>NC_092661.1:19106505-19422338 GCF_032118995.1 Asterias amurensis | reverse complement strand
CTGATCAGGACAGCAACATGGGCCCTTCATCGATGTAAATGTACTATGGGCCTACATCGGTTTTATTATTACTATGACTGTTGAGTGAAATTTTCGTTTTTGAAACCGTATTTTTTATATATTTTTTATTCATCGATATTGTCATTTGAATGTTTTACAAAGATCGTTAACACTTTGTGAATAGAAAGAGTGACTTCGTACATTTCCGGGCATTTTTTTGTTGGCAGGCACGTTACTATACACTGGTCATAATATGGACATACTATATTTGTACGCACAAAAATTGTTGTAAAAACTTGTTTTGGCGTGTATTTTCCTTATTTTGAGCTAGCTTTGTACACAGTGCATGCTTCTTGTCTCCTGTATTAAAAATTACGTGACGTCACAGAATACATGGTCTACTTTTTTTGATCTCATACTTCAATGACAACCCATTAGAAAGTAGATTTACAAGAAACATCATTATAAGAGTTTTAATCAATCGACTTTATTATCAAAGCGGGCGCTAATGCGACGTCAGGGAAATAATTTACGATAGTCCTATCTGCCTTTGTGTGTATGAAAGTTTCGTTTGGAAATTGTATAATTGATTTGTAAACTGGATTGACATTGATAGCCATGACAATAAATTCCAGGAGCAGACGAACACAAAACGTGACGCTGATTTGAAGGTCTTAGTTCCGCTAGGTGTTAAGAGGGTGTGCATTGGCATTCTGCTACTAAACTTTCCCACGGTTACCACTGGAGCCAATACCCGTCTAGTCACCCACTTCCTCCCCTAGCTATTGGTTGCTTCTTGGGCTAAACCACGCCCACTTTTATTCATACTTTTTTGAGTGATTAATTGATAGTTTGGTCCCAAACGTGGCCTTCTGTTTTCTGAGCATGCGCAGATGGCCAGTCGACAAGTTCGTAAGCAGTTTTTATTTAAAGCGACAAGGTTACTAAGATTTATAAACAAATTCTAAGCGTTGCTCTAATTAAATACACTAATTTCTCTCAAAATCTGCGTTTTCTTCAGCTCCTTTGACCCAGTCTCAATTTCTGGGTACTTTGCGCAACATGCATACAGGGCAATATTTTTGACTGTAGACTGAAATGAGTAATTATGGACTCGTGATATTTGCGCTTAGAAAGTTATTTAATTGGTTGACGATTAGGCAAAACTAATTCAGCATGCACTCGCCTTTAATTCAAGGTTAATTGATGCACTGCCTGCCTTCGTGAATGATGACTAGATAATACAAATTGTTGGACACTAGTTATAGTGTTCAACTGAGTTTTCTTTTTGACAGTTTGTCTGACAAAAACGCTCTGAAGATTGAAACTATTCTTCAATGGGACATGCACTAATAAGTTAACAATCATTAAAATGGACAGAGTTTTCATGATACCCAACCTCATCAGAAACTACATCAACAGAGAGTCAGTTCTATAGTGTAGGCAAAAGTTTCCAATTATTATTATTGTTTTAAAGTACACATTTTTGGTTATTGAAAGGCAGTGGACACTATTGGTATTACTCAAAATAATTATTAGCATAAAACCTTACTTGGTAACGAGTATTGGAGAGCTGTTGATCGTATAAAACGTTAGTGGGAAACAGCTCCCTCTGAAGTAGCGTAGTATTTTAGAAAGAAGCAATTTCTCACTAAAATATTTGAATTTGATTCGAGACCTCAGAATTAGAATTTGAGGTCTCTAAATCAAGCATCTGAAAGCACACAACTTGTGCAACTAGGGCGTTTTTTCTTCCATTATTCTCTCGCAACTTCGACGACTGCAGTTGTGTTCAAATTTTCACAGGTTTGTTATTTTATGCATTTGTTGAGATTTACCAAGTGCGAAGACTTGTCTTTGACAATTACAAATAGTGTCCAGTGTCTTTAAAGGCAGTGGACACTATTGGTAATTACTCAAAATAATTATCAGCATAATACCTCACTTGGTAACGAGTAATGGAGACGTTGATAGTATAAAACATTGTGAGAAACGGCTCCCTCTGAAGTGACTTAGTTTTCGAGAAAGAAGTAATTTTCCACGAATTTGATTTCGAGACCTCAGATTTAGAATTTGAGGTCTCGAAATCAAGCATCTGAAAGCACACAACTTCGTGTGACAAGGGTGTTCTTTCTTTCATATAGTTATCTCGCAATTCCGACGACCAATCGAGCTCAAATTTTCACAGGTTTGTTATTTTATGCATATGTTGAGATACACCAAGTGAGAAGACTGATCTTTGACAAAAACCAATAGTGTCCAGTGTCTTTAAGTAAAATCTCACATAAGTTATGCCAGACAGACTGTAGTTCTTCAATGACATGCTTCTGATTTATATTTAAAACGTGTAATGCATACGATCTGCCTCATTATTTGACATAGTATTCAATGTGTAAAGACAGTTCGAGTGTTAAGTTTTGTAACAAAAGCAACATTGGATTAGTCAAAGTACTTCAATAAGTTACGTGAAGTCATTGAAACTCGAATTCCCTCTCTTTAAATCTCGCAAAATTTCTTGGTTTAGTCTAATTAGACTTTCAAAGCTGTCTCGATTGCAGCTAATAAACCAAAAGCCGATGTCTTTTCTTCACTTCTTAAATGAAAAACACACATCATTATGTTGAGCGTAATGGACACATTATAGGTGTGATATTCGCCACATCCAGGGAGACCGGGATGTTACCGTGTCGCTCTGGCGATGGGAGGCCGTGCACCTGGCTGTAATTCCAGGCCCATAAAACCACGTCAACTCGCTCGCCTTGTTTTTTGCTCTCGTTGTGTGGATGTTAAACCTCTCATGACGCGGTCCAACTCGTAAATCGTCATGAGGTGGCAAACATTTCTTATGTAATTTTCTACGGACGATGGAGTGCTTGTAATTTGGGAATTATTGGTATCAGTCTTAATGCAGACAAAGGCAAGTAGCCTACAAAAGGTGTAGACAACAAACACAATTGTATCTGTGGCAAAAGTCATTACGATGTATTAATTTGCCAAGAGATCCCCACTACCACCAAATTATAGAGGCATGGCAATTGGAAGGCTAGTTTCCTTCTCATTTTCTGTTTTCAATTCTTCATCTGTTTGAACACTTAACAGTTAGTTGTTTCAGTCAACGTGTAGTTTATTGCCATTACTACCAATATTGTAAGGTTGGTTCTTTGAGAATGTCGTTATTTCAAATTGAATGTAAAGGTTGGTTCTGTGAGAATGTCATTATTTTCAAATTGAATATAAAGGTTGGTTCTTTGAGAATGTCATTATTTTCAAAATGAATTTAAAGGTTAGTTCTTTGACAATGTCATTATTTCAAAATGAGTTTTAAGTTTGCTTCTTTTGAGGACCAAATTAAGCCTTTCAAAACTGGATAGATTATCTTCCTCACAATCTTAGTAGAAGCCGAGAAGATTGACTGAAAGCAGATTTACCCAAAATACCCGATTTTCGAATCTTGACCCGATTACGAACCCAACGAATAAAACTACCGTTAGGAGGCAACCTCACTGGCAATGCCATTTTGCTAATGCAGGATGGAAACTGTCGGAGCATGGTGGCCAGTATCAGCACGTTATTTGTTTAAACTACACTACCCTTGTTTCTGTTTTCGTCCAATGAAACAAAAGAGCCTCTTAGTTGCTTTTGAGTTTGAGTAAGTGTGATGCTTGGGTGCTTGTTCTACAATAGCCGAATATTGACTTACCTGATTTAGGTACAGTGTGCAGTGAGCTCATCACACCACCACATGCCGAAGATGACACTAGATCAGTCATGGCCATGCAAAATGATTCACCGATGAACAGTTCCTCTATTTATCAGAAAAGAACTCAATTCGACGTCGGAAGTCCTTCAAAACCCTTTTTCCCGAGCAAATTATTCTTAATTTGAAACCAGAGATGTTCAACAATTCAAAACCAAATTCACTAAATGTTGTGAACTTCTCCTTGTAACACTTCGTCGCTCTCTAGTGAGATGTCATCGGTACGCTCAGAAATTTGCTCCACAAATGACAAACTTTCCGGAGATTTTGAAATAAGAGCCTGTGAATCCCCCAGATGTTGGCCAGCTAATAGTACGTAGGGCACGGCGCTGATTGGCCGATCGCACGCGCCTAGCAATACTTAATGCCGGACTTTTTGATGTCGATGATGACGATGATGCTGTGATGATACACGAATCATGAATAGACCGGCATCCTTGCTGAATTACATCATCTATGCAGATGCTATGCGTCGATACTCCATATATAAGACCTTAAAGGAACAGCCAATCAAATTATAATTTGTGTTTCAGGTTTTGGATTTGCTAATAAACTATACAGTAGGTGCTTATGGCTGGTTCTTTGGAAGCGCATAAGATAAACTGACAGAACAAGCTTTTCAAAGAATCTTAGATTCTATATATACAACAGCTTCTTATGGGGTTTCATGAGCATCGCTTGCATCATGCTACAACTTGGCGAAATATTTCTAGCATTGGGGTACAATATTTAATATTGTTTATTGGTTGTGTTTGTCTGTGTTTGTTTGTTTGTTTGTTGATGTTCCGGGGATGATTGTTTGATTGTTTGTCTGATGGGATGGTTGCTTTTACGGAAATAGAATCCCCTTTTGCCTGCATAAAATAATGGTTACCTTACTTAATGCAGCGTCCTTTTTGATGGTTTATTTAATGTGATTCGAAGAATTAAGTTGGTCATCGGTGGTATGTTGTGTTCCAGAATTATCATGAGTCTTGAGGAATATTTTGCTCTGTCATTTCAGAAGCTGTGATTGGGAAAACCCACTGTGATTTTCAGCTCATTATTTCGTTAGTAAAAAAAAAGTGACTGACGAAAACTAGAAAAATGTAAACGCTTTTTGAAGCGTTAACAAATTTTCTAGTTTAAAAGCTATGCGTTAGAATCGATCATTTAGCTATATGGTCTATCTATTTGTTTTCACCATTTTGCTGAGCCCGTGACGTCATTTTAATCTCGGCATAAACTGTATTGATCGAAACAATTGAGTAATTAGGGAGTACACCTGCACAAATTCATTCTAGAATAATCTAACATTATATTATTCTAACCATACGCCAACCATGCAACATCCTGTTCAATGAACCACCTTTTTAGTAATTGGTTTTAAAAGGGAATTGCGGCTGTTCACTGATCTGTAGCTAACTTGGCATGAATTGTGGACTATAAGTTGATTTATTATTTTGCCTGTCAGTGTGGTTGTATTATTCGAGTAGCAAAACTCATAAAAGTGAACTTTAAAGCACAAATCAATTTGTATAAGCGATACTACCGGTGTTATGTCATTTCTGTTTTTGTTTGCCCCAATCGCTTTACATATCAAAATATGGGCACAATTATTATTTGTTCAACATCTTCAACCTGTGGGTAAAACCAAAGTTAAAATCTCCAACGGGTTTTTATTTATTTACTTTTATTTTTATAATGTCGCGATGTTAGTGATGCACTGTGCTTGTACTGAACTAATGACCAAGTATTATATGCATTCGTATTTTGTAGTACCAACGAGTCATCAAAAACACAGGACTTTCAGTTTTTCTAACAAAAATGATTACTGAGGACAACGTCAACTGACTTTATGTTTCATCACAGTCCGTATGTTTTATACAGGGTCTGAATTGTTACACTATGTTATGACGTACACTTTTTTGCTTATTATCAAAAAATCGATTGATTAAAAATTTACCAAATCAATAATGGCGCGGTCGATTTCGCTAATGTTGCATTAATGTGTTCTCGAGACGACGTCATGAGTAATTAGCTTTTTGGCTGTGTGATAATGCACAGCATAGGTACACAACTTTCGCATTGATTTAGCTGTAATTAATACCGATTTAGGCTTAGGGGAGGTACCACTTGATAAATTAATAATAGGCCTACTCAAATTCAATTTATACACAAGCAGCTTCTATGCTTTCGAATAAAATACCACCCAACCCCGCAGACAAAAGGCAAATGAAGAAAAAGCTTAACATTTTGTTTGATAACAATTAATCAGAGAAGAAAAAAAAACACCTAAATTTTAGTAGTAAATGTTTTCCACTAACAACAATGAAAAAGACTTTTTAAAGTCTCCGAAAACTTCGTAATATTTCCCTCACAGTACAAATGTGGTGATAGACCCTTGGGGCAGACCAGCCAATAATTTGTGAGACTGTTTGTACTTTTATCTATCAGACGTCTAGGATCATACACAGCAGTGACTAGAACATCACACAAGATTGGAAGGCTGGAGGTCATAATCATAAGCATAATCCATCACACATCTCCCAGCAAAGTCAACATACACATTACTTCTTACCTACAAATATAAAAAACAATCCCCAAAATCTGTACACAAATAACATTTAAAACTTTCCAGTTAGCCTATTATTTCACCACAATAATAAAGGGGCAATATTATGTAAAAAAATAACTGAGGGCGCCCTTTTATTTGACCATAATCTACCAACAATTAAAACAACAGAGGGCGCTATATACTGTCGCCGTCAACATGACACGTTTTAACCTCGATCTTTTGGGATGCACTACATCGTTCCCTTATGTGTTCTTACCATAGAGCTATATAGTTCTTACCTGAACAAGGTTATAAATATAGAGGGCGCTATTTATTGTGACTGTTAAATGGCAAGTTTTAACCTCGTTCTTTTAGGATGCACTACATCGTCCTCCGATGTGTTCCCAACTAGTTCCCTTTATACGTTTCTGAACATTTGTTTTCCTTTGTGGTATCATTCAACACATTTTTTAACAGAAAAAAACAATTCCAGTATCTAAATAACACTATAAATAGTTTTATTTGAATAAACTAATAATAATTTGAAAAAAATGCTGCTCATATGACAAGCAAAGCCTGCCAACTAAGTGCGCGCGCAACTTAAGGAGGGTCACGTGGTGTTAGAACTTTGGAAATTAGCAGACGACAATGCAATTTGAACAAGTTGCGAGAGCTAGCCGGACGTGTCAACAAAACACTTTGATTTAAGCACATAAGTTGAATACGAAGATTCTGCAACGTTTGAAGATTTTCAATTTATTATTGTTACCACAACTCACGAAAACAGAAGAGAAGGTATTGCCAGGAGAAAAAGCAGGACTACAGGAGGCTCAGCACCGTCGTGACAATGTCACATGTGCCAGCATGCGAGCAGACGATACGCATATTGACATATTTTGACAGAATTGAATACAAAGTGTATGAACGAAGTAAGTTTAAAATTGAGTCTTATATCGGTTGTCATGTTTGATAACTAGACAGTGTAAATTCGTTCATTCAAAAGTTATCTTTAACAATTGTGTTTTTCAATGTTTTTTTAAACATTCATGATGGCATTGTTGCTTTTTCAGCAGGGCAATACTTTAGTTGCGATAACGTAGGGCCGGCCGGCCAACATGCCCAAAATGCTGCTGAGAAAAAAAGAGAAAAAAAAACATAACCTAAAAAACAAGGTCTACCATTTCTAACTAAGCCTTTAACTAATTTTTGTAAAGTTTGTAAACTTGAAACTGTTTGACATGTTGTAACATTCCTTAAGACAAGAGTGGAACCTCACATGCATAAGGTTTATCGTGAATAGCAAAATATCAAGAGAGGGCGCTGTTGAAGCCACACAAAGTGTAGAAACTGCATAGAAACCGCCCCATATTCCTTCCCACAATGCATTGCGTTTCTGAATCGCGATAAACCTTATTGTCTGAACATGTTGAAAGATGCAATGCATAATTGCGCCCGAGTTCAAATAAGTTTAGAGCAACAAAGCAGTGACGAAACAAGGGTAAAAGTTTTTTAGGGAGGAAGAAGGGGGTACGCCCATTTATTTTAAAGGCACTTCTGGCAAAATAAAACTATAGTTTCTATTTGCATTTTTCTTCAAATTTATTTCAGTCATTTATTTCATTTAACTGCTCCGTAGATCTTTCTGACATGAAGTGAAAACAAATATCTTGTGTATCTTGACAAATATTTTCCAATTAATTTATTCTGCATTATTCCCCCCCCCCTAACTAAACAATATCAAGGACAAAATAAATAATTAAGGCGTAAATGATCAGAATGCAAACTGGACATGTTTTAATCAATGAAAAGTAAAAAATAAACACTGTACATATCTGGAGTGCGGACTCTTTAGCCACATTGGTATGGAATCTTACCATATTGACTTCTTTGTACACAAGGAGGCAGTTTTATAAAATCTGTGTCTTGATGATGTTTTTCTGAAAACACAATAACCTAACTCACAATTTGTTTGTATACCAGTTCTAAAAGTAGAAAACAAATGATATATATGCCCCTACTCAGTTTTCATGAATTTAATTTTATCTTGCTTCAACACCACTAATAATCCTTAAACCGATAACAGGAAATGGCTTGAAGTAGGAGTTCATAAAATTATTGTTATTTATTTAAAATTAAGTTATTGTTTTTTATAAAGTCTATCATAAACATTTGTAGATCAAGTTTTTGGCCTCGCCATGAATCCCTACTCACTGAATGAAAATAACTGTAATTTATTTTACCTGTAAAAGTTTTAGCTTCATCAAAAAGTAAAAATCACATAGCAATGTGTTCAGGAGAGTCACATAAATCCAGTGTACGGGCTAAAATAATTTTCAGGAAATTGTTTTACTCATTTCTTAAAAACTGCAGAACCTCCGCAAGTAATATTTTAAGGGAAGCTTTCTACCATGATTATCTTTGAACCGTGTAATGGTGTAAGTTTAGTGTAAATCTGCGGAATTTGTGTTTTGTGTCGTGCAAAAAGTACCCAAACCCTTTAAGTACATGTATGGCCACTTTAATGCCAAATAAACTTATTGAGCAATAAATTGCCTTTGGAAAATCTGTACAGCACAATTTATTTTTAAATGTATGCAACAAGCCATTGAAGTTATTTACAATTTCTAACAAGGAACGGAAGTCATTCTTAGCAACTGTTTGGGAAGATTAAGGCAACTTTGAAGCCTTCATTTGTCCACACAAGGGCAAAATAGATGAGTGTAAGCGTATGAGTCTTAGAGTCTATCAAAGGGGTTGGAGCAAGGAGAGAAGACACCAACAACCTTGGTACAATCACATTCCGATTTTTACATGTTCTTGTGATGACAAAGATATTTATCATTCCAGGTTTTCCTTCTTTATGTACAAATGTATCTTCAATAAAAAGTTTTTGTACAAGTACCAATATGAATTTCTAGTCCCAATAAATCAGTCCCACAATTTGATTTGTCCGTCCCATCCACAAGTGATGACTTTTGAGGTTTCATGCGGATGCCAGATGCATCCTATGCATACAGAGTCATGGGCCTTAATGCGGCTGTACAGTTTGGTTGATTTCCAATCCCAGATATTCAGTTTCCCATCTGCATCTCCCGACACGACATAACTAGAAGAACAAATGTGACAATGAAATATTAGACATATAAAGAGATGATTGGCAATTGACAAATCTCTGTGGAAACTCAAATGAAGCTAAAAAATACAAAAGAATTTTTATATTTTAGTTGTTTTTTCACTTGTTGATGTGTTATCTCAAACGTCAAAGATGTTAAACCTATATGTAGTTTTATATCATAGCAACTGTGTAGCCAAAAAGGTACTAAAGAAGCTTGAACAAACAAACAAACAATTTTGGTTAAATCAGGAGACCAACATATGAAGCACCTTATAAGGATTTAATGTGCTGCTGCACATTCAGAACCACTGAGGCAAACCCCTTCTCTTAGTGATTTAGTGTAACTGGGTTCTTTTATGTGCATTACACAACACACAGGGCCTTTAGTCTGAAGGACGAAGCAATAATGGCTAAGACTGGGGACACAAACCCACACTCTGCTGATCAGAATCACCAGAGCTTGAGTCCGGTGCTCTTGACCGCTTTGCTCCAACACGCCATCCTTTATTTTCCCACTGTTCCCCTTTTACAAATACTGGTGACTACTGCCACCCTATTGAAATAACTACATACCTCATATCAGGTGAAAAGTCCATCTGGCAAGCATATCCAGCCACCATATGTCCCTTGAATAGTTTCTTCTTATTGAGCCGGAAGCGGTTATGAGCACCATAGATGAGGATCTGGTTGTCCATGGACTGGCAACCAAGCCATTTTCCTACAAAACAATACACAAATATTTGTATAGTATTCTTACTTCGCATTTGAATTTTCATTTCATTTCATATCATTATTGATTTGTATAGCACATATCACTTTTAAGTCCCTATGTGCCGGATAGGAAAAAAGAAAACAACATGTAAAGAAATACTGACGGAATATAAACTAGTAACAAATGGTGAATAGATGAGTTTTAAGGTGATTTTTGCCAAACTGTGACTGGGTGGAAGTGCCGACAAGGAACTTTGATTTGGAACGTAATATTTCTAGAAGGAGTTTATTTATAAAATTGTGTTGTACTGTGCCTTGTATGGCATAACTTTTTGTAAAGGCATTAACGAATCTATGTGTGTACATTTCTATCGTAAATGTTAAATCAATAAATAAAAAAGCCAGCTGAATGGGCTAGCATTTACTCTGTAATCACTTACCATTTTGACTCAATGTAACACTCGGCATTGAATGCATACTGGGGTCTGCAATGTATTTGTAATCCACAGGGATATCCCATTCCCAGACCCTCATACTCTTATCATCTGATGTCGACACAAATCGTCGACTCTGGTCCACAAATGTAATGGTGTTGACTGCACCAAGATGTCGGTCATACTCTTGCACTATTTCATTTTCACGCATATCCCACTG
This sequence comes from Asterias amurensis, assembly GCF_032118995.1. NCBI lineage: Eukaryota > Metazoa > Echinodermata > Asteroidea > Forcipulatida > Asteriidae > Asterias > Asterias amurensis. The sequence continues at coordinate 19,411,565 of NC_092661.1, read as the reverse complement.
TTTGAATTAAAAAGAAAACAAATTGTTCATATAAATCATACTTCAACCTCAGAAACTTTACTGAAAGAAAAGTTATACCAAAGAGAGAGATCCTTGTTAACAAAGGTACACATGATGAGCATCCTAACATCAGACTGAAAAATACAAAGAGCACATCCTGCCCTGTAGTATGCTCTCAAAGTTGTTTTGCATTATAAGGTCTTTCAATGCATGTCACATCAGCTTTGAAAGATGTGGCTGTTTTACTTGAGAAAAACATAATGTGCTTGCATACTGTATGGTGGACAAATCATAACTTATTTAGTTATTCTTTAACCCTCCTACTGTCGGACCATTCAATAACATCCACTGTGAATGAACTATGTCAGCCAACAATCACATACCATGTTTTGAAATCATCTAGCTGAACAGCAAAAACATGTAATGCACAACCTATGCAGTTGAATGCTTTCAAATTGCTGATCGACTCAATTTACGAAGAGTTCCTGAGCCTTAACCGCACAGGACACTATTGGTAATTACTCACAATAATTGTTAGCATAAAAATTTACTTGTTAACGGTCAATGGAGAGCTGGCCCCCTCTGAAGTAACGTAGTTTTCAAGAAAGAAGTAATTTTCCACTAAAATATTTTAATTTGATTTTCAGACCTCAAAATTAGATTTTGAGGTCTCGAAATAAAGCATTTAAAAAAATAAATTGTGTGACAGTTTATTTTTCTTCCATTATTATCTCGCAACCGCGACCACCAATTGAGTTCAAATTTTCACAGGTTTGTTATTTTATGCATATAATGTTGAGATACACCAAGTGAGAAGACTGGTCTTTGACAGTTACCAAAGGTGTCCAGTGTCTTTATTAAGGAGAAATTAAGTCAATAATACACAACTCATTTCTCAAAGGAGACTCCATAAAGATATAAAACTAATGATAAAATTACGCTACACAAAATGTATTAAACCAACCAGATAGTTTTAAATGCTTACTTGTACTATTTTTTTGTCTGACATTCCAGCAAGGAAGAGATGTTGTTTATCTTCTTCTGGATGATACTTGACGCAATATGGCACTTTGCGATTTGTGTATCGACCCAAACACTGACCTGCATAATTACAATGTAAAGAAGAACTAAATAGATTGCAAGAAAATGTCACCTGAAATGTAACAAGACTTGAAAATGTAGAAATGTAACAAGACTTGAAAATGTAGCAAACAGCAACTAGATATAAACAATCATTGTGATGAATGAAATTGATGAATGTAAACAATTCTTTAACACATCCTTTGAACTGTGACTAACGTCAGCCTTGCAACTTTGTTTTTGAAAAAAGAGGAACCTGCCAAGCCAAGCACACCAAACATTGTACAGTGTTTTCCAGTTTGTTATGGCACTAAAAAAGGGAACAAAAAAGGAAAATCAGATGAATGCGTATTGTGATGAGTTGTGTCCAGCTCCAAAGGCATGTTTTAGCGCTACAGATACTAACAGACCATCTTACCTGATTGTAACAAAATTTATCTCTCATTTTGCTAACCTCACAAGTAAAAATAAAATCTAAACACATTTACAAATACAGGCCAAATATTTTGACTTATAATAACTAAACTTTACCTGTTTCTGTGTCCCAAACTTTCAGGTAGCGATCATACGAGGCACTTATAAACTTTGACCCATCATTACTGAAGCATGCATCCCGGACGGCTTGTTTGTGTCCATTGAAGGTACGTATTAACTTTCTCTCATGGTAGACGTCCCATAACTGCATTAAATACATTGAAGGAATCAAACAGATCAATCCGGAAGTACAAGGAAAACCTATACAAAATCTATAAATACAAGTACATTTTTGTTTTAGAAATATACACTAAATCCTTTAAAGAAAGTGTCTGCTTCTGAAAACAGAAAGTTACAGGAAAGAAATAAAATACTGAGGAATAGTATCATTACAAACTTTGTTTCTAAATGAACCCATCTGAAAGTGAAGTAAAATAATTAACTGATTTTTGGGGTTGAACAAAGAATTGACTAGAGTGGGATTTGAACCAACGACCTCCGGATTACATGCCGGCACTCTACCAACTGAGCTATATAGCCCTATGTTGGCGGTGTCCCTATTTTGTCAATATCTTTGTTATTATTTTAAAATAATTAACATTTAACATACCTTGATTTTGCTATCCATCCCACATGACAATAACAAGTGGCCAGACTGGGGGAATAACCTGATGGCTGCCACACCCTTTGTGTGCCCCGCCCATGTGTGAATGTGTTTTTTAGGAAGGTAGCACTTATCAGGTGGATCGGTTGTTCTCAGGTCAACATCAATGTCTTGAGGGATATGTAGATATGAACGGCCTTGGTAATCATACATGTCTTTAACTTTGAGAAAAAGAGAAACATTGGAATAAAAAGTTAGTTCACTGTCAAGCAAAACACAAGTTTGTTGAGAATTTCCATCACAAAAATATTAACATTACTAGATCAAATGAAAGAAAATGATACAGATAAAACGTCTAATTTTATTCTGGAAATAGCAATTTTTGAAAAGTAAAAACGAATACCACAGGAACAGCATAGAGTTCTTATTGTGGCCATAATGATGACCCGAGTCGCAGTTGATTTAAATTCTTGAAATTCATTTTGCATTTAACAATTGATGAAGTAAAGTTAATCATAATTGATGAAGTAAAGTTAATCATAACTTACTGTGTAATGTAGTCTTCTCTTCTGCTGGTTTTTCATCAACCTTCTTGCCCTTTTTGTTCCTTTTTGATAAAATTTCATCCAATTCTACCTGTTCTTCCTGAAAATTAAATATATTTCACAGAATTAAGTATCTTGTGCTATAGTCGTTGGCACAATAAGGTGGTTCTACTAACAGTGTTAAAGGCAGTGGACACTACTGGTAATTACTCAAAATAATTATTGTCACTTGGTAATGAGTAATGGGGAGAGGTTGATAGTACAAAACACTGTGAGAAACGAAGAAAGAAGTAATTTTCCACAAATTTGATTTCGAGACCTGATGTTTAGAATTTTAAGGTCTCAAAATCAAGCATTCAAAGGGTGTTTTTTTCTTTCATAGTTATCTCGCAACTCCCACGACCAATTGAGCTCAAGTTTTCACAGGTTTGTTATTTTATGCATATGTTGAGATACACCAAGTGAGAAGACTGGTCTTTGACAAATACCAATAGTGTCCACTGCCTTTAAAAGTCATCATAATATTAAGTAATTCTGTGTACCTATACAAATTTCAGTATAGTCTTCAATGTCAAATTTTCAAAATAATTGTACCTCTGATGGTTTTGCTACTGTCTCTTCATCAACATATTTCCCCCAAGGTCCTTCAAAGTTATCAATCTCTGATGCATCATTTTTCTGAACTCTTTTCCTCTTGTCTCCTGGCCGGGCTTGTTTTTTTTCAAAAACTGTCTTGGCTGAGAACAAAGGAAATAAATTAGTAGTAATGGAAATAATAAAAATTTTACTCTATTAAGAAATATAATTAAATATCATAAAGGTTGAAAGATTAGGACTGCATTGCGACTTCACATTTTTAATAGTTGCAAAGAAACTGCCACCCAAAGCTTGCCAGACAGTATTATTATTAATAATTACCTTCAGCAGCATTCTCTGTATCAGGTGTCCCAACATATTTGGTCTCCCCAGTGTCCATACTGCTTGGGTCAACAGCAAAACCTTTAATGACAAATCGTTAGCAAATTGTTAACAAATAAAATGAGTTTTGTGTGATGTTTGTAAAAAATAACAGAAATCTAACACAACAGGACCGCAGTTTAATCAACTGAGACGAAGAATCAACGAGATAAATGTACCCTGGGTCCAGTTAGAAAATATTTGTTCTTACCATAACTCGTAAATGTCCTTCTCTGGTTTTCAAACTGGAAGTGGTTAAAGTGTGCATCCTCAGTGAAGCCAGCTAACATATTTTTTTTAGCAGCTTGTTGTTGTGTCTTGAAGGGGTTAGCTGGACCAACCTGGCAAATTAATCAAATTTGTATCAGTTTATAAAGCACAATCATAATTCTGTTTTACTTTTATTCAAAAACTCGTCTTATCATCCTTTTTAAACAGATGATTGTGTCATTCAGTGTCAAATCAACAAATGGAGACACACATGGCACCTCTCAGATTTAAATGTGGAAATGCACACACAAAAATTCCATCTTCAAGTCATTTCCGAACTATAGGCCCCTATAGTAACTACAGTGTAACAGCTTTCAGATTATTGGTTGACTTGACAGTGACAAGGATTGACCCAACTATACACAAATTTAGCAAATAAATTAATTTCTCAGACAAGAAAAAGAAGACAAGGTTGTAATATACCTGTGGTGCAAACAACTGATCATACTGTGGGTTGAAACTTAACTGCTTTGTTGAAGGATCAAGGGGTTGTATGGTTCCAACATCTTCCTAACAATGTAATAAAACAGGAAAAATAGAATCAAACAACTGGTAACTTACTTTTATTTTTAGAATTTTCTGTAGGCTGTTTTGGGTGGGCCCTAATATTTTAGGATTCAGAACTTAATCACGGTGAAATCTTATCTATTTAATTTCACGAGCACAGCTGATTTAAAAATGGAACAGCTAGATTTCACCGAGTGAGCATGACATTGACAATGAACAAATAAAATGCATTTAATATCAAGTTTTTATATACTCGCATACAAAGCATTGTCATTTGAAAATGTTTGACAGTAAACACAAACAATATACAATTGACACAGAAACTCATCCCTCATCCACCCCACACTCTGATTCTGAGGCGGGTTACATAATCGCAATAACAACTAAGTAACCTAGTTTAATCGTGGGTAGAAATTCCTACATCCGGAATTTCTACCTCCATACCATGTCCATGGTTTAATAAATAAAGACGCAGTTACTGCTGGGGCACTGTACTTATTTTTTCCCGAAATTTTGTGATTAGCTACGACCGATAATGACAACATTTTGAAAAAAGAAAGACAGCGCCAGAGTTTTCGGGGTCTGTATATTTTAATTTTATATAATTATATTATTAGTTATTTATAATATTAGGCATTTTTAATTTTAGTTTAGTTGAGTTACTTGGAATCGAAGTTTGGTTATTCGTTAAATAAAAAAGGAATATGTTCACTTGCGTTCAGCAGGGACAGAAGTGTACCTGCCTGGGGTACAATTTGTTGTGTCTACACTTGCCATTCAGCAGTGCACTACTCAATGAACCTGAACAGAGTGTTGAGCATGTCGAGTGATAGACCGTCGTAGCGTTACGCGACGGTCAGACGGGATACATCATGATCATCAGACATCATGTAATAAAACGAACCTTATTTTCGACTGCAGGAGCTGCATTGAGTTGCAATCGAGACTGAAGTTTTAGGACATTGTTTCCTGTGTTTAAAGGTTTCAGATGAGCTGTAGCATCCTCACAAACTTCGTCCGATTCGCTACCATTATCACTTTCATCACTTCCATAAGCTTGCAATGCGCTGATCGCCGCCATGTTGATCTCGTATGAGCTTGGTGTCTATTAAAACGGATAGAGTACGAGTCACACGCGCAGGTCACGTATGATTTGAACCCTATAACCTATCCCGTAGGATACGAACATATTTAAAGGGGTTTTTATTCGCCGGGGTGAGATTCCAATCATAGCCCTCCATAAACATTCATAAAGGTTCATCTTTCTTGATGTGTTCCTCTGTAATTTTTAAATTGTTTAAATGCCCTCTATTTGCCAAAGTTTTTAATGGTACATTTCTAAAATGTTCTCATTGTTGATTGCTTATTTTATGTTGCATTTATACACCTAAAGGGATTGCCCTTTTGGATAGTGATTTGGTTCCCTTTTGGGCAATCTTTAGGTTTTTTTTTAGTTTATGTCTCTCACACATAAAATGTAGGATTTAAAAAAATTAAGAAAACAATGAGAGACTCTCACTGTTTTCTCAATTTTTAAATTTCTACATTTTCTGTTATTGTTGCTGTGTGTTTTTGATGTTTTTAAAGCCTGAAATAATAAATAATTAAATAAATAAATAGGCAAAAATAAGACCTGCACGGGTTTTTTTTTAAGTAAAGAAAAAAAACTATGTATGTTATATTCTATATTATTCTATCAATCAATATCCGAATTTCCACAATACATGTACTTACTTTCATCACTATTTTTGTTATCTATCGAGGATTTGATGATAATTTGAAAGTGATACACAAAAAAGTAGAAATGTTATCTTTAATATAGGAAAAAGCCGAATTTGAACTACTGGGGGAAAACCCATGACATCACAGGGCGGTGCCCTTTAAACAATAGTTGGCTGGATCGGTCACACAGTAGCAGACAAGATGGCGAACACAATTGTGGAATATATGCACGAACATGGAGGATACAGATGCGGATATTGTGGCAACCCCGACTCGAATTTCTCCCATGGTTAGTGTCATGAAGATTGTTGATTTAGTGAAGAAACGTTGTATGGATATATTTTTCAGTGACATTGCTATGGCGTGTCAAACGTTGCATTATTCGATAATGTACAATATATGTGCGATGTTTCTCATATATATGCGATAATTGTCACATATGTGCGATATTCATTTGATGTATGCAATAAATGTAGTATATATGCAATAAATGTAATATATATGCAATAAATGTAATATATATGCAATAAATTGTAATATATGTGCGATAAATTGTAATATATGTGCGATAAATTGTAATATATGTGCGATAAATTGTAATATATGTGCGATAAATTGTAATATATGTGCGATAAATTGTAATATATGTGCGATAAATTGTAATATATGTGCAATAATTTGCAATATATGTGCGATAATTTGCAATATATATGCGATAATTTTTAATATATGTTTGATAATTTTGTAGTATATTATATGCGATCATTTGTATGCGATGTTTTGTGACGGTATACATATGCGATAATTTAATATACATGTGCGATGTTCGTTCTTATATATGTGCGAAAAGGGAATTGTGGGATATAGTATGGCTTCCTGTCCACTTGATCCCCGTATCCGTAATGTTTTAGATCGGGCCAGACTATACTCTAGACGGTATAGTATGGTTCCTATGGTTCAATGAGATTGGCGTAGGGTTTATAGTGATGGTCAGGGTACGAGACTCGAGCAGCGTATTTCCGAAATAGCCAGCCAGCCGCGTATTCGGATAATAGAACACATACAGTACAGGGAGGTGACAAAATGTTGCATTTTGCTCAAATCTGAAGGTGAAGATCTGTTTTACTCGAACGAATTCTGCAATATTAGCATAATTTAGAATTTTTAATTGATAATAATGTCAATTTCATAGCTTCACATGATTAAAAAATAATTTATAAAAAGTGAAAAACATTAACAAAACGTCAAAAAATGACCCGCAAACAAAAAGGCAAACATTTTTATTTTGTATTTTTTGCATTTTTTAATATGTCAAAAAACATCACTGTGAAATACAAAACCATAACTTGAAAAGAATTTATACTCTTCGTTAAAACAAAACATTTAATTTGTTATCCAGAACTTTCAAGACTAATATAGTGGGCGTATCAAATTTTGGAGCTGGGTAAATTTGGTTCACTATCTAGTGGTTCACTATCTAGTGGTATCTAGCTCAAAATTTGATACGTTTAGTCTATCTTCCTTCAAGATTCTGAAACAAGAAAGCAACTTTTTGTCTTAACGAAGGGTTCAAATTCTTTTCAAATTGTGTTTAAGTCCACCGTCTATGTAATTGGGCGGAATGTACATTGACAATGGCGTCAGAATAACTGTGGTTAATTAACCACTAGATAGTGAACCAAATTTATCCAGCTCCAAAATTTGATACGCCCACTATATTAGTCTTGAAAGTTCTGGATTACAAATTAAATGTTTTGTTTTAACGAAGGGTATAAATTCTTTTCAAGTTATGGTTTTGTATTTTTCACAGTAATGATTTTTTGACATATTAAAAAATGCAAAATATACAAAATAAAAATTTTTGCCTTTTTTTTTGCGGGTCATTTTTTGACGTTTTGTTAATGTTTTTCACTTTTTATAAATTATTTTTTTAATCATGTGAAGCTATGAAATTGACATATTATCAATTAACATATCTAAGTTATGCTAATATTGCAGAATTCGTTCGAGTAAAACAGATCTTCACCTTCAGATTTGAGCAAAATGCAACATTTTGTCACCTCCCTGTACTGTATGTGTTCTATTATCCGAATACGCGGCTGGCTGGCTATTTCGGAAATACGCTGCTCGAGTCTCGTACCCTGACCATCACTATAAACCCTACGCCAATCTCATTGAACCATAGGAACCATACTATACCGTCCAGAGTATAGTCTGGCCCGATCTAAAACATTACGGATACGGGGATCAAGTGGACAGGAAGCCATACTATATCCCACAATTCCGTTTTCGCACATATATAAGAACGAACATCGCACATGTATATTAAATTATCGCACATGTATACCGTCACAAAACATCGCATACAAATGATCGCATATAATATACTACAAAATTACCAAACATATATTAAAAATTATCGCATATATATTGCAAATTATCGCACATATATTGCAAATTATTGCACATATATTACAATTTATCGCACATATATTACAATTTATCGCACATATATTACAATTTATCGCACATATATTACAATTTATCGCACATATATTACAATTTATCGCACATATATTACAATTTATCGCACATATATTACAATTTATCGCACATATATTACAATTTATCGCACATATATTACAATTTATCGCACATATATTACAATTTATTGCATATATATTACATTTATTGCATATATATTACATTAATTGCATATATATTACATTTATTGCATATATATTACATTTATTGCATACATCAAATGAATATCGCATGAGAAACATCGCACATATATTGTACATTATCGAATAATGCAACGTTTGACACGCCATACATTGCAGTTTCTCATTATTTTGTGGAAATAGAAAGTGACAATTGAATGACAGCCCGTTGGACCATGGTTGGACCACGGTGGTGCTGCTCTGGCTGCCCGGCCGGCCGGCCGGACGGCCGCGGAGGCCGCCGCTCGCCGCCGGGCAGGCAACTCGCAGTTTTCTGCCGCGTCTCATCGGTCTTCCCATATTCTGGCAGTTTACAATTTTGGGTAATATAGCTGCCTTCACGATACTTTGTGGGCAATAAATAAAGTCAATATATTGTGAAGCAGAAATATAGCCCCATAAAAATATTTAAGTTAAACTAAAAATAAAATAGTGTCATTGTCAACAAGTAGGCCTATAAGTATAATGAATGATTATTTTGATTGTAGGTAGATGGACTGAAACAATGTATTGGCCCTCTTGCCCATCCCACATAGCACCAGGCAGGAAGGGTAATGCATTTTCGAATAGAAACTCGACAATTTGCTAAACTATTTTCCCCTGCATATGTTTCTTCAGGCTGTCGTGAAAGCCACTTGAGCTTAAATGTTTACTTATAATTTTATATGCGCATGAATGAGATCAATGAAAAATAAAGTTGCGCTAACGTAACCCTCCTGCCGACGGCGTAGCCGGAGGTACGCCGTCGGCAGGAGGGTTACGTTATCGCAACTATGAAAAAAATAAAAGAACAGAAATGTACACTTTAAAAACAATTGCTTGCACATAATCAGTTTAAAGCACTGTCCACAATTAGTTGGACAATGGTGGGTGACAACTGGGGAAAAACTTGCATTTTTTAAAATTATTTCTATTCGAAAACACTTTCTAATGCATCACACGTGCTGATGTTTTGTGGGTGTTTGGCCAAGAAGAAGAGGGATTCGAGCCTATCGGAACTATTTATTTATGGGGCTAGGAAGTAGGTCTTCAATTTGTTTGTTCTTTAGATTTATTCAAAAATTCACTTCAGAAATTAAATTTGTTATATTTATTATCAATTTTGGTTCTTTTTCTTTAGGGATGTGGGCACATGCGTTAAGTTGTCAGGACTACCAAGACCTTATTGACAGAGGATGGAGAAGGTACACCTTAACGCTTATCTTGTCCGCTGACATTTTTCATGTTTCTAAACTATTATGTGATGCGCTATGGTATGAACTGGATATTATTATCTATTATATTTTACAATGAATAACCCCAGACAGTATGATTTTCCAAGGTTCTGTTAAAAAAAAACCAGTGTTTTTAAATCAGTGGTGAAATTGCAATGTAAGTGTTGTTAAATTTACATTTTTTTGTGAAACCATAAATCAATTGATATATTATTACTAAGGGAATAAAAGGGTAGCGACAAGTTCTTACACGGCCATTTAAAGCCGGCAGGGTCGATTTGCCGTGTGATAAAGGCCCGAGCGAGGGCCTTTAGCGCACAGCAACGACCCTGCAAGGTTTTAAATGGCTGTTAAGAACGAGTCACTACTCTTTTATTCCCATTCATAAATGCGCTTTCAGTAAAAACAAACGTTGAAAAAATACAATTACAGACACTTTGACAGTTGAAAATTTGAGGTTTGAAATATTTTTTTCAAAAACTTTGTGAAGAGTCTTTTGCGCGTGGGTTGTGATTGCGCGCGCGCATTTAGAAATAGATTACACGCGCACGTTTAGAAGTAGATTACGCGCTGTTACTAATAGCTATGAATTGCGTCCCACGTGATAATCTTGCACGCCTGACACGCGGAAGCCAGCCGGTTATAAACACTGGTCATTTTTAACCGTTTAAACACCCCCACGTGACGCGCTTTCCACCAATAGAGAAACTGTCTTGGGTATTTATGAATAGGTTAAACAATGGGTTATAAACAATTAAATTTTGCTTAAACAATTGAGTTTCCGAAACATAAATTGTTCAACATCTGTCTATCTTTTCTCAGGAGTGGAAGTTACCTCTACAAGCCTTTGATGGATAAGATGTGTTGCCCATGCTTTACCATCAGATGTGCCGCATTGGAGTTTAAACCTAGTAAATCTCAGAAGAAAGTCATCAAGAAAACTATAAGGTCTTTAAACTTGTTATCATTGATTGCTTTATGAATTTATTGTCTTAAAGGCACTGGACTCTATTAACAGGTGATTACTCAAAACAATTATAAAAACAAGCATAAAAACTTACTTGGTACTAACGAGCAATGGAGAGCTGCTGATCTGATAGTATTAAAAATTGTGAGAGACGGCTTCCTTCAGAAGTAACATTGTTCTTTAGAAAGAGGTTGTTTCTCACTCAAATAATAAAATACTTAACCAAAAGTCTTTATTAGGCGTCTGAAAGCACACAAATGTTTTGCGCTACAGGAGTGTTTTTTCTTTCATTATTTTCTTGCAACTTTGATGACCAATTGAGCGCAAATTTTCACAGGTTTAGTATTTTATGCTTATGTTGGGATACACCAAGTGAGAACACTGGTCTTTGAAAATTACCAAAAACATTCTTGGCTACCTGTATTTCATAAAGGACATCACATACCGTGAGAACATAATATAACTTATTTGGTTTTTGTTTGGCTAGGTACCTTGTGTCTGGAGAAAAACCAGACTGCAACAAACCACTTTCTGAAGACTCCACTAAAGTTGAAGATGAGGAAATATTAGCTGGAACATCTGAACATCCTGCACAGGAGAAGGAACTACGAAAGATTACATCTGCAGCAGCAAAAATGGCTTCAACATCAGTAGCTTCAGCAGCTGAAACATCATTCAAGTCTAAAAGTACTGAAAGGACTGAAAGGACAGAAGGACAGAACATGGCTGACCACAAAGTTGTTCAAAACCGAAAGTCTAATGTTAAGGAGAAAGAGCGAGGTCGTTTATCAGTGAAAAGAGAACCAAGACCAGGTGAGAGTACTCTGCAAATTACTCTACCAATGTTCCTTTCAAAGATCCAACAAAGTCAAAGGGTTGTTGGTGTAGGCATGGAGGTAAAACAAATCTTCTGTATAGTAGATCCGTTGTTGACCTGGTGCCTAAAACACTTGTATTGTTACTCCATTCTGCAAAGTTTAATTTTTGTTTGATGGTTGTATGGCTTCTGACTGGCCCTCCCGATCAATGATACTGACAAAATAGGGACACCGCCAACATAGGGCTAGGTAGCTCAGTTGGTAGGGCGCCTGCAAGTTAATCCGGATGACATTGGTTCAATTTCCACTCTAGTCAATTTAATTTGTTGAATCCCAAATAATGTTTGACTGGTCAATAAAATATTGTTTTTGCCTCTACCCTACCCCAATAAAACAGTTAATTTTTTACTTCAAACATTGGCCAATCAGACACAACTATGTAAAATTAGTTACTATTTTTTACTGCATACTACTTAAACCATTGACTATGGTTTGATGTTTAAATTTTGACATGATCACATATACAGGTGTTGGTGCAGACCAGTCGAAGCCCCAGTGCAAAAAGGCTAAGGAACTCAGGCGTCAGAAGAGAATGGAACGTTTGTCTCAAGCTGGTACTGATGCAGAACCTGTTGACAAGAAGCAACCGAATGAGCCAAAATCATTGGAGGAGCTTATCGAGGAAGCTGAAAAAGCTTCACATGGTCACAAGCACAAACTTGAGGTATGATGATGGACAAACCTAAATACTGTATGACCACTTCTGTCCTGTCAAGCACCCATAAATCATATTTTGGTGGTGCACTTCTCATCAATAATTTTTTTACAATGTATCTTTTGATAAACAAAATCAAGTTAATGAATACTTTATTTATGCGAAAAAATAGTTCATTCCCTGACGTTTCTACCCTAGCAGATTTTTTCTCCAAGGTTAAGACTTTATTTTTCTCAATTTTGTGTGGACTATTGTTATTATATTTTTAAATAATTAAAATGAAATTTTGTTTCCATGCTTTGTGATGACACGTCTCTATTTTAAACAACAGGTAAGGTATGTGCGGTCCAGCCCCATGAGTTCTAAGTTTGAGCAAACTTTCAAAGAGAGTTACAGTATCTACCACAAGTACCAAACCACAATACATAAAGACCCTCCCAGCAAGCCGTCTGAGAAACAGGTATTATAATGTGCTTAAGGGTGGTTAGAACAGTTGTACACTATGTCTCTTCTCAATGTTGATCCCTTTCTTTGTCTGTAGGAGTAAAATCAAAAATCAAAGGTCATATCGGTATCTAAAATCTAAAAGATGTTGTCAATGGCATGAGCAATGTTAGTCTCATGCCACACATTTTACAAAGATTTTGAATTATAGATATCTGTCATAATTTGTTTTAACCATGCCATACGAACCTGGCTTTTATTACATGAGGCCTCCCTCATTAAATTTACTGGAATGAAAAGCATTTAGGATTCAAATGCTTTGGTTTTTATTAGCAGCGACGTTTGTTTTCAAATATCTGTTTTTTTAAGTGTGAATCAGTTTTTATCGATATCCAGCCACCCTGCACATTATAGTACCTTTTTGGACAGTATCAATCAATTGTGAAACAAGTATTTACCTTTACTGACCTTTGCTTTTGTTTTTCCTCCCGTTTATTCTCACCTCTATTTATGTATCCTTGACACTTTAATCACTTCTGTATCACTATGTCTGTATGTCTGACCATCCTGTCTGTGTACTGTAATGGTTTGACCACCCATGTCTGTCTTTGTGTGTCAATGTTTTTTACCCCTCATCTCATTGACAAAACTACCAAGAACAGTTCAAACTAGTGCGATCGCATCCAGCCAGCAGGGAATTTCAGGAAACCTTCAAGGAATCACACCTCATTTTTGCCAAGTATCAAAGAACTATTCATAAAGAACCTGATGATGAATGCGAGGAAACAGATGTAAGTTGCACTTCAGAATCCTCAAACTATCAACATGAGAAGTTAAGTTATTCAAAAACTAAAAGGAACAATTCATTTCTTCATAGCAAGAGAAGACGATGAAAGCACATTAAAAGAATATCTTGCAAAATTAAGTATTCATATAACATGCTCAAAGTGAAATTGGACATACCATGCATGTGTTACACATAATAAGTCTGTGCTTGGGTATAAAAGAACTAACAGAACTGAACACAAGTCTACTAATTCTATATTGGCCCATCCCATTGTAAACAACGATGAGTTCGCCGCTGAGTTCTACTAATGTTTTCTTTATCCCCTCAGTTCAAAAGATTCCTAGTTGATTCTCCACTGAGAGAGGAACATTCGCCTGGGGCTCCAGAGTGTGGATATGGTTCCTTCCATGAACATTTCATCCTTGATGGTAAAATCATTGCAGTTGGAGTTATTGATATTCTTCCCAGCTGTGTGTCATCAGTGTACTTCTTCTATGATCCTGACTACAGTTTCCTATCACTTGGAACCTACTCGGCACTCCGGTGAGCTCCCTCAACATCCAAGGCAAACTACACAAACTTGATGCCAAGATAATAAAAGGACTTATTTTAGTGCAACCATGAGTGCATTTTGGCGGTTGTAACCAAAAACTGTTTCAGTCAATGGCCAGTGAATTACCAGTGGCAAACTCAACCACAACAGTTATTGGTTATGACTGCCGGAATGCACCCCAAGGTTGATCTATAACCATTCATGTGTAGAGAGTGATACATTTGTGTAAATATCTTGCTTTGTTTGAAACAAGCAATGGAGAGCTGTTGAGAAAGAAGTTATTTCTCACTAAAATATCTGAGTAAAACTCAATATTTCAGCTGAGGTCTCGCAATCAAGCATCTGAAAGCACACAGCTTGTGTGACAGGGGTGTTTTTTTCTTCCATTATCAACTCGCAACTTTGCCGACCATCTGAGTTGAAATTTTCACAGGTTTGTTATTTTATGCATATGTTGAGATACACAAAGTGCAAGGACTGGTCTTTGACAATTACAAGTGGTGTCCAGTGCCTTTAAAACTGATAATACTTCTTTTTTATTATAGGGAACTTGAGTTTACCAGATTACTACATCTGCAAGCACCAAAGATAATCCACTACTACATGGGTTTCTACATTCACTCGTGCATCAAAATGAGATACAAGGTATAGATAGTTATCATTTAGTCCATTTAAATAAATTGCCTTTTGTCCATTCGAACCATATCCTACAACTTACTGTTTTATTTTCTGTGTCATAACACGATCCAGACTCTAGTCATGTATGAGGACACATTTCTCACAGCCACATACTTCTAAACTTTTAAGTGTAGACTGTTGAAACTCTGAATGAGGAGCCAAACTTGAGATATAACTCTTTTAAAAGCTTTAAAATGTCATGGTATTATTTGTGTTTGTTATCAGGGTCGTTACAAGCCATCATTTCTGCTATGTCCTGAAGCGTACAACTGGCATCCTATTGAGCGATGTTTTCCTAAGTTAGAAGCCAGCAAGTATGCTCGACTAGATGAAACTGATGCAGGTAGGTCTGCATCCCAGAAAACACTTAAAAGCTGAATGTGTTATTATGCTGTAATAATAATATACAATTCAATTCAATTGAATAATACACAATTCAAATCAATTGAATTGAATTGTATACTATTTCTTGGCCTGTCAGGTAAAACATACTTGATTCTAAATCTTTTTTTTGCATACAAAGTACATTCCAACGTCTGAAAGCAAGTCTGCACTAACTTTAACAAAATGTTTTTTAGTAACGTTACTTCCATTTGTTTCTACATTTATCTTTGCCTTGTATTTAAAAACATTTTTACTTAAAGTCACCTGGAAATAGAATTTTTTTTCTTTCAAACATAATTGTATATGCTTACGAACAATAAAACAATTTTTTTAGGAATTGTTTGTCACGATTTATATGTTTAAAAAATATATAAAGTTGTTTGGGGGGCTGACTCCACCTACCCCTTTTGTGACGTCAATCGAGGCAGACTTTGCCTGCAATGCGTATAGTAAACACACGTGCAAAGTACATTTACGTCCAAGTCGTGAGTTGGTACGTTTCAAAAAGTGTTTTTCTGCATTCAGCAGCAATACACCTGGTCGGCATTGCCGGAAAAAACTCAAAAAAATCTTTTTTTGAAACGTACAAACTCACGACTTGGTCCGTACATGTACTTTGCAATTGTGTTTACTCTACGCATTAGGCAAAGTCTGCCTCGATTGACGTCACGAACAGCGCCCTCTCGGGTCGGGGTCTACTCTTAAATTTGTAAATAACATAAGAACTGATTTTTTAAAACCTTAGTTAACTGTTTATTCACATTCCACTCATCAAAACACATATATTAGTGACAAAAGCTTTATTTTGAAAAAATACCACTTCCAGGTGACTTTAAATTGCATACTTGTTTTTTAAGTGTTTAGCTGTTGTTATACAGACTTTGATTTGTTTCCCTTAAACTACAGTTGACACACCTGTTCAGCTTAAACATGTGAGGATCCTTCATATGCAGACGGCCATGCAATATCCTGACTACCGAACATTTGTCCCTCATGCTGATGATGAACAGGAGGTCAAAGAATATGCTCAATATGTTGGCAAAACCTGTGCTGGAAGAATGCTGCTGTACAGACAATGACAATTCAAGGCAGGTTTTAAATGAATAACTGTTCTTAATATCAATAGTCATTTGGGGATTTGCAATAGCAGTGTGGCAGCCAAAGAGTCCATTTAATAAAATGGCTGTCAATTGGAAATTGTTGGATTTCACAACTAGATCCACAAAAACTTGGCAGCACTCTTTATTGTGAATTACCAGAAGTGATTAGAGAGTTCACCTCAAATCAAAACAACAGCACAACTACACAACATCATCCTGGGCGAACATGTTGCTCAACTAATCCACAGTAATCAACATAAATTGATGGAGCTAGTTTTACAAAGCAGCTTATTATTAGCGCTTCAGAAATCTCTAAAGGTAATATTGACGTAGATCAACCAGCAATGAAGATACAATGAGACAAAGGAAAAGGCATACAAAATAATGAATTCAGTGTGTGAGATATTCAGGAGTAGATATGTCATTAGAATACTAACCAATATGGAGAGAAATGATACAACAGTTTAGAGAGAATTTCTTGAAAAGGAATTGCTTGAGATGTAGGAGTAATCGACCAAGAATTGTGTGTGGTGCGCAGGAACAACAAGTAAAGATGTACTACAGTGCACATGGGTTAGGATTGGTTTGAAGAAACAAATTAAAGTAAAACGTACTAGTCTTAGAGCATGTAATTAGTCTTATTACCTGGACATCAACAATAACACACAGCTGTTGAATGTCTTACTTTGATCAGCAAACAAACTACATGGAAATATTTGCCACAACTTGGCTATGGAAAAGAACCAAGTACCCGCAAAAAAAACACTCTGCCTCTAACAGGGACTTGTTCCTGTACACTAATATGACTTTGACTACTGGGGTTAGTTTGATATTGGATTTAGCTCTGTGCCTATGAAAGCAAATTAAATCAATGCAATACAGAAGGAAACAAAAATCCAGCCAGGGCTACTGAAATGTATTCAGGGCTAGTAAAAATTCAGGGTTACTAGCCCTGTGGGCTACCTGGAAAATGTAGTTAATTTCGATCCCTGACTTCCCTTCCTAAATGTGTCTGGCTTTGATGTCATCAAACCTCTGGCGTTGTTCAGGATGATTGCATACCAAGGACATCAGACAAGTAATGTGGATGTCAGCAGTAAATTGTGTTGAATCTTCATCGAAAAATTATTTCATCATTAACAGTTGTGCAAGATTTCACAATGAATAGCTATTTCATAGTCCATTGAAATGAAATAGCACCCTCTGTTGACACAGCTATCATTATCAAGAAATGTTGATGTCCAGCTGTTTTAAAAGAAACGGTTTACATCCCTATAAATTTCAATTTGTGGTGAACAGTTTGATGATTCTGAAAGGAACTTGTAGTGAAAAAAACAAGTTAAATCTTGTTTTACTGGAAGTTTCGATGCTAGTTTTTAAAATTAATAGGTAACATAGTTTTAAGATCTACTTGAGTTGTTGGTCAATACTGCTGTACAGAAAAAAATTGTCGGTTTATTTTTTTGTTTTGTGATGTCTTAAATTTCATTAAACATGAGAGTTTGTGCATTTTTACTTTACATTTTGTTTTATTGTGTCATTTTTGTTTTTCTGTATTTCTGTCGACACATCAATATTTAATCACATAACTTGAGACAGCAACTTATGTTTGATTCCAAGGTAGTATCTAGTCTGGTATTGCCATGTGAACAAGTTTGCAGAAGAAAGGGATTATGCCTAAACAAATATTCTGTCTTTGATCTTTGTTATAAATCCACACTAATAGTTCTGTCTAATTTCTTCTGTTAGTCGATAAGACTGGTTGACCATAGAAAAAGGGCCTTTGACAGACTTATTATTCCATGGTGCAATAGCGCCCTCTAGTGATTTACTCTTTTATTTGTAGATGCAGAACCAGCACAATGAGTTCAGGGATGAGCATTGTCCACTCTACTGTTTGAGCTCTGCTACCAATACCATTCATGTCTCCAGTAAATTTTATTTTTTAAAAGGTTTTCTATGTAAAATTGATTCCTTACAGAAGTTTTAGGGTGGGCTTTCTCTTCTTGGGGTGGGGTATTGTATTTACATGTTCATGCTTAATGTACAGCTGTTGATCTGCATACATGGCGCCCTCAAGTCTGTGCCCAGAGCAGAAGAGTGTCTTATGAAAAAGAATGATGTGGGCTTCGCATTGTCTAAATTCTGATTGAAGGTTTGGGAATCTCTTTGTAGTGGCCTAAACTGTTTATGGACCAATTGCTGATATCCATTTGTAAGACAGGTGCAATAATATTGGTTGACATGGTTGATTTGAAATAATGACATTCTTGTTTTATTAATGAATCACTGTGTATACCAGCTTTCCTTTGTTGGCATCTGATGGCATTTCTTTGTCTGCTTATACATGTATGGACAACGTTTGATAATTGTCCACATTCTGTGTTTAGTTTCACTTTGAGAGCAATTATTGCAAAATCACTTTTTTGACTTTTGAATGTTTTTGCACTCATTGTTAGTAGTTGTAGCTTCAGCTGCGGAATAGTCTAGATAGATTACCCATACATAAACTTCAACAGTTAATTAAACAAACAAATTAAACTACCTCAAAAATGAGTGAGTGTGACTTGCACACACACAAAAAGACAATTTTTTATTTTAAAGTGGGTTGTTTTTCATATTGCCCACTGTTTCTAATTACCTTTAAACATCAATATTATCTTGAAAGCTATGGGGATAATGGATTTTTTTAATTTATTTTTGTATTTTATTTGGTGTACTTATGTCTAATGCTTTCTTTTTGAGAGATAATCAAATGGACATTTGTTGTTGCACGTTTCACATTACCAAGTAAGTCGAGTCCAATACTTCAACTAAACTCTTTTAACATTTTTTATTGGTGTTTCCTCCAAATGTTCTTGCAAAGTTAAATCGTAAATCTGAATAGACATAAGGAAGGAATAATAATCAATTGAGATCCATGATAAGAACCTTTTTATTAGGAGAGGAAGGGGGTCAACAGAACATTGGTGGACAAATTTCGGGCAAGAAATTAAGTTTCCATGGCCTAAGGGTGTTTCATGTTCATTTCTGTGATGTTGAGAATTTGGTTAATTGGTTCAAGAAACATTGTTTATGGGATATTTTATGATTGTTTGGTTGAGGAGGTCATGACTCTTGCAACTGTGCAATGTGATATCATGTGGTGGTTATCTTGTTTAACTACATTGGTTTAGTGCACAAACCGTCCGTAGAGAGCAATTATTAATTACTAAAAACAGACAGGTTTTTTTTTACAGACCAACAGTACACCATGGAGGTAGAAAGCTCTTGTAAATGTTCACCTTCTAAACTAAAAGGGAAAACTGTGACAATCAGCAAACACTACAAAATGCTCAAATTAGACAGTAATTGTTTTAAATTGTTTATTTATTATATCCAAGCAAACAGACAAACCAACACTCAAAAGACTGTTTGACAGTCATAATTATAAACAGGCCCAACATTCTCTTTCTGCATCAAACCTTTCACACAAATACTATATTGGAGGGACATTTATACATAAAGGAAGCTCTCTCATCTTTGGCAAAAGACACATAAGACTAACCAAAAACTATCTGAATATAAAGACCAACTTTTATACTAGCACTGTACTTCTCTCATATGTTGAACTGTCTTCATCAAATTAAAGGGTGTGTCCACCATTGATTATTACCCATAGGACAATTTTCAAACTATTATCTCAAAATCTCATTGGATAAAAGATGGTAATAGTACCAAACTTCCTGACAAGTTGATCTTCCTGAAAGTGACAGGTCATTCTCACAAAATCATGAAACCTACAAAGCTGAAATGATTCACCAACTGATGATCCCTTTCAGCAAAAAGCAAAAGGAAAACAAGAAAATGTGTAACCATTTTTTGGAAGAGAACAAAATATATTCAGGAGACTGCTCAGTAAGATAGTTTGTTTTAGGCCTATTGGAATATTTATGATAACTGCAGTTAGCGTTGTTTGAATGCATTAGATTCCAGAAGATGACTAGTTGGTTAAAATTGAGACAACTTTGCCAAGAGCAATACTGGCCCATGTCTCAGAAAGTTAGATAACTACAACGTATATACATGTACAACTTAAGACTTACTTCTCTTAGTTTAAAGTCTTGTGTCTGAAATTAACTGGTTTATGTACACACGCTAAATATTAATTAAAATATCTCTATCATAATAATTAAACATTTGATGAACATAATTTTAAGTAATGAGGCTTGAGAGAGTGTTTTTTCATAATATAACATCAAGTAAGAATGCCCACAAAGGTGTATTATTGATACCACATGATATTTTCTTAAAGTTTCAACAATTCTAACAAATGTTAATGCTCACCACTTAACGCGTGGAGAGTTTTATACTATCGCCTGATTGCTTTGATGATTTTATAAATAACACTCTCAAGAACATACTAAAATGACATTCATCCAAGAAAAAGGCATTGATTTGCATTGCATTGCAATTCTAGAGAAGTTTTCAGTTTCCCTTTAAATAGACTATACATTTTACATAGTTTGTTCCAAGATTATTCAACTACCAAGTTTCAGGCCAAGGAAAGCTAAACTCCACTCATACCTATTTTTCAAGTCCAATCCTTTATAGCTTTAAGCAGTGGTCAGAAAAATCAGTTCTGTGTTTGTACACAAAATGTCAAAGTTATTTTCTACTTAACATTTTGACAGATGGAATCAGCAATTTATAATATTTTGTGAAATGTTACTTTCCACTGAACTGATAATTCCACACTTTTAGGACTATGTTAACTTACATCCACACACAACTCAATAATTCTCAAAGCTCCTTTCAAGATTACCGAAGATGAAAAAACTTCACTCTGGATTACAAAGAAATAACAGCTCAAACATTTATTTGAAAAACAATGTAATGGAATAACACAAAACACTAAACAGTTTAAGAATAGCTAATTAAACTTAAATTATGTAACAACGTGTGCATTCAATATTATCCTTTAGTTCTCTTTCCTCAAAACCTTTGACATCACAAACTCCACTCTCACACTGCTTATTATTAATATAAATATGCGGACGTAATTACGATATCTTGGTTAAGTAAAAAAAATTACATTTGTCTTGCATTTGCATTCTTTTTAAATCAATATTTCATTTCTGAATCATGTATCCATTAAATAACCGTTTCTATGTACAACTGCTGTACAATACAAGGCAACAAGTTCCAAAAACACTTTTCTTAAATCTATTCCTACCTCTTATTTAGTTTCTCAGAAACTTGGGTATTTATACAGGAGTATGCCACACTTTGCACCCAAACTTATAACTTTGTTTTTTTTTAATTAACAAATGATACTCGGTTACAGTTTAACTGAAAAGTCAAGATTACTTGTTTCTGGCAAAATCACAAATTACATCAAGCTTTTTCGGTAAAACAAATTGAACGAATCATTAGTAGACTTGCAAGATGTCAAGATAAATTATCATTGCTATCATTTGACATTTTTTGAAACAAGTTACATAATTTTGAAAACATTTGATATTTTGAGTTATTTATGTTATTTGCTTTGCATACACATCAGCCTTAAATGATAATTTTCCATCGTGATCCTTTTATAACTTGCCTTGTAGCAATTACAATTGGATTTAAAAAATAGTTGTATTTTTAAATTAAGTAAACATATACAGCACTCCCTCAGAGAATAAAACAATTACATACAGGTATTGTACATTCATAACAGTTACATTAAATATGGCACATTAACTTCTTTGCAATCTCTTAAATGTATTTGTTCCATATGTCACTTTTTGTGTTAAATCACCAATTTCTCCCAACAGACACATCAACCAATTTTCTCATACTTTGTTGTAGATTTTATTGAAATGGAACCAGAAAGAGCACATCAGGGCCAAATTTCTTAATATCAATGTTTGTCTTTGGTTTTTTTGGTAAGTTTATTTATACTTTTTGGCACGGTTCAAATAGAATGTGAAGCCAGCATAAGAATTAGTATTAAGGCGGGGTTTCAGCATGCTATAATAAATACAACATAAATAAACATCAAATTTTAACTTTAGAAGGATTGCAGAAATTGGCCCCAAGATAGCATTTTAACAAATGGATCAACAAAAACAACAACGACGCGCAGTACTGTTGGAAAATGACCGATTACTGTAACAAAAAGTGACAAATGTTTGAGCAAAATATTTAAGAGAGACTGAGACATAGCAAGAAACCTTCTGAGATGTGACAGGCACGATGGGTGAATTATTGTGTATTTACATACAAGTTATCCATTTTGAATGCACTCTCAAATGTCTGTCATATCTTGAAAAAAGACAAGTCATCCTCACCAACGTTTTAAGCCAAGGAAAAAATTAAAGGGACTACTCTACTCATTTTGAAAGTCACTTAGTGGTCGCTTTGAATTCTTCGGAATGTCTTCTTAAAATTCCATACAAAATGCTGTTTCCATTAAATATTAATAAATAGTGTATATATTATTTTTGCTCTACTGCCTGATTCTAATCTACATCTACTTTCTGCAGCTTGTGCTTAACTACATTTTACAGCTGTACTTTTGTTAATTACAGAAACAAAATCATGGGCAAGGCATGTAAAAACTACTTATTATGTCCACTACATGTTATGTGCTGAGATATTATAATATATACCCCAAAAACCTTATCCCATTTCCAGAATCTCTCTTTTGATTCTCTTTGAAAGTCCACTTCCATAAACATAGAACATAGGGATAAACAACACATAATCCATTAAAATTGCCCAATCCCGGACCCTGCCTCGCTTGATGCGAATCTAACAACAAAGCCATAATAACTAAGTAGCAATTCTTTTTTTAGAAATTGAAACAAACCCTGGGATGTTCACTGTTGTGACATTCCTTCTAGGTTAGCAAAAGAAAACTGACACCAAACTTTTACACTAGGATTATTTTGGACCATGCATACACCCCTCTGGAATGTTCCCAACTTTCATTTCATGTTTCATAAATTCAGATAACATGTTGTTTGCTTGCTGTTAACCTGCTCAATTTTCATCACAACTCATAAACAAGTCTATTACAAACAAAAATGAGATTGACATTTGTTTTGTTTTTGATGTGTTAAATACCATTTTAACACAGGCTACTTCAATTATATATTTGATTTGTTCATATTAATTATTATTATGCTTGCATAAAAACTGTATAAATAGATGTTACCAATAACTAAATATGCTATTTGGCTGGTAACACTAGTTGGTCCTCAATAGGGTCTCCAAACATCTTCTTTTCTGTCCTCATCTCCTTGAAGAGGCATACTGGATGCTACTTGAGCGTGGTGAAGTGTCATTGGGATGGCCATTGCAGTTGCTGTATCAAGTGCATTGATACTACTAGGGGCACCAATGGAGCTGTGATGCATGGACATTGTGGTGAGATTAGGAGTCCGTGTGGGGTCATAGGTCATGAGGGTGGACATTTCTTGTGTTACGGGGTGATGAGCTATCGTTTGGGAAGGCATATCTCTTGGTTTGATGTCTTCCTTGGGTTTTGTCTCAGATCTGGTGGTGCAAGGTGGGAGCACATGTGGGGTGCTTTCAAAGAAGTTCTGTTGCTGGTGCGATGTGGGCGAGGTCATATACAGATGGGGGTATAACTGGTAGGGTGGGGAACTGGGCAAATATGGTGGGGATGTCAGTGTGACTGGGGTAGAGGGAGCACCTCCAAATATATCAGGAAAAGCACTGGGTGTCATGGGAAGAAAACGTGATGTGTCAATACTTGGTGAAAGCACCGACATTGAAGAGGACGAGGGAAAATTCAACCCTGATGTAACATTGGGATAAATAAATCTTGGATCATTTGCCCTGGGGTTAGGGAACCGTGGATCTGGTGCTGACAGAATGTGTGTCAGAGAGTTGTCAGTCGCTGTTACCGTCGTCAACTGTGTCAGTTGAGACATACTTTCAGTGACGTCCATCTTGATACTGTTGAGATCTGCGGCTGTTGTTCGGACCGGGTTGGCAGTCGTTGCTTGGGGCTGAGGATTGAAGAACTCTGTTGTTTGGTAGGAGTATGGCCATGAAGTCGTTGATTGGCGATTGATCATCGGCTGCGGCTGCTGTTGGTTCTCTTCTGTAACAATAAAAGTGTAAAAATGACGCATTATTAAACAATTTGTCTTATTACCTTTTGTAAAATTTTACTTCAGTCAAACAAAGGCCTAAGCTCTGTCAAATGTTGAACATCTTATGCAATGTCATGGAGCTGTTGCAACACATTTCAATACACTCTGAAAAACAGCCAAGACACTCTGTCTCCTGTTACACCTGTAAACATAACACAACACCCAGAGAAACCGAAACAGTTGACACCAAAAAGCAGAATGAGGTCAAAGCCATTGCCATT
Organism: Asterias amurensis; assembly: GCF_032118995.1. NCBI lineage: Eukaryota > Metazoa > Echinodermata > Asteroidea > Forcipulatida > Asteriidae > Asterias > Asterias amurensis. The sequence continues at coordinate 19,386,652 of NC_092661.1, read as the reverse complement.
TCATTGTGAACCCTGACCTTTTTACCATTGTGCCAAAAAAACTCCAAACAACAATCACAACAGCGCCCTTTACAATTTCCCTAATAAGGTGCTGAATCAACTGTAACAAAGAAGACTTGAGAAGTTTGTTGACTTTAAAAAACTTTACTACACTAGCTGTAAGTTGTTTGTCAGAATATTACATTCCACATAAGTGACTAAGCTTACAAAGTGTATTAAGTAAAGAATGCTTTTCTTCATTATTTGTACTTTTGCATACAATGCTTAACTACAAGTAAATAAAAGTTATATTCCCCTAGCAACTTTGATCTGTCCCCACTAAGAATTTTGAAAACTCTTCTGGCCCAGGCAGCTGAAATCACAATAAGTGCAAGACTTTTTGGCATAAAGTAGTTGTAACGTTATTGTCCTATTCAAAGGAAACATTATGGTTCATAAACTAACACAAGCTTTACTTAGGTTTGACTTTCACCTTCAATGTTTGAGTATTTTTTTAGGCCACCAGACACTAGTGTTCAATTGCAATAAATGTTAGCTTAAAATTTCAAAAATATTAAGTAATAATGGTAAATGGGCAATTATATATTGGTAGAAATTTCAAAAATATTAAGTAATAATGGTAAATGGGCAATTATATATTGGTAGATATTTTCTCCACCATGCACAAAGTTTAGAGGTTTAGTTATGACAAATATCACCAACAAGACCTTGAGAGAACTCTGACTGAAATTATGATATGAATATCATCAGTATGGTACACTGATCATAGTGTGTATGCATCTGACACCAGACGTTCAATCAGTGAGTCACATAAGCATGATTGGACAGTAGCCAACTATTGCAACATCCTCCATTTACTGAACAATAGCCCATTGTTCAGACTATTCTAGAAAAAAGGAAAGGATTTGCCATCAAATTTTTAAGCTAAACTGACATGGCACATGATGTAATTTTAAAAAAGATGTTTGTTGAAATTATTAAATTGTACATAAAATATTGGATGAGAATGTTTTGGTCTGTGCTTGCATTACAAGTACTCTATACAAAATGCAAGTTAGCTTTGAGAGTGATTATTCATGTTGGTTAAGACAAATAGTTTCCAAACACTTAGTTTTGACCTGCGAACCCCTCCCTCTTTTAAATTAAAGTTTGATTAATTTGAAAACAACTGTACTTGAAAATATGTGGGACTTTTTTGAAATTCTGTTGTTTCTTCATTCATTTGTTTAAGGAAATGAAAGTAATGCATACACGTCATGCATTTTCTTCACACCCTTGAATTATTGGTTATAAATACAATGTTGATCGTTTCTATTTCAGTACAAAGTTATATAAGTAACATAACAATCAATCCAACAGAATCATGGTTAAAAACATGTTTATTTTAATTAAATGAATATCTTGATTAATATAGTGAGGGGGTTGTAATTTTTGTAAATAGTTGCAAGCTTAGTCTGTTGTTGTGGGTTTAACCTTGACCTCCACATCCCCTTTGGAATTCCAGTGGCTTAAGGGGTAGTGTCAACACCAGTAATGTACATGTACTTTAGAAAAACAGACAATGTAATTGACTATATATGGAGCAAAGAGAACTACCCCAAACACACCAACTATCTTTGTGTATGGTTCAAAGGGAGGACCTCATTGTTCTAATTGAGTGATCCACTGTCAAAACCCAAATCTCTCTTGTGAATTGGACCCTTCCCTAAAACGTAACCAATTGGGTAAACATATCACACACACCCACCATGGACATACAATGTCATCAGCATCTTACAACACAACAGACTTTAAATATGACATCAAGCAGACAGTATTCTTCTTTTAACTTCTGGCCCTTTGCCCCCACCTGAGCATTTTTAATATTTTGATGCAAGAAGATTGTTTTATCCCGAAGTTAATTTTGTTAAAAATGTTTTGACTTTGCTTTTGTGATGCAAACAAAAAAAACAAGTAACAAACCATAAGGGTTGTAATACAAACAATAATCCTTTGTCCAACCTGAATTTAAAAACAAATTCAATCTTTGAAACAACAACTAGTGGCAAAATAACATCTTTTGTAATATTCATAATCTGACCTTAATTAGGTTTTGTTTTTTAATTCAGGTTATTCTTTTTAAAGTCCTTCTCTATTATTAAAAACAAATTTTTGAAAGGTTTTATATTGAGTTTTAAATGAGGTCAGATTATTGAGTGCAAACTGGATAATCAATGCCAACATCTGGCGTAGATTTAGGGTTTCATCCTGTCCTCCTTCTAACTTCTTTGTTTTTTGGTATACATAAATTTCATATCTTGATATGCAGTGCCATTGTCCATGTACATTGTCAGCTGTTTTCATAGCAGTGATGACGACTGGTCAACACAAGACAATTGGTCATTAATATTCTATGGTCATTTCCAGGGTCAGGAGTTCAGCAGATTCTCTAGCAAATGGCCTGAATTGGGTCATCTAGAGTTGACCTGACCTTGAATGTGCTAGAGGAGCCTCTAGCCTACTCTTTATTTAATAAAGGTTCGACCTGCCAATTATAAAACTGCTTCAGGCCAGAGTTATTTTTCTTATTATAATACACAGGAAACTGGAGAATAGGAAAGAACTCCCAGGAGAAAGGGAAATTAATTTAGTGTAACAAGATTTCCATATCTGGAAACAATACAGACTTGAAAGCATGTGAGGACAGAATAGTAATTAGTCAAGGGGAGACCACATTGTCATAAAAAGCAGCTAGTTATTCAGCAGAGTAGAGGGGGGGGGGGGTGAATATAAAGTAGACATTTTGTCGTGCCTGATTTCCTTTAACACGATGAACACTTTTCCTTTTGAAAGCGAGTTGATTAATTTTTTCCAAGCTAAACTGTCAGTGACCTCCAAGCATAACTGTATTCCCTTAAATTAATCGCTGTGTATTTCCACTTCAGTTAGTATACCATTTTTAAGTATAATACTATTAGGCTATTGAAGGAAAAATTCAATATTTAATTGGTTTATGTGGAAAAAAAGTCACACAAGGGAATTTTTTCCCGAAAACAAAGTTGACTGCACTCTTTATGTGCTTGAACCATCAGTGAACCATCACTCAGTGAATCATCCGTGAATCTATTTTTGAAAAACATAGTTTGACTGACGTCAATATTTTTTCAGAACATTTCCTCAAATTATTTACATGTTTGATAAACAGGAAAACACATCAGAAAGCTAGACATAAATAGGTCATAAACCTCATCACCCCACTTCAGATCCTGCTTGTTTCATTGCCCAAAAGTCTTTATTAATTAATTTAAATCTCTCTTTTAGTTGTTTGTTGTCCTTTCTTTTAAAAAGGTGAATGACGCACATTTGCATTTTGCTCATGGTTGAACACAATGTACATGTAATAGAGGATGTTTTTTCCCCAGCAAGTTGTCATTAAAAAATTCATTTCCTAGAGAGATTGCCTCATGTAATTTTCTGACTGTAGCTGTTGTAGAATCCTGGTGGCTGGTATAAACTAAAGAGGAAACCACAAAACTACCAGAAGCAATAAATAGTGTCTACAAAACAACTGTTTTTCTGGAGAGATAATGAAACCTCAAATCAGCAATCATTTAAGTAGTTATCCATTTGCAATATCATGATGTGTCAGCTTAGAATGCCCAACAATTCAATCAAGTCAAGTCAAGGATACAAGTATACACCCTTGCCTAATTAACTCCCTGACTGATGTCACAAATGTTCCCATAAAAATGTAATCATCTTTCACTTGGGAGATTTTGCAATCAGGAAAAAAAGCTTTGTTCTAGGAATAGTTGTGTATTGGCAACAATTTGACTCTGATAGTTCAGGAAGGCAACAGCACACGTATGTTGTACAGGAAAAGTCAAATAGGATATCCTACGTCCTTGTTTACAAGAAATATCAAGGCCTGCTGACTGAGGATAAATCATTGTTGTTCCAGTTTGTACCTAGCATTAGCCATGGTAACCCAATTTATTTGTGAATAAATTAAAGATGAGGATGATGAAACAGTATGAACAATTTATTTTCAATGTTAATTATTCAAAAAGAAGCTTAGGCTTGAGTGGTTAAATTTATTTTTCATTGAAAAGAAGAGGCAGCCATCTTGGTTTTTAAACCCACAAATCTGTTGAGTTGGAGGGTCCTAGAGCTACTCTAATGCATAAATAAATAAATAAAAAACAGGCTATTTTTCACTTGACTTTGGCTTGCAAGTTGCTGATGAATTACATTGTGTAAGTGAAGCTCTCTAAAAAATCTCATGAATACCAGCAATTACAAATTCAAAACAAAAATAAGTAATCACACTTTAATTACACCCAGTGTCAGAGTTGGTAGTATAAAAGTTAAACCACACTTTCAAAATGTTAACTTGAACCCGAGACACTAATACTGGGGAACAAGTATAAATACAAATGCCTATGTAAAAGAAATCATCAGGGAAAAAAGGGTATTTGAAGGATTTTTAAATTGGTGAAGCACTCATTTCGTTTAGCTGTAAACTTTAAAAGTAGTTTAACAAACATTTTAAAACAAAAGAGTTGAAGTGTTGAGGTTGGGAAATTTAAAGTCAACAAAAGAGATTGGAAAAAATCAGTTTCAATAGCCAAGAATAAGGTGTTTCACTTCCTAAGTTATTAATAACCTCCTTTCTCAGTAAGACAAAAAACCCAGATTACTTTAGCACGTACCTTGTGTAACCAAGTAGTTATTTGTGGTGTTGAGGACTTGAGGGCGGATACTACGGGTTGGGCATTGCTGCATTGGTTGCACTTTAGCTGGGGAGAACCCTTGAAGCTCACCGATACGATTAGGGAAGGGCAGGCTAGGGTTGTGGATTGGCTGGGGCATACGAGGTTCCTCTAGCTTGGGTCTGTGTCCTGTAGATTGGTAGAGAGGGGGAAAGAGACAAAATAATATAAGATTAAGTGTTGGTGGTAGCAAACTGCTGTCCAGTCAAACATAAAAAGACCAGTGGTGAATCTAAGCTTTAGCAGGATCTTTAAAAACAAATTTCAAATTCTTAACATTATTACAGTGGCATGATGGTTTTTTTTAATGTAAAACATTTTCTAGAGTCAGGTATGTCTGACCAATTTATCCCCCAAATTCAGATACTATAATACTAAGCAATAATATTTTAATCAATACTAATATATCACATTCACTTTCACAAGTATGCTCAGCCTTATACTTGATTTCTTCGAATTGGTGTTTGGCATGTCTTTATTCCTTTATGATAACAGCAAACAAAACATTTCCGTATTATTAGTGGATGTTTAAAAAGCACAGCATTCAACAAAATTGTGTGCTGTTCGACTGTCTGACTAGATAAGATTTTTTCTAAAGTACCTCTGGTTGGATGCTACCTTGAGGGCACTGGTTTCATTGATTGTATTGAAACAAAATCCCCATCAATTCCAAGAAACTCAACCCCCAACCCATCCACTTAAATTTGATTACTGATTGTATCACAACTAATTTATCTTTTGTCACAATCTCAACCCAATGTCAGAGACTTTAATCCTGATTGCTTAACAGCCATTGCTTGTCCAAAGAATAGATTACTACTTTGGGGATTATTATAATTGTTCAGTCCACAACCACAACTTCCTGTTGTATACAGGTATTTATCATTACCATAAAGGTAAAGTCACTGAAGTGTTGTCTTGAAATACCTTGATTACATCATGTGTGGTTTAAAGGCACATTCCATTTGCAAACATTGCACTCATTGAATAGTTTAGAGACTTACTCACTGTTCTGGTAGCAATGTATATTGAGCTATGTTTAGAAAAAAAATAGTTAACCACAGTACCAACAAAGGCAATCTTTGTTAGTACTGTACATTGTATTCGTTTACAAAAGATGTAGGTTCAAAAAAAGTTTGGATATTTGTGAAACAAACTTCTTGTGTAAAGTGTGAAGAGCACTATCCATTGATCAGTTCAGTCCTCCACTCTTTTTGGGTCAATGTACCTGGCTACTGGATTTTCTTGGAAGATGTTTAATAATTGATTGCTGTTTCTTTGAACTCTTTATTAGCATTTCAACTGGAAACTCAAGACACTGCAGTTTATATACGCCTCCTTTAAATGATATAGATAGTCATATGTGTGTACCATGGTCTTTACTTGTCTTTTACCGTCACATATCCGTGCAACTGGAATAAATTATCTAAAATTCTTTCAAAATTTTGTCTTCCTCCTTGCCTCCACCCTTCCTTTGCACTTCCTTTTCTTCAAACTGTAAATTGTAAATTAATTTGTTTTTCCTTTTCCAATTCCTTTCTTTCTTATCTAATAATTTTACTGTCACGTCATTCCAACTCCAAACCTTGGTGATTTTGTGATTCACAAGGAAATACCCTCGCAATATGTTACTAAAATAATTTCTTAAAAGTACATTATGTTAAAGCACAGACCCTTAAACAAGATCCACATGTAGGTGGCCAAGTTCCTATGTCATTGATCACTTCTCAGAAATCCTGGCCACAAAAGGAGGTCACACTATGCAAATGAGTAACCCAACCCACACAATACCTGTCATCCCATTGGCCAAACAATACTGATCCCTTGTTTTGATTGGCCATAATGTTTACCTAGGATGTCAAGCAAAAGATGATTGGTCAGAGGTGATCTAATTTGTCATCGGATTGGACAATGAAGTTATTCATTGATATAACAAGGCAAAGGGCATTACATAAATTGACCAGGAATGAACCTTTAATTTATTTGTACACTTGTTGGTAGCAAGATAATGGGTATGAGTCACAGGAAGTAACAGCGGTAGTTTATTCTCTTATATTTATACAGAAGTCCATTTTCCAAGATGTCTTGTTACGGGCAGATAAAATTCCCTTTTCGCTTGTGGTACTTTTTCCCTCTAAATTTTCTATCAATTTGACCTTGGTAGAAAATTTGTTTGTGTAGTATTTGAAATGTGGAAAATTAATCAAAAGAGAATCATAGAGGAACCAAGTTGTTCTACTTTAGGAAAAATGAACTTTGAGAAGAATATTTAGAAAAAAATCTTCCTGACAATAGCTATTTCATTAATTGCAGAGATTTGAAATGACAAATTACTTGCACGTCTCACATGAAGCCTTTTTAGTCATTTGATGTCCTTCGGCCATTATTGGAACACTCATCCCAAAGCATTGATTCATTCATAGTTGGGTCAACACACTTGATTCTAATGATGAGATCTCACAGTTATTGTGAGCATCAAAGGATAATGTTTTACGTATACAACTCAAGCAGAATCTTTACAAAAGTGACTCCAAAAATAAAAGCAGTCAAAATCAGAGAGAGGCTAGAACTCGGGGTTGACAAACTTTCTCTACACACCCACTAGGTGTGTACTGTGAACTGTTGTGGATTGAAAATTGCACCAGTTGTGGAGAACAGGCCTGTATGCTTTTCAGAAGGGCAAGGGCACCAATGCATTTTCTCTTTGGTTGTACTGTAGAGTATTCTGAGCTAGGTGCTGCATTCTGATTAGTTAAGAGCCACTCAAGCCACTCCTCTCCATTTTGATTGAGCCAGTGATTAGAAGGTGTATAATCAATGTCATAAAAATATCAATGTGTGGCCTTTAACCTTGCTTGTCAAGCTAAACCTGTATAATAAGGTCTAACTCATTACTACTGCAATGAGGCTAAAACATTCCCACAATGCTACTGCTGAACAAAGTATTATTAGTGTTTGACTTTAATCTACTTGAATGATAATTGTTTATTAACACTTCATATCAACCGGATGCATTAACAATGCCTGCCTAATGGTTAAAGTGCTTTTATAGCTTTAAGGTCCATATCTTAGTTCTACCATCAATGCTACAATGCTGTTTTGTTTGAACAAATGAAACAAATATTTATGACAGGACTTGTGTTTGTCTAGCAGGTACAACTGGCACTTTTAGAATCAAAACTGGTATATGAACCTTTGGATATAAGGTTCACATTGTGTACACAGCCTTAAAGGGGGAACATTAATGTGAGTAACATTCACACACCATAGAGCAAGGACCATGCACACACTGAGTCACAGACCTTGTGTTTCATCATCAGTCTATGCACTGTGATATAAACGGCATCAGGCTAGTGTATATTTAAACATCTTGTTACTGAAAATAAAACCCTTGACTAACCACTAGCTTCTGTTTGTGTGAATCATGATTTGTCATGTAGAGAGAACTATGCCAGTTACTATAGGATAAATCAATGCTTAATGATGACAACATGAGCATCTTAGATGGTTCTATGGTGTATGATCACTTCTTAGAGGATAGCTGTTTGAAGATGACTCAAGGGTCAATGAAAGAGGAGCATATGCCCCTTCACTGATCAGCACATAACTATAGTCACAGTAAATGTAATTAATAACAAGAACTCAAAAATAGGAGAGGGCACAGTTTCAAAAACTGTCCAAATTATTTGTAGAATTACTAATGAATTCTAAATGTTTTCATAAAAATTACTGATAATTAGATGACTATTACTAATAACATTTTAAGGTTGATGGATCAAATTGCACGACAGCCTAATATGTTGCAATCCACACCAGGTGATAAAGATGTTAAATATTCACCACAAAATGAATCACCAAGAAAATGGCGGGAAAAGCGGCCAGTCACCTTTTTGTCCAATAGAAGACACTTTGTCCTTCAGTAATACTTGTGGTTTATGTGGGAAGGTTCTTATACACTGGGACTCTTCTGCTTCGGTAATGTAAAAAGATGGTGCCATGAATGGACATATAACTTTATTTCAACGTATTTCTTTCAAACATCTGATGTTTTAGAAATTCTTGATATTTATTAGAACCTGTGAACTTGATTCAACCAAAACCATTTTGGAGTCAAATGCCCTTATTATAATAGTCTTTTCAATCGATGAACACAGAAAGTGTATATTGACGTGGATTTCATAACACAAATACAGTTTTATATACTTCGTAAAAGAAAATCTTAGTTCTGTGTGTGTGTGATCTACAAAAGACTAAATAATGTATTAATTGTGTCACAAGGTTTGCTTCAAAGTTCATACAGTTCCTCCCTTGAAACTTGAGCAATCTTGCTGAAATGATTACCGAAGCTGTCAGAAATCAATATGGAAATCCTTTACGCCTGCCAAGACTTGCCCAAGATTTCCTTCTTTGTCTTGGGACATACTGGGTTTGAGCAGTGAAGAGAATTCGGTTATGCCTGGGGTCCATTTTTAGCTAATGAATGAAAGTGAAAGTTTGAATAACTGAAGGAGGGGGGGGGGGCACCAAGCTGTCTGTAATAGTAACTGCATGGGGTTTTTTTTTAATTCTTTTCTTGTAGCGGTTTTTACTTCTTGCAATCACTAGTATATAAACTAAAAGCTGGGCACAAAAGCTTGTGGTTTACTCTCCGGTATTTACATACTTCAAATGATTTACCAAACAGTACCACCAGTTGATTACCACTCCAGTTTAGTGTCCGATGTGACTGTGTGTATTTGACAAATGTGGGTTTTTTTTCTCAAAGATTGCACAAACTGAACATCAAATGTGTAATGGTTTAGAATGTAATGGTCTGCTACATTGGAAGATTCTTCAGAGTGTCTGTTTGGATCATTTATTTGTTTACAATAGTCTGTCTCCATCTTTCAAGAATGGACCACTAAAAACTATTAAAGCAAAACATGACTTTGAAAGTGACTGAAATTGTACAACTACTTAAGTATGTATAACACTTACTTCTTGGTTCCCGAGGTCCATCAACAGTTACTTTTATTGCACGATTGTAGGTGGCAATCTGGGGTGGGCTGGTTCCAATAATAATGGACAATGTCAAACTTTTCCCTGTAAAATAACAACAAAATTAAGAATAAATATCTTGTAATTCTACTGTACATAAAATGCAGCACAGCACTTCAAATAAATTGAAACTTAAGTTTTAAAGCTTTTGAAAAATCATGCTGTTGTTGTTTGTGTGAAAACTAGCCATTTAGGAGGTGTTAAATAGTTCAAATGATAAGAAACATTAAAAATTCAAAAAATTACTTTCATTCATCCTTAAAGCCATTGGACCCTTTCGGTAAACAGTATTGTCCAAGGCCCACACGTCTTGTATCACAACTTCTATATCAAATTACAAACTTGTGAAAATTTAGGCTCAATCGGTCATCGGAGTCGGGAGAAAATAACGGGAAAACCCACCCTTGTATCCGCGCGTTTCGCCGTGTCATGACATGTGTTTAAAATAAATCCGTAATTCTCGCTATCGAGAATTGATATTGTTTTACTGTTTTCTCAAAAAGTAAAGCATTTCATGGAATAATATTTCAAGAGAAGTCTTTCACCACTACCTTCTATAAGCCCTGTAAGTTATTTGTAAATCTGTGAACTTTTTTTATTTTATGTGTACCGAATGGGTCCAATGGCTTTTAAAATGTTCAGCATTAAAACCTGTCTTGTTTATGCTGTTTGATAGACTGTCTTGCTGTGGGTGGGGTGCAAGAATACATTCCAAACAAGTTTGTGGTTGATCTCAGGATCAGTCAGTTAGTCTGAGGGTCGCTCAATGTACAGTAAAAGGTTTAGCTATATGGGGAGGGGGTCTTGGATCAATAAACTGTTGAAATAAATACATAATGTTAAGTCCCTTAAAATATATTTAGTATCCAGTTTATGTAATTTCTTGTCATTTTCTTTATCTTTTTTTCCCCAGACACTTCACAATTTTTGTATTTTTTGTTGTTTCGGCAATGTTGGACTGTTCTGAGAAGATTAAGAGATCCTTGTATTCAAATCTGGCTGATGAATGAAAAGCTGCATCACAAATTAATATTTTATCATCTCAGTTTTGCTTTGCAAACATTAACCAAAAATAGGTAAATAGCTGAAGTTTATGAGCTTTGCATTCCCAACCCCCATATTTGACTCTATTTTCAGATCAATTATGCAGCTAACCTTGCACTTCCGCCCCCAAGAAAGAAACTTTCAACCGCAATGCAGTGCAGCCTCTGCAACAAGCCCCAGGGGTAAGATAGCCCTATTGGTGTTCAATAAAGTAAGAAAATTCTATGCATATTTTGGTTATTTTTCTCAGAATCTAGGCTCAGCTTGTGACCTGCATTTTTCGGTAGGACCAATAATAGTGGAGCTTTCTTGTGGCCCGAGAGTAGGTTAAGGACTACAGGGGTAGAATGGCAGGCGGGTCTGTGCCTTTTTAAAGAGACTTTCAATGATGTTGAGTTTACTTCTGTTCTGAGCTTTTCAGAAGAAAAACAATCCTTTTAGTTTTGTACTTTAATCAAATATTCTAACAAGGTAAAGGGGTATGAAAAATTGTCTAAAGGCTTGTTTTGTTAGTTTATTATAAAAAGATTGATATTATTATAATTCTCACACAAAAACTGTTGTATGTAGTGTCTCGTTGTACCATCCTCAAAAAAAAGAAGGGATAAATAAAAGTGAAAGGAATGGGAACTACATTGAAGCCCATGACCTTCCAATTAGAATACCTAGTTAAGAGTAAAGGGGGATCCCCTCCTAAATCCCACACTCATAATCACAAGTTTATAATTCCCCATTTACTATTGGCTTACTTTGTGGATTGCAACATGTTTAGTTCCTTGTCTGCTTCCGAGTAAATCGCAAGAAAGAAAATTCCGGATCAGGATATCGAGAGCAGTACAATATCAAGGGATTTTTTCATAAAGGTTTTTGTGAATCTAGTGTTTTACGGCCTGCTAATATTAAGGGTAGTTATAGAATTATAATTTTTTTTTTTTTTTTCCTAATAAAAAAAAGTTAAATGCAAAGAATGTGTGGTATTTAATCACATCTGCAAGCCTTTCTCTTGCACAAGCTAGTGATTAAACACAATTATTTGTTGAATGATGTTTTAAGTTGGAACATTTTGAGAATGATAACTCTTCAAACTGAACAAGTAGACAGAGTCAGATCAGTTGTTCACTTAGAAACAAATTCAAAATTGAATTCATGAAAGTTTTAAGGGTTATGTTTGGCATTTATGGCAAGTTTTTGGGAGCTAGGATAGGTCTTGAGGTGTGTCTTAACCCCTGGCTTTTAAACTCCCTTCACAAACATTAAACCTTGGTGTTATATCATTCTTTAAAAGTGTAGAAAATAGTGTACAGAATGTCCATATATTTTAAACAAATTTACAAGTTGTTAGGAAGGAGAGTTTACTTTTAATTGAAAAACAAAGACACTGTCTTCAAATTTGAACTAGGCTACAAAATCTTATGGGTCTACTCTATAGTAAAATTGTACGCAGTCCATTTAATTATTGCTGTCCTTACATGTTCCAGTAACACTTGATTAGCCAAGTTCTTCATAGTTGTGGTTGGTGTGGTCAACCCGCTGGCCACAGTGTTGTCCAAATACATAAGGTCAATAGAGCTGGTCAGATGTCAAGTTCACATGGTAACAAGCCTTATGTACACGATATTGCGGGTGTTAATTGGTCAGATGGTCTTGAGGTCAATTATTGAATTACAAAGCTACACCAAGTCTAAGCAAAGTCTGTCCCCCCCCCAAAAAAAAAAAAAAAAACACTCACAAAATAAGTAAATGAGTTTTAAAAAAATATCACAAGAAGATGAATGTGAAATTGTGAAATTTTAACTTAAGTAAATATACAAATAAAACCAACCAAAATCTGTACTACAAAAATGTTTTTAAAAAACTCATAACAAAACAATACTAATCCAGACCCCACCCCAAAAAGGGGCAATAATACAAGAATATGCAAACAAAACAGAAAAGGTATCTCAACACATTAACTATGCTTCAAACTGACATGGGCAGCTTTAAATAACTTGCATACTGCTGCAATCACAGATTCTTTGTGATAATCTGAACCGGAATCAACTTGTGATATTTACAAACAGATAAAGGTAAAGAGAGAGAAATACAGGATCGCAAGCAAACTTGGCCATCTACCAAAATGAAAATAATATTATGAGGGAAGCTTGTTTATTGATCCATTTATGAAATCCCTTATGATTTTATTGGTCAGTGAAAACAAAACTGCTCTAGGTCCCCAATAGAATAATTATTCATAGGTGAGTTCGAGTGATTTTACCCATTACAAACTATTTTTTTTTTCTTAGAATGGTTTTGCTGAAACCCATCTTTCAGATTTGAGAATACCGTTTTCTAAACCCAAGTTGCGGGGATCTAATACCTCTTAATGTTTGCTGTAGATTGTCCTTTTAGAGGCATTGTTTGTAAACAAACACTGCCCACAAAGGACTTCAAACTTTTAAGCAACAAGTTGTAATTATTTCTAATGAGGCAGACTGTTTGAATAATGACCTACTCTTGGTACCCTGATAAATACTTTGCCAAGTCCAAAGGTTGTGTTGACTTCTAGCACAGCTAAGCTATATGGCAACTTGCCATAGGCTTAAGAATCTCATTTATCAGCAGGCTTGTGGTAAGTTACAGGAAGATGTTTGGAAATAAAACAGACCAACAGATATCAACAAAAACAATGATTTTTAGGTCACTTTGTACAGATATAATAAGCAAGAATATGAAAATACATTAGTGGTGGTGTTTTATTGCATCACATTCAGTCTGCAGACACGCAGACTGTGGCAAGCAGCTGAATATTATTTGGCAAACACAAAAGAGTTTTGAAAGGGGTGGAAACTATTTTTCCAAGTTCATTCAAAAGTTGGAACAGGTGTGTTAATTTGTGTCTGTATACCAAAAAAAAACAATTCAAATTATCCACGTACAGTTTTTGCTTCTATGAAAAGAAGCCAACATTTTAGTAGGAATAAACCTAGTTCATAAAAACCTCACATTACTGTCACGTTCTGTATTGAATACAAATTAACAGAGCATGTCCCCCTTTGCAACTACAACATATAAAGCTGCTATTAATTTAACAACATCCTGGGTGGAGGTCTTTGGTTTGTGTAAATGAGAAAGATCCTGGGTGTTGGTAGACAGGTTTCTTAGAAAATTTGTGGGAGTGGAAACCTGAAATGGAGTCTAGACAAAATTACAGTGTACACCAAGCCATGAAAAGCACCAAATTATGCGCAGGAAGAAGGTACAGAAGAAGTAGTAATAAATACCTCAGTAGTATTTGTATTCGAGTTTTTATGAGAAACATTAATTACACAAAATAAACCCAAAAGAACCAGCGTTCACGCTCAATGGTAGGTCAGTTTATAGATGATGTGAAATAAAAATGGCTGTTACAAAACCGGCTGATGGGGGGACGGGAGTATGTAAAATGTCTGCTTCAAAAAGTACTCGTTTTACTTGAGGGTGACGATCAAAAGTATTATTTTAACAAATAAACAATCAGGCCCAGTTCAAGGTTGAAACAGTTCCAATTAAGAACGTGTGAAAACACACGCCCGTGACAACACACCACGGCACCAAAGGGAGTAACCTGACAAAGGAGCGGCCGGCCCCATCGGGGTGTCACCCGTGTTCGCCTTCATCGACCCGGACCTTCGTACCAAGGATAACCGTAAGTGTACCAATCTTACGGCTATTTGTAAATGGGTTTCCTCAGTCAGACTTTGTTTTTTGTTTTCTTCTTAAAGCAATCTTTCAATGTTATCATTGTTAAGATAAAACTGTAAGATGAATGCGTTGAATGCGAGCGGGTCGCTGACGAGGACCTTGGCCTAGGTGACAGACGGTTTGATCGGCCAATATGAGGGGCTTGCGAGAGCCGGTGACCGCACGTACCGCACGGCCTATCTACAACAGTTTTCATATAGCTTTCACCTGCCGGATTTACTTTGTTCTTGTAACAAAAGTCACAAGTTGTAAGAATAAAATTGACTGATAGGGATTGTGTTATGGTAATCACGCTGTTTCGGGGATTAATTTTGAGCAAGGAGCTAATATTAATTGACCGCAACACATTTTGAGTTTTTGACTTAATGAAGTCGGCACGCGAGCGCACGATTTGTGTTTAAGTTGACCAAAACATCTACCAACAAAAGAACACTTTGACTACAAAACCGGATTGTGTATAATGCAACCCTTCAAGAAGTTGATCAAAAGCCCCCCGAGTTTGTACATTTTTTTCGTCCTGAACCTACACACAAATTTATTTTATCAGAAATTATTGGTACACTGTGTAAACCCAAAAATATACATAACACTCGGGACCAAAACTGCATCACGTAATCGTGATAATGAAACTGCTTTTATCTCAATCCAACAACGCAACTTTCAAACTAAAAATAGCAACCTTAGCCGTGCCATGGTCATACCTTATCCAAAGGAAGGACTCATGAGTCGTGAGGACGAGTGTCGTGGGGGGATTGCGACAGGACCACCCGGCAAGATGGTTCCAAGTCTCACCCCTCAGCTCGCAGAATTAAGCACTTTCATTTCAAAATATTACGCATCGCCTGAAACTTTCAAGATAAAAAGACTCCTTTATTTGTCTGGTGTAAATAGCGCGCACTTTCATTTTGACTTTGCCCTTCCTATATGACAACTTTCTAATCTCCTTTTCGCGTTCCATTTCGTAGAACTCGGAAGAAAACTGAAATAAAAAGGAGACCGTGATACACCGACAAATACCTACTGAGTGAAACAAGATATATTAGAGGGATTTTCCAGTGTGTACCTTTCTTGTGAATAATAATTCAAACTCAATCTGTGTTGTTATTATTCCTTGTTTCATTTTAGCTCTCGAGTTCAAAAATATTTTGCAAATTAAAAGACGCTGCACGGAGTTGCTCAAATTATTGCAACTTAAAGCAATCGCACAACATCGGTAAACAGTATTTTCAAAAGGCCCACACTTCTTGTATCACAATTTATTTATAAAATGACAAACCTGTGAAAATTAAGGCACAATCGGTCATCGGAGTCGGGAGAAAAAAAAACGTGAAAACCCACCCTTGTTTCCGCAAGTTTCGCCGTGTCATGGCATGTGTTTAAAATAAATCCGTTATTCTCGATATCGAGATTCGATAATTGTTTTAATGTATTCTCAAAAAGTAAAGCATTTCTTGGAATAATATTCAAAGGGAAGTCTTTCACCATTACCTTCTGTAAACCCTGTGAGTTATTTTTAAATCTGTGAACTTTTAATTTTTGTTCTGTTCAGAAAGTGTCTAATGGCTTGAAACTAAAACGCTCGTTTTTTACAAACATTCGTTTCTTTGTGCCCCGCTGATCGAAGTTTTAAAACAGTTTGTGTGTGAAAAAAACCTACAGCCAACAGATCAAAGGGGTTGCAAATAGTATTAAAATCCCTAACAAAAGCAATTTTCTGGAAAACGTACTCAGGTAAGACCTTGAGTCAAGGACAGGGTACCTACGTGCAAACGAAATCCGCTTTTTATCCAACCTGTATTGTCGTCTTCATAAAATTCAATGGCTCAGCGTGTCACTAACTCATTCCCAAGGTCTACTGGCCTCTTTTTCTGCTAACAATTGTTTTGTCTGTAAACTTTTTAAAGAAAGCCTTCTTTAGTGATTTTAAACACCCACAAACTTTTTAGAAAAGCTTTTGGATAATACATTAAAAAAGTCTGGAACATACAACAGTTACTGATAAAAGTGAGTTTTTGTGTTGCTACTTTTGTGAAACCATGTAGGATTGTGAAACCTCTATGGTGAAACTAGTGATATTTAGTCATATACATCAGCTTGTATTATTAACTTGAGTAGTATTTTGTTTTTGATAAAGAGTTATAAGTAAACCATTAAGTAGTAAATTGTGCATGTGGTTTACAAATTGCGTGGGCGAAACTATATAGGACTTGACTTCCATCCGACTCGTAGTAGCGTGTTATTTTATCAATTGGTCTCAACAGCAAACCCAAGCCCATTCGGCCTACGCTTTTAGTGAGCTGTTTGTAGTACTTCGGTGTGTAGTTCGCAGAACCAGCTGTGCGCCAATTTTTATGAATGAATCACGTAGTCGTCATGAATGAAACCTTGAATGAAAATCACTCGAACAAAACGGAGAAATGACAAATCGCATATCAACGCTATCCCTTTCCAATGTGCATATATCAAAGTGAATTGTCATAATGCCGTATAGAATAATCAACACAAAGCTTTTGATTTCGAAATAAACAGATAAACAAATTTTAGTTTTTAGTTGCTTGTGAGATCGTGACATTTTGTCGGGGTCGGTAAGCTGGGTCGTTACTACCGATGGAGCAGACACATAATATTGGTACCGTCTCTTCGCAACAGTGGCACGCACCAGCAACTTCCGCTGTATACACCGACCGGAACTACACGCAACCCGCCATGAACGGTCGCTCACACAGCGCTTCTACTATTCCAAGAAATCCTGCTATAATGCGGATGACATTGCCGCGAGTGGGCGACACAGTTCAGGGGGACGCACCTTCGTTGACACACATACCGGCTTATTTTACCGTTTCACTAAAGCACACACGGCCAATTATTGTTGAGTATAATATACATTCAGATCATCACACAACAGGGTAAAATACTTCTCCCTTGGTGCCAATTGTTTTGTGTTTTTTCGGAATGTGGGTGATTTCTTATCATGGAAATCCTTTCAAGTAAATCATGGTATGGCGCTGTTGTAGCTTTCACAAGCCACGAATCTCATTCCGATGAATCATGGGTTCACTAAAGCTGATTCACTATTTCAACATAAAGGATCAGAGCTTACATTATTACAGTGCAAATACTTTTGTTAAATTACTCAGTATGATCATCCTTTTTATAGCTCCATGGTATGATGGTTGTTACTCCATGATAACTGAGTACGAAGTAAGTGCACATTTTGTTTATCAGTTTGATCACACATATATTTTATTTCAAATCTGTAGGGGTCCAGCACATTCCATCAATTACTTAAGATACACTTGGAAACCCTACATTCATTCGCACCTATTTGGATCAATACAAAATCCTTAAGTGTGCGCACGTGTTCCATTGTTATATTTACACCTGCTCTACAAAATTAACCACGTGGATGGTTGGTCACAAGACCGCGGAATGAAACCGCGCTAAGAAATTCCAAACTGACCGCTTAATTCTCATAATTAAGAGTTTGGTGTGCTCTTTTGATAAAACATGTAAATATTTCTTAAATTAGTTTTTGTTTTAAACTTTTTGTTAAATATTTGTTTTGTTCAAACTTACCTCTACCGGATCGTCCAACGAAGCGGAGATCGTTGAAACGAGCCACATTATTCTTCATGACTGCTGTGGCATTACGAAGCTCGGCACAGTGGTTCTCATCGTTGCCGGCCGCTATGGTAACAACTGTCCCATCCTTAATTTCTCCAAGAGACACAACTTTGAAAGCTACCGGTAAACTCTTGTTACATCGCCAGTGCGATGGCAGCACCGAACACACGAAATTGGGGCTCTCCGTTCTCACCAGCTCACCGGGGAAATCGGCTAAGGCATCGGCAAGAGATCTTTCTCCGTTTGGGCCCTTCAAGACCGGCTTTCTCCCACCACCGGCCGGGTCGGCCATTTTGTGGGGGTGATAATAATGGTTATTACGATGGTTGTCCTTGCTGATCAGTGGACCACTCAGCGGCGAGAGATGCCGATCCTCTTGCGTGATATGCATTTGGTACAGTTGGTTTTTTGACACGTTGTGGATATGGGCTGAAAAGAATGACAAAAAAATTAGTGGCGACCGCTCAGCGGAAGCTCACTATACGCCAGACTGGTAGAATTGATATTCAAACCACACCTCACATGAAACCACATGAAACAACCCGCTCAGAATACCCAATGAGAACTGGTGATCCACTAGTATAATGCACTTGCGGTGAAAATGGTAGCAACTCGAAAGTTTTTCAAGGCGATGTTGAGTTTACAAACACCAAGTTGGACTTTGATGTCGGGGAGCAAAATATCACACTTATATAAGAAGATTGAGAAAAAATCAGTCAGACACCAGTGATCGTTTCCAGTGAAATGAAGACATCAGTATACTGCGTCATGAGAAAAAGGATTCGTTTGGCGTGTATACTGTGAAGCAGTTTACACTACGCATTTCACGGGATGTGTGTATGAGTCACGTACAGCTAATGTGAATGAACTCTGTTGTGTATTGTCCATTGACTGATTGGAGGCACGGGGAGGAGACAAGCTCCTATCCGCTGCCGATCAAGCCATAATACCCGCCCATTATGAATAATGCAGTGATCACTTCAACGCCAGCTTCCGGTTAAAATTTATGAATGACTGAGGCATGCGTGTAGGTCGTACAGTATTGTTGTATACCGTAAATACTGTACATTACATTGTATATTACACACTGTACTGTATAAACACACGTGTACGTGCTGTTTCCCTAGTTTGATCGTTCAGGGCTTGATCAGACAAAGTCCCAATATTAAAGTCGATCTATTCGTTTCTCAATATTATTTTTGCTTCAAATCTCCCGTACACAAACAAAAGTGATTTCTCTGTGAGTCTTGGTAGTACCAATACCCACTGAGAAAATTTGTTGATCTGAAATACAGTCACTTCTCCAACCACCTTCTACCGCCTTCTCCAACCCAACCCACCCCTCATTTTGTTTGTATAAAAATAACAATTAGTAGAATGAAATGAAATAGATAAAACAATAAATAAATAAAACAAAGAAATTAATAAAAACATTTTCATTAGTTAATATTAATAAATAAATTACATTAAGAAAAATACAAAACACCATTGTTTTTTCTTGTTGCCACAAGCTTTAATAAGCCCCGTTGACATAAATTTAACAAAATTGCTGTTTTCAATAAAATGTATCTCCTAATTAATTGTTTTGATGAGATTTTCCGAGGATGGTTGGATAATGTCTTTGTAAAGTAGGGGATTGGGAGAAATTTACCCCTACTACCAAATAACAAGATGTATGTACAATAAACGAATGGATGATCGTGACTTGCGCTGGTATTTCCCTTTCTTCTACTTTTATGGTGTTGTCACATTAAAGATATCGAAGAAAGAATCCAAAATTAATATATAGTGTGTTCAATCATGGAGGAATAAATTAGCAATTTAATAACCCGTTTGAGCAGAAACTATAGTGTAGTGGTATGAAACTTGTATAAAATAATATTGTGTGTGGGTGTGTTATCATGGAGATGACAACACACATGGTGTAAATTGCAGTGTACGTGTTGTATATTCCGTTTGAGAAGAAACAATACATCTTATATCCGCACATGTTTATGACAAGTGTTGACTTCCTTCCTTTCCCGCCCATCAAGGAGGAATACATCCCCCGTGCTTTATATGCTTCGGGTGTTGGGTTCGTTGGTATTTCCGTGGTGTTACAGTCACCCTATACCCAGCCTCACACCCACTGCGTCGGTCCTGAGTTCCGCTGCCCCATTCAGCGATTTCTAGAAAAAGCTATGGTTTCCTATAAATGAATCATTCCCGACATCAGAATATATTGCATTATACCCTTTCACCTATTTGTGTTTAAAAGCTATAACATGAAACTTACATAGTTTTTTTTACTTCATCGTTTTTGTCAAAATTTTCGTGTGAAAAACATACTTTGCACATCGCAAAAAGCGTGTTCTATTATCTGCTGTTTTTGTGTGTGCATAACTTGTGTCCTAGCGATATTAATTTACTTCAACGGATTCCTTTTCGGTTAAAGCCTTGGGCCTTATAAAATGTTCATTAAAAAGCATGTTAATACGAGATTACTATAACTTGAAAAAACACTAGGGGCATTTGTTGTTTCATGGAGCTATGTTTGAAGCCCAGACTTCTCTCAGATATTCATATACAGCATGGTTCAATCTGGGCCCAATAGCATAGAGTTGCTTAACGAAGCACGACAAATTCCTTTCCCCAGAATAAGGTTACCAGCCAAAATGGCAAGTATATCACACCATTTGTGAGTGGTTTTATGCTCAGCCTTTGCTCTTTTAAAATGGCCTCTGGCAGTAACCAAGGTGATTTCTCGAATGTTAACGACCCTGAATATTTGATGATCTCATGTACAACATTTACTTGTTTGGCACAACCAGTTGAAACACCTCCGGGTATAACATCCCTTAACATATTGGACTTCCTCTGAACCCTCCTCCTCGACCCCCAAAGATCTTCGACTCCGATTTTTCTCCGAAGTTTGATTCAATAATATTTAACAAGAAAAATGAAATGAGTGTATAAACCCACTTGTAGGCTGCTGAGAAAATCCCACTTGTCAACCTCGTTCTCATTATTGTGTTGCTTTATTTGTACATTTTAGGAATTCAATGAACAACATTTCACGTGAAAATAAAAACAAAACAAAAACACACTATTTACATTAAAAAACCCACTCCGTCCATCCTATCTTAAGACGCGCGAGTGCATTTCTGCGAAACACACATAGATTCCCGCATGCATTATACAAAGGAGAGACAGTGTATTATCGCGCCAATATTATGCCAACTCCTGCAAGCGCGAAATCTAATACGTCAGACCCACGCAAATAATATGCAAATAGGTATAAATTTAGAGTCATGTTATTTTCTCCCTTATAGACCCGAGAGTCGATATTATTCATTAATATATGACAATAATAGCTTCGAATATATCATATTCGAGGAACTGCTTTTTATTACAGGTGTTTTGATTAAAGGAAGTAATTAAAATCAATGAAAAATATTAAAAGGTTATTCTAAAAATAGACTGTTTCCAGTGAATAATGCATTGAAGACTGTATGCAAGTGACAACAGTCACTTTTTGGCTGTACTGTTATGCATTTTTAGTATTTGTTGATGACGAACTATAAGTTTCGTAATTTGAAGGAAAAACAAAAACATGATGTGTATGATCAAAATGTTTGTTGTTTTGTGTTTTTGAAACACTCTGTTTAAATTAAATTTTCTTGGAAGTAGAAGTTAATTTTGTTTGCGTTATGTTGAACACAATGTATTGATCCTCGATTGAACCGAGCATTAAATAATAAAATAATTAGACAACTCTTTCATTTTTTTTCTTCAAAAACGTTTGCCGAATACCTTCGTTTCCAAATTTCCCACCCTACGTTTTGCCCGGATGATGCATTCGTGTCTCAACTTTATTTTCATGAAATTTATTTGGGGTTCAGGAATTGTTTTGTTTAGAAATTAATTTTATCATTACGAATAAGATTTTTTACCAAAAGCAAGTCTTGGCCTTGGTTTGATCCATTTTCAAAATAATTATTGCAATACATGTATATAATCCAGGTCAAAATACAAAACCCTTTGTGTTTGCATGAAAACAACTCGCACACGATAACATGACAAATCGGACCTCAACACAACACGAATTGTTAAAATCCCAGCCATTATATTTATTTATTTAACTTTTGTTTCCCGAAAGTTTAAGTATTTGTTCAGCGGTTTTTGATAAGGACCACTGTGTTTGTCCATGGTTTGTCGCTTCGAAGTTGAAAAGCTTATTGCGATAAGCCCGGGTTCAGAATGGGCGGCGCCCTTCATCATCATACACATTCGGTTGTCAGACTATTTTAAGTCTCTTATAATTTAAAGAATACAAGTATTGCGGTGAAGCTCCTTTTTAAGGACAGATTTTTCAAGGCTGAACTTTTGGATAATATTGTTTGAGAACCTCGATGCGAAGTTATTGTTGTGCATGCACCAGTCGTTGGTTATTTCTTTAAAATACCGAACAGCCGTCGAGTTTGCATCATTTCAAAATGGCGGCGTTTTTGACAAATTAGACGTTTCCTTTTACAAACGTATTTTTGTGCAACTCGCCACAATGACGAAGCCAAAGGTAAAACAAAAGAAGGCGGATAAAAGCAAGGAATCTCCAGCATCAAGTACTGGTACAGAACCGAGGGTAAGTTCTTGACAAAAGGTGTATTTTCATACTCGTTTTTAACACATGTCTGAACCCGCAAAAGTCAACAAACAAAATGACAGTACTGCAGTACATACATGGCCTGATCTGGCGGTCAGACGACATTGCATTAACGCCTAACGGGAAAACGTGTACATTCACAGGTTAACCTTAAACCTGTTATGCTATAGGGACCTGCTATAGTAGTATACAATTCTTTGCACAAGAAATGCAGAAACCATTTAAATATTATTCTCCTAAACGGACAGGACATTAATCCAAGCTAATCATCAATTCACAGGACATTATTTTTTATAATCCAACAAGTACTCCTAGCTAGAACTATTTGAGTATTTCGGTTTCGTCTGCTATCGTCTACCGTTACAGGAGACGATAGCGGACGGAACCGAAATCGGGAGATGATAGCGGACGAAACCAAAATAGTTCTAGGAGTATAATCCAAGCTAATCATTTTTTTGTGACCGACACTGACAGTGACAGTGTCAATGACATGACTGAGTACTGACCAGTTCTGTCGTTTGTCATGTTTGTTGAGCACAAAATTATTAAAGAGCAAAATTTGCTAGTTGCAATAATGTAACCCTCCGATCCTCCCGCTGTCGGGAGGAGGGTTACGAAAAAAATTTGCATGCTACACCAGTTTGTGCACGCAATTGATAGGGAAAGATTGCTGTATCATTAATAGTCATGCCACCGTTTTTTCACTAAATTTTACCAAAAACAAAAGACCATCATTTGATTTGATTGAGTAAATTAGATACAAAATTATTTCATTATTCACTTATTAATAATGCACGACTTTTTTGTACACATGAACTACATGTACTTTTTTGTAGCTGTATGAAATTGCCTTTTTTCTTTCATGTGTGTGTTTTTGATCGGAGGTGGAACCGCATGGTGGTCGGTCCATAGTTGCGATAACGTAACCCTCCTCCCAACAGCCGCAAGACCGGAGGGTTACGAGATTCTCTCGAGCGGCAAACGTACAATTTTGACAGCTATACAACAGATTTGCTCCATTTTTACCACTTTCGAAAATCATTACACAAATTCTAGGAACACAAACTTAATCCTAAATCAATGTCTAATGAATCTTTTAAATAACACTCAAAACACAAAAAGGACAAAAACATACTAGATCCCGGAGCGAAATAGTCACAAATTTCTCAGGTTCTATTTTGAACCTGTCGCACATCGTATGTTTTTTGACTTCTCGATATGTTCAATGCTTTATTTTTTGGTCACCAAGCGCTGAATCGCAGGTATTTTGAATGTGGGTTCGAATCCCGGTCGTGACACTTGTGTCCTTGAGCAAGATACTTTACTATAATTGCTTCTCTTCACCCAGGGGAATAAATGGGTACCTGCGAGGGTAGAGGTTGATACTGTGAATGAAAAAGCCTTCGGAGCAATATAAACTGTTGCCCAGGTTGTATACTCCCAAGGGAGCTGAGAAACATTAAAAAGGGATGTTATTGGCCCTATGACCAGGGCACTAATGTAAAGCGCTTAGAGAATTAAGTGTTAGTTATTAGGCGCTATATAAATCGAAAGTTATATTATTATTATAATCGCAGGTACCAACCTATTGCAGCCGAGTTGGACTAAACCATTCTGTGAAAGCGTGTTATAACAAGGCAGTGCGGTAGTGAGTGCGCACTACTATTTGAGTGAACGGCGCACGGCGGGCATTGTGACTCATTCGAAGCACATTCAGTGTTTGTACATCACACTCCTAATGTTTTATAATTTGCAGTTTAAACCATTTAGTTGCAAAAGCAATTCATCTATTGAAATTCGAACATTTCAAGCAATTGTATTCATTTTTAATGCAGTATATTAATTTGGTGCATTAATTTGTATGTATCTACAGAGCAGCCATACTCCCCCTGCAGCAAGCCCGGATGTAGGTTTACACCAACTTGGAGTAAACCATCATGGCAAGACCTCAACCCTAAAGGTTACTTTTGCTGCTGAAATACAAAGCATGATGTAAGTATAGTCACCTCATTTAAAGCCATTGGACCCTTTCGGTAAACAGTGTTGTCCAAGGCCTACACTTTGTGTACCACAACTTCTATATCAAATAACAAACCTGTGAAAATTTAGGCTCAATCGGTCATCGGAGTCGGGAGAAAACAACGGAAAAACCCACCCTTGTTTCCGCGCGTTTCGCCGTGTCATGACATGTGTTTAAAATAAATCAGTAATTCTCGTTAACGAGAATTTATATTGTTTTGCTGTTATCTCAAAAAGTAAAGCATTTCATGGAATAATATTTCAAGAGAAGTCTTTCCCCATTGCCTTCTGTAAACCCTGTAAGTTATTTGTAAATCTGTGAACTTTTATTTTTTTTCTGAACCGAAAGGGTCCAATGGCTTTAAAGAGCCAATGAAGGATGATCTCAATATTTCAACTATTACCTTTTTATGGCCAAATAGACATCGTAGATACCGGTTAATAACCATTTTACTCTCAAAATTTGCATTTGGTCACGAATAACTGAAGTCAAAACTGCACCCAGCTGCGCGACATTTTCAGCCGAGAGTCAAAACCGGCTTATCTATTATAATGACCTATTGAAGCCAGTGAGGATATAACCCTAATTGGGTGTGAACACAGTTCTCCAGCTTTGGCAAACTGGGGGCGGTATTTTAATTTAGGAACTTGGTTGTTTTCCTTCTCATAATATCAGTGTGATGAAACTCTGAAAGTCCTGACTCTATGTATTACATTGCATGATACTGTACTTGTTTCATGAATAATTAGCTCTGGCAAATAATGCAAAGTTTTTGAAATCGCTGTTGAAACAAGTTGCTCAGATTCCAAAGTTATCATTCCATTCATGAGGTGAGAAATGAATGGCTTGTGTACATCAGTATTACACGGAGGCCGTGGCCCGGTGCCCCTGCAAAAGTTTCCCATTGACTTCAGATTTTCCAATGGAAGTGCCCTTTGCAAAACGAAAATGACCTTGCCCTTTCAAAGATGAAATTCCAAGCCTGGGACATCGGGCATAATCATCACAATCATCGTTGACTAAAATGTTTAAATACACATTTTGTCACAAGATATTGTAGTGGCACAGCTATGTAATATGTTCATTACATGATAATGCCACTGGTGCATGTTGTTGGATTATCGATGTAGTTTGTTTGGTAAAAACTTGATTTGTTTTTCTTTGGGATTATTAAGTTTTGAACACACAATGCAGTTCTTTTTTTTTTATGGTTTATGGAGACACTTTGGTTGTCTAAGAGCTCATGTTTACGAACTTGTATATTTTGATCTCGGCCAGTCAAGAAATTTGATATTTTTTTCTTGTGCAAGGTCTATTAATACCTATTCCTACCATAGAAAAAATGCCAATGTTTAATTAGAGCTAGTTTTTTGTCTTGGCCAACCTTTTACACTCACATGTAGTTACAACAACATATCTACTTGGGGAAAAGTAGCAGTGCTTGAAAGGAGAATCTGTGACACATTCTATACTAACAATGTTTCAAGCAAAGCTTGAGTCTTTGCTTTTAAGGCGCACATTTATTTCACTCTTTCTCCTAAAGTTTCTGAAGGAATTTTTCCCAAAATCCATGTTTGTTTTAATTTTAAATTGTTAAACAAGTACCAGTCGCTCTAAGTCCCTTTTCCCCCCTTCACATCAAGTTTTTCTGCTTGGTAACGTACATGTCTAGTATAAGGCAGTTTTTAATTTTTCCATCTTCATTTGATAAACCACTATATCAGGCACAGCCCATATTTGCAAAGAATTCTCATCAAGACATAATTGTGGTTAGTAGCTGAACTAGTGTTTACATTTTACTCACTGTGGATCTGTTCATTGTTAACTGGCTTTCACTTCCACTGATTCAGCATGTTGGTGAAGTCTGACTTCAAAGTCAATTGAATCACTCTTTTCAATTTTCCACCCCCTTCCGCAATAATTATTGTTCCATTCTCATTAGAGGAAGCAATTTATTCTCAATTGTAGTGATGTAGTGATGTAGAGCTAAATCTCTGTCCTGATTTCTCGGTTCAAGATCTTTACTGATAAGCTTGATCATCAGGAATTAAAAGCCAAGTAATTCCTCACTGGAGGACACAAATCATCTCACCTTTTTGCACAGCATGGTTCTTTGCAATTTTTGGAGTGGAGAGCTGCTTAAAGACAAAGTCAAGACCTTGAATTAGTATATAGTCTGGTATCACAACAAATTCCTTCCAGTGAGCTTGTCTTCTTTCCTCATTTTGTCCCCAAAATGGGCATAAACCACAAACTCTGCACAGCTGGTCAGAGTAACAACGTCATTGGTGTGACATTAAAGAATTCTGTTTGCTTGCATTGCCAGGAATTGAATCCCCACCTCTCTGCATCAGTTCTTGGGACTCTGGCCAATGCAAACAACAATCCTTGGCTACTGCTCAATCGTATGAAACTTTACATAGCCTGAACCAGGCAACATTTTGAGCCATGTGAATAGATACATTCATTATCAATTGTAACTACACTTCACATAATAGGGATTTCCATCAGTTTTCAAGTTCAAATTGTTTCAATCTAAATTGGTGAAACATACTCAGTTTTTTGTTGTTGTCAGTTTATTATTTGTCTTGGATTGGAACAGATTGTTTAACATAATCTTATCATATGGAATTTCTGAGAGGAAGTATTTTGTGTTAGTTCAGTATTGTAGTATCATTCAGCTGTATTTCACCTGATGTGTCACAGGTATGCTTTCTTAATAAGATTAATGTCTCAAATGCCAAAAGGTGAAACTAAGTGTTGCATTTTAGTCTTGGATGTATGTATCCTTTGTAAGTCCAGGCTATATGATGAACAGAGAGTAGCTTAGGGTTGAGGGCCTCCTGTAGACTAGGTGCTCATTCCAAGTCACGTTTGTGGAATTACAGGTGCTGAGGTTGTTTGTCAAGGTTGTTTGTGAAGTGGTAAATGATGCTTGAAATGTTATTGGCAAGATACCCAACTGATGACAAAAGTTGTACAGGTTGGGGTTACAAGGCTCAACTATTGAGGGGAGGGTCAAGTGTTCACATCAGTCAAGGTATGACTTGACTCGTTAAGATTGGAGAAGTCTCAAGAAATTGCAACATGTTTCTTGCAGAGAGGGAAGGATTTCATGAGAGGAAAGTGTCAAGATTTAAAAAAAAAAATCACTAAATGTTATGCCATGTCTTTAAGCATGATTGAATAATCATTCCACCAGGCCTGTTAGGGCTTGTCTGGATTTTGAGGTGGATGATAGAACCATAATGTTGTTAAATCCAGGTAAATGATGAAGAGGAAGCATATATATAGTTCTCATTGACAGTGAAACAATGTGTTGCCAAGTTGGATCGGTATAGTTTTATTTTTGATGACTAAGTAATATGCTCACTTGGGGTGTCAAACTAGTAGGCCCGAAGGCCTCTTATTGTAATTTTTTTAGTTTAATATCATTCTGAGATTTTTTTTTTGTAGTTGTTAAAATTATGGAATGAATTTGTGCCATGAGATAACTTAACCCTGTACTCCTCAAACTGCCCCAAACTGCCCTGCCAGTTGGTACTCTAACTGCCCAAAACCGTCCTGCCTGTTGCTACTCTAACTGCCAAAAACCGTCCTGCCTGTTGCTCTTCAAACTGCCCCAAATCGTCCTGCCTGTTGCTCCTCAAACTGTCCAAAACTGCCCTGCCTGTTGCTCCTCAAACTGCCCAAACTGCCTGCCTGTTACTCCTTAAATTACCCCAAACCACCGAGAAGTTATGTGAGTTGTATCTTGTGGATTGATAAATATCGTAGATTAGTGTGCAATCTCAATATTATACGGTGGCCTAAAAATAATGCATAACCTCCATAGAAAAAAATGTTGTTTTCAACCTCAGACGGCTCAAGGGTCAAAAGTCCCATCCCCAGCAATGCCTGTACCCAACCAAACTGAATGTTTTTTTAAACATGGTATACAAGTTTTACAACGCACATTTTTGACAGTTGCCAATGGTGATTAACTTGCTGTAGATTCCTAGATTCAGTATACAATTTTTTTACATTCCAAACTGGGTTCAAGGCGTACATGACTCCATGTTTACTTGTGCACAAGTGCTAAAAAGTGATTTGTACTGTATGTGACTTTAAAAATGCACAATTGGTGAGTCTTAATGTGCCTGCCTACAGGACTTTACTCCATCCACTACCAATGCTTTGAACTTCAGCCTTGGATGTCATTTTTCTTCAAAAGTTAGCTTCATTGTAAGTGCTACGTGACTATATAGAATATGAAAATGGGCTTTGTTTGTTTACAACTTGGGAAACTGTTTACCAGCTTGGTGATCCAAATTCAATAGGGACCAAGGTAGCACAATGCACTACTTTGTACCCCCTACACTTAACGTCCAATTTGTGGGCCCATTATTTCTGCCCTGTTGAAAGATGATGTGATACATCTAAGTTTACAGAACAACTTGACCACCATGATTTGACCGCAGACAATATGTCAACACCTTGGTCGGATAAATGACCATAGCAATGGTAATGGTCAGTGTGGCCTAAGTCAACCTAAACTCTCAAATTGTCGTCATTACATTGAAAAGGGTGCCAAACGGTTGATAGAATTATATTGTACACAGACATGCATACCATTTACTTAAACTTTGTCCCATCCCTATTATTAAGGTGATTCCTCTCCTTCTGCTTCCCAGAATCCCAGGTTGTTTTGTAAACTTCAGTGTAATCCCTGTAATGGCAATTACTCAATGGTTGAATGACTTGTACCACCGAACAAAGGTATTGACTGCCATTATTAAATAGCTCAGTAGTACTTATAGTGTAGTAGAGCACTGGCACGGTATCCAAAGGTTGCAGGTTCAAATCCCGCCCTATTCCATTTTCTTTGTGTAAATCACTGTAATATTTGTCTCCTTTTTGATGTACCAATAGTTTTTGTTATGAATCTGTGATGTTTGTTTATCAAGTATGTTGTATGGTTTTAAAACTTGAATGTCACCAGCAATAGCAGTCATGCCACTTCTGATTTGCAGGTTAGGAAATTTGATTTTGTTCCCTGTTTTTTTTAATTTTTTTTTGGGGGGGGGGCATGAAAAAACTAAAGGAAAAATACTAAACTAAATAGTTTGATCGATGCGCAAACCAGCAGCCCCTCCCCCTTAAATACAGTGTTGCTTTGGAGTTGTACTGTTAAATATCACATAGAAAAACAAATGTTGATACCTGTTTGTATTATACTCATTATGTGTCATGGCGTATGGAATTGTAATTATACTCAAAATGTTGTGTTTAATCAAGAGAAACCTTGAACTTTAACAGAGGCAATATTTATGAGTACTTTGGTATTTTACCACGGAAGAGTTTCTCAACCCTTCTGTGCAACAGAATTACGTGACTGCATCTTACATTAACACAACAATGACTCCCTAAGGACACTGCCAAATTAGTTTTGACAATCACTAATAGGTTATGCACAATAACAACAGGATGTCCACTAAGATCTAATACCAGTTATGCTCTTTTGTTTGATGAAGTCAAACACACCTTGGTCATTGAACCCCTTCAAAACAGGGAGCTTGTGTATCAGTTCCAAGAAACTCATTTGTGGTCAAACAATTTCTTTTTATAGTCTGAAATATGATTTTTGTGGATCCTGAATGACATATTGAGACGTGATTGTGCCAAGGTTAGAGGTAGCGTAGTAGACATGAGTCTGCTGAGTGGAAGTAGGGCAGAGGTGACGCAGTGAGTGATCATGTAACTCTTAAGTAATTCAGGTGGATTAAATTCAGCAATGGGATATATTGTGTCCGATATGGAAACTGACGGCTACTTCCTACTTAAAAACCATGGATCCTTTGCTAGGACTAGGGTGTAGACTTCGGAAGCTGTCTGACAATGATGTTTTCCATTTATACTTCCAATTTAAAGAATTTTTTTCAAAGTATTGCGGCCATATCCATTTGATTTTGAATGTCTTTGGAAAAGTGGTCTATGAAAAGAAATTGTTTTTCAAACGTATTTTTTAGTTCTACATTGTAAAATATGACTTCCTGGTAAAAGTGTTTAAAAGGTCTGTCCCTTAAAGGTTGTTCAGATCATATGCACAAAGCAAACTAATATACACTGTGATAAAGTTTATAACATACCTGGTTCATGTCGGGGACAAGGTATGTTTTTGTAAGAAAGGCTAGCTTTTACACAGATTTGCTTTTGCTAGTAATTTTCAAGGGTCCTAAGATAATGACCAAGCGCGTCTGATGTATCAAGCCTCATTGACTTACCAAGGTGTTACACAGCTTTTTGTTAAATCATATAAAATCTCAACATGGAAAGCTAAACATACACAAATTATTTTTGGAGGCCAAAGATGCCCTTGATGTAGCACAAACCGTCTTGTGGTACACAAATTTAAAAACAGTAGCCCACTGATTAGAGACATTTAAAGCCATTGGACCCTTTCGGTACAGAAAAAAAAAAAAAAGTTCACAGATTTACAAATAATTTACAGGGTTTACAGAAGGTAATGGTGAAAGACTTCTCTTGAAATATTAGTCCATGAAATGCTTTACTTTTTGAGAAAACGGTAAAACAATATAAATTCTCGTTTTACGGATTGACAATCATTACGGATTTGTTATAAACACATGTTTAACGCGCGAAAACAGGAGTGCATTATTTTCTCCCGACTCCGATGTCCGATTGAGCCTAAATTTCCACAGGATTGTTATTTTATATATAAGTTGTGATACACGAAGTGTGGGACTTGGACAATACTGTTTACCGAAAGTGTATAATGGCTTTAAGTAAAGAATAATATGTACATTTTTATTTTTGAAGTGCGGGTCTCTCTTTAGACAAGTTCAGTTTAACAGTGAATACATGTAGGTCTACATCTTTATTCATCCTGCACCCATACTGATGAATAACTTGATCTTTACAAGTTTTTGTGCATACCCATTTTTTTAATTAATAAATGTGAATATCTAGCCACATAGTTAGCAGTGAAGTTAGCTACTTGTGTGATCATACCCTAAATTAGGTAATAGTAGCAGAAAATGTAGGTTTTTCCAACCAGCGAAGTTCCAACCAACCGAAACCCAAGAACAAGACTGACATTTTTGTGGTTGGACTTCCTTCCTGTGGACAATTTGCAATGGTCCCTTCTTGCCTCCATCTTAGTCTCCTAGGGTCTAAGGTTAATACAAATACGTTTAGGTCCAGCTGAGAAACTTATTTCTCTTCAAGGGACTCAATATAGATCCCATGGGTTTGCTCAGCGAGTTGTAGCGTTGTTGAGTATTTAGTATTTAGTTTCTGTTTTGAAACTAAATAATTAATTTTCCTGTTTGAGTTGTCACTTGTTTGAGTTGTCAATTTCTCATAATGGAGTAAAAACATAACTGTCCATTGTAAAATTACCAAATCCTGCCTTTATTGTATCTGGGGACATAAAAATGTAATACAGATAAGGAAAAGTATAAATTAATACTTTGTTCTTCAAAATATGCAGATGAAAGTTTTTGATGAAAGTTAATTAATTTCCTGCTTGACTTTATTCAGGCAAACATAATAACTATCAATGTGAGCTGTATTAAATGAAGTTGTTTTAATGCCCTGGATTCAGTGACAATTGGCTGGACTGTAGCTGCAGGACTCATTATAATTTGAAAGTGGTATCTTTGTGTTACTGTTCAGTCATACTTTGTCTCAGTGAGTGACTCATATCATAGCAGGAACTTCCTTTGTGGAGTTCTAACATTGTCACATGACTGTTACACAGCTGATGTTCACACCAGGAAATGGATGTATGGCAAGATGGCAGCCCCCATTGTATCCAATCACAACGCAGTATGTAATGGTCTCATCATCTGATTGGTTGTTCGTTACATCATTGTCTGCTGAGTTGTCAGTCTGATGATCAAAAAAAGAGAACAACTATTTGAAATCTTATTTACCGTATTGGTAGAAACTATGGGCATTACTCATCACCAGCTGTTTTGATCATTATTTGTCAAATGGAGAACAACATTTGAAAATGAATTCTGCCTTCATTTTTCACTGCTAATCATCAGCTGACTTATGATGCTGTATGCTGGAAAATTGAACCACAAAATGAGATCTTGAGGAAATTCCTGTTTTTTTTTAATTTAGTGCTTTTCTTCAGAGGAGTATTTTAAACCAAAATCTATGGGGAATCACCTCAAATTCCTTTTTAGTTTCCTTCCTAAATGTGTAATTGTTATGTACACAGATGAATTCAAGCCAACCTAGCCATAAAAGGGAATAAAAGGGTAGCAACGAGTTTGTTAACGGCCGTTTAAAACCAGCAGGGTCGTTGCCGTGGGCCGGAGCCGAAGGCGAGGGCCCTTATCGCATGGCAACGATCGTGCAAGGTTTTAAAACGGACGTTTAAGAACGAGTCACTACTCTTTTATTCCCATTCATAAATGCCCTTTTGTTAAGAAACGTTAACAAAATACAATTATAGACACTTTGACAATTGGTGCACGTGGGTTGTGTGTATGCGCACGCGCTTAGAAATTGATTATGCGCGCGTTTAGAAATAGATTATGGGCTGTTACTAATAGCTATGAATGAGCGTTTCGCGTGAGAATATTGGTGTTCGCGCAGGCCCGACACGCGGAAGCCAGCCGGTTATAAACAGCTCCAGCTGGTCATTATCAACCGTTTAAACACCCCCACATGACGTGCTCTCCACCAATAGGAGTAGCGAAACTGTCTGGGGTATTTGTGAATACAAATTAAAAGTCCACAAATAAAACCATTATTACCACCCTTGGCTGTTGAAAGAAGCAGTGGTAAAGGCATTTATTACGATATTAAGTTGTGCTTGGAAATCACTCAGTAACATTTTTTGACAGTTATGATTTACTCGACCAGAAAACCACATGTCTGTAAATTATTCAACATCTCCAAAAAATCTGGGTGGTCCATTTAATTTTTTTTTATAAAGTTTTGTTTGTAAGTGCAGAAAGTTGTATTAAGGATGTGTTTGTGGGTGGGCCCAAATGTCAAATGTGTCATTTTGGAATATAAAAATGAGTGATTGTTAGTGGGTTGCTACAGGTGGTCCAAATATTAGGGTTTTTAAAAATTTGGGTGTCATAAATACCTGTAATATCAATTACATCAATGTCTGGTTAAAAAGAAAAATTACATTTGCCTATCAAATTGCAATAGCTGTAAAGATTGGGTTTACATTTGACCCACTGTGAGAAAATAAAATGTTAAGAGAAAAAAAAAGACCGCTCACTGATCTTCTCTCCCCCAAGGACCAGAAAATTAATTGAAGGAAACTAATATTTGCCTTTGTTATAATAACATCAGTTACACATTGATTAATGAATTTATAACGACAATATGTTTATAACCGGTTGCAGTGGGTTTTTCTTTAAAGGATAAATTTAGTGTATATTTCATGACCTTAACATTGTGTTTTTTTTCTTGAATTTATCAAAGTTTTGAATTAAAAGCAATAGATCAAATGAAAGATGCCACTATTTTACCTAGCCCTAATTACACCCACATGTACAGTATTTAAAAAAATTATTTTGCATTTTTTTTTATTTATAAACATAAAAAAACATGGGTTACACTTACATACATTTGTGTGGGATAAAATATACAATCTTTTCTGATTTAACAAATATTCTTTCTGATCTTAATTTCTAGCACTGCATGTAAGTATTATTTTGTCTTGGAATGTCCTTACATACTTCATCTCTCATGGGTTATGTTTCTGCAGTTATCCTTAGCCTTGTAATACGTGGTATAAATTACAATGTACAACGTGCATTCTGAGTCACTTGCTCAAATTATGACTCATGTAGTAAACACTCATTGTTTGTCACATGGCTCTGCTCTGTAATGACGACCCTATTCTAGGGGCAAATCAATTAGATAAGTCATGACATCTGAGTAGGCATCTGATACATCATACATACATACATAAATACATGTATATATCCCTTTAGATATTTACACAGACAACATTTCAACGGTCCTTTTGGAATCGGACTGACATCTAGAAGAAGTTAATGTTTCCAATGTAATTTTGATTCAAAAGAAAATTGGATTGTCTGTCACTAAAGCTTACACACACTCAAACACAAAACTGTGTATGTAAATAAAATCATCCACATTTCATATCAGGCTGTCATTCAGACTTTGCTTTGGAAGTATAAGCTTTTGTGTTGCCATAGGCAACTAGAATAACCACAAAATGTTAGCCCATCAAGATTGTATGCTGTTTGCCTCAGGTGCCTGCTTTGGTAAAAATAAACCCCCTTTTGTCTGAATTTGGTAAGATTAGGTTTCTAGATCCAAGAACCCAGTTGGATATCTCCGCAGGTAGTTTATTAGATGGGCAGATACAAAATGAAAGACATATTTGTGATTGAAGTTTGCACACGGGTATCTTTGTAAAGTAATCACATTGCTAAACCAACCTCCTATGAAGTTGAACTACATGTGGACTCGAGACTGTGAATACTAAATGCACTGTAAACACCTTCAATGTATAAAGTAGGTCGATATATTGAGGGTTCAGTTTGTGTACGCAGCTCAATAAGTAGAATCACACTCACACAGCTTAAATTGCATAAATCATGAAGGCAAGTTTAAAGTTATGTGTGTGTGTCACAACTTTTCAAAATTGACGGTGATAGAAAGCGACATAGTTTGAATAGTTTAGATGTAAAATGTACACACTTTATGTTTTATCAAGACTATCTTCGCTATGTGTTGAGAAGTTGTTTGTCATCGTTAATGTTTTTTTCTTTTTTCTGATTCTTTGATTTTTTTGTCACCTCCCATGCTTTGTTGTGAGTGGAGTGTGTTTAATTATTTGTTCGCTTTACCACAGGAAGTGCAAAGGTGTTTAAGTTTTAAAGGTCAGTGGCATATTAAAGGGAGGAAAGTAAAAATTTCAATTTGAAGAGATGAAATTTCTTTTTGGCTCATACTTTTTTTTACTGTTGTACTGTTGGATATGTGATACTGATAACTGTGAAAACCCTTATTTTAGAAACATAACATTTATAATAAGATTTGCTGAAGTTTGTTTTTCTTTCTTTAGTTAAAAACGTCCTTTGTGAATTGAAGAGAAGAGAAAAAGGTTACACAACAAAACTCCCGATGTCTGTTCTTGCTTTAACTCTTACGTGACTTGTAGCACGGCGGCGTTGCATTTAAAACCACAAGGAAAATAGAGGATGTGAGCCAGGTTTGACTTTGATAATCGAATTACTGTTTGTGTGACTGTCCTGGAATTATACTAACAAATGAAAAAAAAAGCTATTTGGCAATTTTGATTGTCAATTTCACAATAAATGAAAAAAATAATTGTATTATGAGTCAAAACCTTTGGTGTAAGTGTGTTTGTGTGAAGTATGACTTTTTTTCCTGGAAAAGGTAATTATAGAAAACTAAAACTTCACAGTATTTCGAAGTGTTGCTTTTTTATGGGAGAGTCCACTCACATTATTTCTACACCGAGCACACATGTAGCATTCATCAAACAGTTTGTGAAATTATGACCAATTTTATTTGCTTTCTGTTTTAGAGACAAAATCACACATTCATACTTTTGAATTTAATTGAATTGAATTAATTGTTTGGCATGTTTTTAAAGACAATGTAATAAAACCATCTTTGTGATGTGCATGTCTGTACAATTTGTGCAATATTTTCATCTAAATAAAGTTTAAGGTAAGATTTTTGTGTCATCAAGAGAATGGTTTGCAATGCTGAATAAAAATAGATGATAAGTGTTACAACATGTGAAAAACCAGGAGACCAGGACTCTGTATTTACTACAAATTGAAGAATGTAAAAATAAATTCTAAAGCAAGAAATTACCTTGCAAAAAAGCTTCAGAAACATTATTGAACTTTAATTATTTGGCAAAAAATGCTTGGCATTAAAACTGAACCATTTAAGGAACTTGAGATTGTACATGTATACCCTACCTTTAAGATGCTAGTCACATCTGCTAACATGTCTCTTCCAGGGTTCCTCTCAGCTTTCTTAGAAACTCTCCACCCCATCTGGGCTGTCCTGTATTGAATATCAGTTGTTGGCCAACAGAGGAAGGAATTAGGTCTACATGAACGGGCAAAGACTCCCTGAGGTTGAGTTCGGGTGGACGAACTTGATGAACTGGTGAACTCTGTATCAACTCTATGGCAATGGTTAGGGCTTGGTTGGTTGTTTCTGCCTCATTGGATCAGAGCAGAGAGAGCTTTTTACATGGTTGAACAGTAGAGTGGTTTGGATGCTCTAGTTTTCTTTTTATAATAGTGAAATGGATTGCTTGAATCATGGAAGTAGAAATAGTGGCTTTCATTATTAAGCTTTACATTGATTGGCCATTTTTACTTATCAAGTGCACATTCTCCATCATGGAGTGAGAGTGCGGGGTGTAATGTAACGAGATAGACTGGTGCTCATCAAAATGGGTTTTCTTCCTAAACAAAACATGACTCTGTAATTCGGAACTACATAATTTACTTGAGTATTGTAACAGACTTAAACAGAAATCCCATTGATTTAAATTGTGGTGAAGATGGAAAATATAAATTATTATTGAGGAAGGACGATAGATCTAGATTGAGCATAGAGTAAGGACAGAGATTGGATGATCGGTAATGGTGGCTCATAACATTGTTAACATACTTTAGGCCTACATGAACACTCATAAACAACTAGACATGTACATATAAAGTATATACCTGGAATGGAATGCTCACCCTCTACTGTTTATGAGAATTTTTGGATAAATTGAATATTTCTTAATATATATTTCATTTGAATTAAACTTCCAAACGTAAAATGCCATTCAGCTTCATCCATACTAACTGATTGTTCACGTATTTTAAGTGGGAGAGGTTTTGATGGTATAAATAATAACAACTGGATATACAGGCCTTCGGGTCACATTGTTTACGTACAC
Organism: Asterias amurensis; assembly: GCF_032118995.1. Taxonomy (NCBI): domain Eukaryota; kingdom Metazoa; phylum Echinodermata; class Asteroidea; order Forcipulatida; family Asteriidae; genus Asterias; species Asterias amurensis. Next base: position 19,348,859 of record NC_092661.1, on the reverse strand, counting down.
TTTTGTCTTTCCTGGCAGGCTTAAATTGGTTATAAAAATTTGTGATTGAGAAAAATAGTAAGACCTCATGCTGGCATTTGGAAAAGGGCAATGACTCTGTGTGCAATTGTGACCAATTAGATGAAATTTTGTAGAGAAACTGAGATGCTGAATGAGTCCCTCCATGTCAGGACCCATATGGCATCCTGTATTGACCATGTAGCTAGTGGCCAGGCGTACAGTCCATTGTTTACCAATGTAGCGTGAAATCTACTTTCAATGAATGGCTATTAGCAAGGCGACAATGAACAACTTCCGTTTTCTTGTCTGTTTATGGACTATTGGATGTATCACAAGTCTAGTGGTAGTAGGGTTGTTTCCTTTCTAGTATTATGAGACCTAGTGTGAAGGTAATGGTGTTATGGGGACACTGTATCCTGTCTGTCAGCAAGGATACTCGGGTATGCTCCGGTTAATGTTTAAAATATCAAATTCTCACTGTTATTTTTGTCTAGAGGTACATTGTAGAATGTAGTTCTGTGAACCAGACTTGAACTTTCAGTTTTGGGCATGATTTATCCTCTTGAAGCAACTGAAATTTGATTCTAATCCACATGTATTATATCAACCAATGGTAACTTGGACAAAGGATACAAACGACTGTCTTGATATGTTTGCTCGTTCCTATAGTATTAAATAATAATAATAATAAACAGCTTTTATATAGGTCCTTAACCCCAAAAGGGTCCCGAGGCGCTTCACAGAGGTTAAAAATATAAAGCAAATACAGACCAATTTAAGGAAAAACCAATTTAAGAAAAACAGATTAAAAATGCGTAAGAAAATGACAAACGACCAAAGACAATTCTTAAAAGTTAAGCAAGTAAGAACAATGTTGGACAATTTAAGATAACATATTAAAAATGCTTAAGAAACGACTACAACAGTGTTAAAAATATAAATGGATAGTCTCAAAATTGATGAAACAGGCAGGCAGGTTGAGAAACATTAAAAAGAGCAATGGATTAAAAATCATGAGTCCCATTGTTTCATAATTCTACAAAACACAATTAATGATTAAAAAGGAAAGTTTTCAGTTAGGATTAAAAAATGTTCACAGATGATGCAAACCTGATATGTTGAGGCAGTTTGTTCCATTCTGTATGAGCAGCTTATATGAATGAACCTTGTCCATATGCAGTACGCGGTCAGCGTAGTATTATGATAAACTACAGTTCAGTTCTGAACAGCTAATTGTGAACTACCATTTCCTTAGGATGCCATGTTTTGTATTTTAGTTATCCTACAAATGTGAGCGGAATACAGAGAAATATAGCGTTTCTCCATCCCATTTGAGCGCTTCATTTTTCTACATTATAAGCAAGTATGTATCTTCAGCAAACTTGTAACACAGAAAAAACAAAGGTTTCTATTTCAATCTTTTTAAGGTTGAACTTAAAGGCACTGTACACGTTTTGTAATTGTCAAAGACCAGTCTTCTCACTTAGTGTTTCCCATTATAAGCATAAAGCAACAAGCCTGTGAAAATTTGTGCTAAATTGGTCATCGAAGCTGCGAGATAAAGTTGAAAGAAAAAACATCCTTGTTTGTGACGAATTTGTTTGCTTTCAGATAGGAATAAAAGACTTCTAGCTAGAAGTATTTTATTATTTTAGTGAGAAATTACCTCTTTCTCAAAAACTATGTTACTTTAGAGGGAGTCGTTTCTCACAATGTTTCACACTATCAACAGCTCTCTAATGCTTGTTACCAAGTCAGTTTTAAGTTACTGTTTGTTTGGAGTAATTACCAAACGTGTACCTTCCCTTTAAAGATAGTATCAGGGAATGCTTTGCTAGAAAACATTCAAAGTTAAAGTTCTATTTTGTACAACCATTAAAATGCATGGCAGTGTCTAAGTGTCTGCATTTGCATGTTGTACTCAATGCTAGATGAAATATAGTATGGGGGGTCACGTTGAGTCCAAACGAAAAAAAAGTCAAGACAACCATTTATGTCACGATTGAAATACAGTTGAAAACCCTTTGTATTGATAACCCAAAAAGCACAATTTGAAAAGTTGCCGAAGCATGTTAGAGGCAGGACAATCACTATAGATTAGTGAAGGGTTTGTATAGACCTCCTGGCAGGCAACATGAGGGTATAGCTGTTTAGATTCTAAAGATTCCTTTCAGCTTGTGATTACAAAAAAAAAGAGAAAAGAAAGAGCTTCCGGACTCATGAAAAAAAAAGTGTATGATTAATGTGAAGTAGTTCCAACCACGTGGTTTAAAAAAAGAAATGTGTAAAGTAAAGGGTAAATTCTATGTGGAAAGCATTACAACTAATGATACCGAAAACTGTCTCTGATAATATTGTGCTTTCACAAGTACAATCATTCATAATGTATTCTTAATATGATTCTCTTTTAGTAGATAGATGCACCATGGGTCAAAGGATCTGATCCATTTTCCATGCATCAACATATATCTTTTTCTTAAAAAATAATGTACGAGTAAGGCCAAGAGAAAAACAGGTTCTGGTTTGGTAGGGTTAGTAGTTTTTTTATAATATACAACGAGTGCAGTACACTAACGACCATTAATCACCAACATCTTCAGCCAAGACTTGTTGTGAATCTGTCCTGTAACATTTTAAGAAATGTAATGCTCAAGAGGGATTTGGCTGATAGTATAAGTATGGACTGAAATATATGTAGCTATTGATTCAATCAGAGTTAGGAAGTCTTGGATTCATTAACCAAGAATATATTGTTAATACAAAATAAATGAATATGTTGTCAAGTCTGAATTGACCGCCTTGGCATTGGCCATAGCAAGTTGCGCTGAAAAGACCTATACCCTTCAACATTTGTTGCTGCAGCCAATGGCCATAGCCACATCCAAAGTCGCTTGATTTGAACATGAACTATCACCACTCACTGGAAAGTTGCTGTTAAGAAGTTATTTAACATTGGTATTAAGCTCATACTCGGACTGAAAAATGAGAGCTTGAAGTGTATTGAACAGGTGACTTTGTCTCCTTTGATAACATTGAATACATTGTGTTAAAAGGTTCTTAAAGAGTTCTAAACAAAAGTCCCTGTATATAATTGAAAATGAAAGTTGTTTTAGTGAGCAGCTGGTCTTCATTCATACACCTTTTTATTTATACTTTTGTCTGTGCTTTCCAAATAAGAATATTTTGGTTTTTAAGGTTAATGATTTTTGTGTTTACACAACTGGTGCCATATGACAATTCATCCATGGGGGTTGTCACTTTGTGGGTTGAAATATCAACAAGTTCATGTCATGTTCTGTTGAAGCAAATTATTTGTCCTATGTCTATATTTTTGGAATAACAAAGTTACATAAGTTATATACATGTAGTATATAAGTAGATTGGCTTGTGTCCTTCATGTTGTATGGGCTTGTTGCTATTACCATTTGTCTGTAGCTTCTTTTATAGGAATGTACATCAACAAAAAGATCTGTGTTCACGGTGAAAGTTCCTTCTGTGGCAACTTTAATTTTATTTATTTATATGAAGACATTTTGAGGGCAACTTTATTGTCTATATGTTGGTGAAGAACAATTATATGAAATGAAAGTATTTCTTTGATTGGAGCTTCATGGAGTCCACTGTGCAGAAGTGTTTTCCACAACCTTTCTGAAATCACAATTTTAACAATGTTGCCGCTTTCCATAAAACAAGATGCAATAATAAACATATTCGTTCAGCCAGCAAATCGGTACGGATGTAGTGGGGATGCAAAAGGCAGACATGCATGCATATGAACAAGACCTAATCTGAACTTTATTTGAACTGCCAAGTAAAATGGGGCAGCTTGTTTGATCGGAAGTGTTTCTTCATTCTGTACACCCCTGTTGTTGGTATAGTTGGAATAATGTTTGCGTACATAGTCAGCAGTGTTCGGGTCATTGGCCCTTGGTTCAACTTCAAAGTCTGTTGTGTCTTGTCCAATTCTGTAACTGATGATGATTGCTTTTTATTGATTGACCCAAATTTGACACCAGATCATGGCAGCTGTGCAATTATGTGTGGATTTGTGTATCACTGTTTGGTATGGAATACCATGGAATATTAAGGTATTGGTCTACATGATCCAAATGGGGAGGGGAAGATATGGGGATTATGTATTTAGTACTTTTCAACCTTCAAGCCAACAAAGACCTCTTGTTCCATATCATTATGATTTTTCCAGTAAGTGCCGTAAATCTTTGTTAACGATGGCAAATAACATGTGTAACTACTGCATGTAGGTATGCACTTGTACTTTATCAGCTGTCACATACAATTAAAGTTTTATGTTTAAATGTTTGACAAATATAGAGTGTGTGCTTTTGCGCTGATGGACAGCTTTGGCCATACTCGGGAAAAGGCACTCCGCGTAGTAGTAATAGTATGTTATTGAAAATAAGGCCTGTCTTTACCTACACAGAACTGTGCAGCATGCTATTACTAATGCTCATACAGCATTGTCGCGTGGCGATTCATAGGGAAGGTGGGGGAAGTCCCCAATCCCACCTTATAACTTTGCCTCCCAATAAAACGCATCAAATTTACATGATTGCCAAGTGTGATCCCACCCACCAAGCTCCTTCATTTCTGTCCAACATATTATTGATAATTCTGAACTGCCCACAGACAACCCCTACTCAGCAACCTCCATCATGCATATTCATGACACAACCAGGTTGTTCAGCCAATGAAGATGTATGCAGCTGACTGATGTCATACCATTAGTGATCTCATTGTCTGATTTGTATCCCTTACTCATAAAAGTCTCAATTAACACTAATCTAATAGACCTGGAAGAGTTGACACTTGAGCACTTATAGAATGGTAGGCATATATTGAGGGGCTAGGAGGAAATACGTTAGGGACTTACGATGACTTGGAATAGAACTATAATCCTGCTGGAAGTGATACATATACCTTAGTAGCTCAAGTTGACGTGATCAAGCTTTAATACAAATTTAAGACATGATGAAGCAAGATCCAGCAACCCTGGTTAGTCAGAATGTTCAAAAAATTATAAGAAAAAAGTTCATGGCTATTTATCTAAATGTTTAAGGAAAAGTTGCGCATGACAAAAAGTTGGCAATCAAAAGAATATATGCAAGAATGATAAGTATCGCAGAGATGAAAAATGTTCCGTTTAGCGGAGTTACTCTAGAAGGATACTTGCTAACAGTGACATGAGGCATTAAAGGAGGACAATAGCAAGAAAGACACATTAAAGGGAGAGACTAACAACGAAATTAAGAGCTAGACATAGAAGTAGGAGACTAGGGACCATAGTAAGATTGAGATGTTAAAGGAGGAGACTGGGAACAAGCGTTAGACCTACACATTAAAGGAAGAGACCAACAACGAAATTAAGAGCTAGACATAGAAGTAGGGGACTAGGGACCATAGTATGATTGAGATGTTAAAGGAGGAGACTGGGAACAAGCGTTAGACCTACACATTAAAGGAAGAGACTAACAACGAAATTAAGAGCTAGACATAGAAGTAGGAGACTAGGGACCATAGTAAGATTGAGATGTTAAAGGAGGAGACTGGACAAGCGTTAGACCTACACATTAAAGGAAGAGACCAACAACGAAATTAAGAGCTAGACATTGAAGTAGGAGACTAGGGACCATAGTAAGATTGAGATGTTAAAGGAGGAGACTAGGGGCAAGCGTTAGACCTACACATTAAAGGAAGAGACCAACAACGAAATTAAGAGCTAGACATAGAAGTAGGAGACTAGGGACCATAGTAAGATTGAGATGTTAAAGGAGGAGACTGGGGACAAGCGTTAGACCTACACATTAAAGGAAGAGACTAACAACAAAATTAACAGCGCGACATTGAAGTAGATAGTAAAAATGAGATGTCAAATGAGGAGACTACCTACAATAGTAAGGATGAGACGGGGGAGAGTAGTGACAATAGTAAGACCAAGACAAAGGTGTTGATGGAGGAGACTACATTCGCTGTACGATGGAATAAAAAATGACAAAAATAAACCAAATCATTTGAAAACTTAAATAATCAAGCATAGTTGTCTTGGTTTAGTTGTCTTGTCTTAGTTGTCTTGTCTTAAAGGCAGAGGACATTATTGGTAATTACTCAAAATATTTATTAGCATAAAACCTTACTTGGTAACGAGTAATGGGGAGCTGTTGATAGTATAAAACATTGTGAGAAATGGCTCCCTCTGAAGTAACATAGTTTTCGAGAAAGAAGTAATTTTCCTGAAATTTGATTTCAGACCAAAGAATTAGATTTTGTGTGACAAGGGTGTTTTTTCATTCATTATTATCTTGCAACTTCAACGACCAATTGAGCTCAAATTTTCACAGGTTTGTTATTTTATGCATATATTGAGATACACCAAGTGAGAAGACTGGTCTTTGACAATTACCAATAGTGTCCAGTGTCTTTAAACTGTTTATGGTCCAATGCCAATTTCTCTAAAATAGACTTGGACTTGTCTGAGTGGAAGTGACTAAATGACAGTAGTACGTATGTGCCCAAAAAGACCATTTTGGAATTCAACTAAATTGCTGACTCAAGACGTAAGGCTCTGTGACAAAACAGGAGTAAATCTGTCCCGTCCAGAGGCCCTCGGGATTAGCTTCTGCAGGTTGAGTCCAAGGTACAAATGAAGTAGCACGAGTTGGACAATCAGCAACTTGTACCCTAAAAATGGATCTTGCTCCAACCACTAGAAGGTTAATTTAAGCCCTGTCTTTGGTTGAGTCACCCCATTTAAGTGGGTTGAATGGGCACCCACTGTCTTACCCCAATTGGGCAACCTGTCTTAGAATAATCAAGGGATTTAAGGAGACAGGTACCTACGTCAGTTGGGGATGATCAGTATAATTATCCCAATGGTGTTTGTCCTGTTTGTGGTTTCTGTTTGCTAGTCTATATCTGGTGGAATCAAGACTTGTGTCCTTTCCGCCCACCCCTCCGTTATTCCTACCCACTTCTTGGCAATGAATCCAACTTTGATATGCTTTTGTAATCTCACTTTTTTATATGGAAACCTAGACTATGAATCAGCTTGGGATGATATTTAATAATCAGTAACATTGAAAGTCTGAATTACTTTGATTATTAAGTATTCTTGTATGTTCCATCAGTATGGAACCATTTGTTTGGTAGCAAGTTGTACACTTTGAAACTTTGGTTGCAATAGAGACTTTTGAGAAAGTTTACTGTAAAGCAGTGTTCTTGCACTTTTTGCAAAAGAACTTGGCTTCTACTTTGAAAGATCAGTATATCAAATCAATACAGGACTGACATAGTATTCTTGTAATGTTCCGCCCCTTTTTAACAAGAATTGTCCTGAATTAGTCTCTTTCACTCATAAACTTGCATAGTTTGTTTTATCTTTGTCCAAAAGCCAAACCTTAGGGTTGGACAGGGATGCTCTCTAATCAGGTGTTTCATTAGGTTGGTTCCTTGTCTCACCTGGGAGAGGATTTAGGAAAGGGTTAAATGGACAGTGCTGGCCTGATAAGATTTGTTTCTTATCCTACATACGTAAATTGGCAATGCTGACGTAATTGTTCAAATTGTTTTGTCCTGTGTGTGGTTTCCTGTAAGCTCATGGGATACTGTTTGAAGTAAATGTGATCCATCTTCCATCTTACCTGGGTTAGAAAGGGATATGGGATAGACACCCATTCCCTCCCCTAAGACTTTACTGAATGTGGAGGGGAACACCCACCCCTCCTTTGCCCTACCTTTCATACATTGTGTGCATGAAATACTGTTTGAAGTAGATGTGATTCCCTCATCCATCTTACAATTCTTACCTGGGTTAGAAAGGGATATGGGATATACACCCATTCCCTCCCTTAAGACTGAAGGTGGAGGGGAACACCCACCCCTCCTCTGCTCTACCTTTCATACATTGTGTGCATGGGATACTGTTTGAAGTATATGTGATTCACTCTTCCATTTTCCATCTTACCTGGGTTAGAAAGGGATATGGGGTAGACACCCATTCCCTCCCCTAAGACTGGACTGAATGTGGAGGGGAACACCCACCCCTCCTCTGGTCTACCTTTCGTACATTGTGTGCATGGGATACTGTTTGAAGTATATGTGATTCACTCTTCCATCTTCCATCTTACCTGGGTTAGAAAGGGATATGGGATAGACACCCATTCCCTCTCTTAAGACTGGACACCCTTTGCTCTGCCTTACATACATTGTGTGCATCAGGAAAAGTCTCATTGCGTCAGTCTCCTGAAACTCCCCTTGTTTTAGGAAACTCCCTTTGTTTGAGAGAGTGAAGATCTTTCAAACTTCTTTTCTCTGATCCGTTGTTTTCATACAATCTGCAAGGGGAGGTAACTGTTACAGCTTAGCTCCCATTTCTAAGATGGACATTTTGAATGTTGCCTTGTATAATTAATGGAAAAGGTGCCACATCGGCCACAATCCAGTAATACGGCAATTCATTGCTTTGCAGTCTCTCTATCTCTCTACACTGTAACTAATACAGATAAACTGCTCACAAAAAGTAAGGAAACTTTTTTCAATCCAGTATATTTGTTAGTATTTATTACTCTCTTTGTATATGGTATATATCAATGCAAAGCTGAACTGTTCCTCTTTAAAATGATACCACATTTGCAATGATTACATGTTGCTGGACTTGTCTACATGAATTACAATGAGGCAAAGTCACAAATCAAATGTGCCAAAATTACCGTTGTCTGTGAATGATCAATAGGTAATGCTCATTAATCAAACCGATCAAGCTTTTCAGAACCATTACACAGTGATTTTCACCAGTGAGCTCATCGGACACAATTTACCCTCATCTCATAGAAAAACACCTTGTTTGATGGGTATTTGCAAGAAGATATTCTACAGCCGGATGCAGTCCCATACTTGCAGACTTTGGACCAAACCCCATCTTTCAAGATGACAACGCTCGCCCCCCTCGAGCCCGACTGGTGACTGACTACCTGAAAAATGTTGAGGTGCACCGGATGGATTGGCCTGCTAACAGTCCAGACCTGGATCCCATGGAACATCTGTGGGACCAGCTTGGCCTTGCTGTCCGCGCCAGAACCACCAACATATCAACTGTGGCTGACCTAACCAGGTTCCTTAATGAAGAATGGAACGCCAATTCCTCGTCATCAGCGCATCACAAGACTTGTGTGCAGCATGAGAAGAAGGTGCCATGCTGTCATCAACGCCTTCCGATCATCCACTCGTTACTGAACTTTTTGTATCAATAAAGTGTATTAAGATCAGTAACTTGTCTTGCTCTATACCAAATTTATTGTCTCAATCAAGTGGATTAAGATCAGTAAGTTGTCTTGCTTGTTTGAATTACAGCGTCAACTCATACAGTAACACAAAAATATTGCTAATTTTGGCACATTTGATTTGTGACTGTCTCATTCTCATTAATGTGGTCAAGTCCAGCAACATGTAATCATTGCAATTGTGGTATAATTTTAAAGAGGAAGAGTTCAGCTTTGCAATGATACATACCATATACAATAAGAGTATTAAATAATAACAAATATACCGGATTGAAATAAGTTTCCTTACTTTTTGTGAGCAGTTTAGATAACAAATTATCCCAACCTTGATGTGATACTTTAGTGTAGTTTACAATTATTGGAGCAGTAACAATGCACTGAGCAAATACATTATTTTGGAGACGCTTAAGTCCCCTTGCATTGGAGGATGGCTGTAGTAAGGGGAATCAAATGATACCAGTAACTCTATGCAACAGCTCATGAAATCAAACATTCTTAACATTTTGCAAATAACACTGGTACATACATGTTATTAGCTAACCAGGTCATTTAAAAAAATCAGTGTAGAAACTTGAAATCTTTGTGTAGATAGAAGGGTACTACATACATCAAATGAACCTTTTTATTTAAACAGTTCAGAATGCTGTCGTTTACATTGTTTAATTAACAGTAAAGTTTTGAATTGGTCTCAACGTTTCGACTAGCTTGCTCTAGTCATCGTCAGGAGACAGTTAATTACGTAATTAAGTACAGTAAATTACGATCCTATAAGCTAAAGTAGTAGTCCAGTCTATTTTCTATACCATCCGCCCTGGTAATAGTTAAAAAGCAGGACAGTTCTTTTCAGAACTGAGAAGTCTCCCGAACCTCCGATTATCTACTCCGCGGCAGTAGAATAAAGCAAGACAGTTCCCTAAAAACAACTCTACCTGGCAAGTAGATACACACATGGTGTTACCGCAAACCAAATATATGCAATGCAATGCACCATGCAATGCCTCAAATCCTATAACAGTAAAGTTGTTTTGAACTATTTTTCAAAATGCATGTCAATTTGTACCACTTTGCCATGATGATTCCGAAATTCTGTTCATAAAATTTATTGACTAAGTTGCACTTTTGTTTTTAAAACTCCCACAATCAAGTTACACTGACCCATATCTCACTTAGACTAGTTTCTACATCACTATTGCCCACATACAGTATTTGTACAAATTCTGTAAAATTTATGAATTTTGTATTGTACCTGTATAAAGTCTATTCATCAGAATTCTTGTGTGGACTGGTTGTAATAGATGAGGCCCTCTATTGACAGGATTTGTTAATGTTATGAGAAGGACACCGCTGCACTGTAAATGCACGAAGGATTTAGGACCTTTTTGCTCTAAATTGAAATTACTCTGTAATTTTTCAACAAAATTTGTTTTTCAATGAGAGCCACTATGGCTTATGTGATCTTCATGTGGTGACTAGTTAATTAGGAGGGGGGGGGGGGGGGGGGGGCGTTAAAGCTGGTTGATGATGGGGATTAAGGCAATAGAGGGTGTTAACTTCACAACCCAAGCTTTAATTGATAACTGTTACTTGTTTGTCACTCTTGATCCATGAATTATGTCTTGAATGAATAACCACTAACTTCCCTCTGGTTGATTATCTGAACTACATACATGTTACTGATTCCTACAAAACCAAGCATCTCTGGTCTCGAAGAGTAGCTGTGGTACTGATTGAAAATTTGGGATAAAATCCATTATTTGGTATTAATGTTCATTATACCTCACTAGAACGGGGTTTGGACAATTCTACATTTACTTATTGAATTCTTTTCCATATATCTTCATGTTCATTGTTGTAAACATTACCATCTAAACTCAGTTTAGGTACCACAGGCTTGGAATGTTAACTTAGAAAGGGCACTTCTTCAAGTCAATGGTAAACTTCTGAAGGGGCACCCAGGCCAAGACAAGGGGCTTGCGCCCAGGGGCCTGCGTGTAACTCCAGCCCTAGTTCTCTGGGACTCTACTATCTTACCCCCCCACCCCAAGATTTAACAACAGAATTGCTGCTCCTGCCCACTTCATCATTCCCAATCAACTCCCAATCTGACAGTTTTATAATATTTTGTCCTCTGGTCACTCAAGATGTGAGATACGCTTTAAGTGGAATTTGAAATTTACGGTGTTTAATAACAGTCAATGTTTCATTGAGATTCTCTGCATGGGGCCGTAGTCTGGGCAGACCCTTTACACCATAGGGCCTTAATCAGATGGATTTACAAGGGGGGAGTTGTCCATCATAAATTTGGTTTTAGTGGTTTTGCTATATAATTGCGGTGGTAAGGGTTTTGGTGGCCATTCAAAAAATTGACACACTCCAGGCTACTTAACTATTAATTGATTTGGATGAGGTTTCATGAAGGGGTTGAAAGACCTGAAGTTCATTGCATGTTGTTTCCTAAGAAGGTTTCTTTATATCTCGACCCTTGTCATATTCCAAGAAAGAGTCAAACTCCTGGCTGATTTTGATTGTCCAGCTTCTAAAAAAAGAAATCCTTGCCAAATAGACACTTTGGAACTTGATATATTATTTGCTACTTGATTAGTTTTCACGGTACAGCAAAACAAATCATTGAGCAAGAAAGCTACAGTATTTGGTGTATGTGGCATATGTGACTGCATACAATATTTTCATAATTAATGAAGAGCCGAAGAGCATAATTTTTGTTAAAAATAAATGAAGGCCTCAAGTACATAAGTACATTTAGTGAATACAAGATAAAGTCATTTATTCTTACTTGAACAGTTTCCTTTCACTTTCACCCCTTTTTGTTTTCACAGTTTTCAATTTACTTTTATCAAAGTCTTTTTTTGTAATTTTAAATAATTTTATATTCAACAATTTAGTCAATGTCTACACGTTCAACCTTTGTTTTGCGGCTGGTTGTGTTGTACTGTCTGGTGTCTTGCACTGGAAAAGAAAACCACATCCATGTTGTATGTAAGCAGACACTGGTTGAGTGGTAGTATTAACCACAACATTCAGACAACCTTCAACATAACACGTTGAAGACCACATATGACTTAATCACTGTCTATACTATCAGGTTCACGATTGAATAACCGGGCCATTTTCATTGCACTTTTACCCCTCAATTTCTTGTGAAGTGGGGAAAGTTGTTATTGTGGGGTTTTGCTTTTTGTGTTCATGGATTGGATGCGTTGGATGAATTTGTTGTGGTTGGAGTTCGAGGGCACGGAGGTCTGCGATTGCCATCACTACATCCCTGGGACTTTATAGTCTTCTAAAAATATCTGGGGTGCCGTTGTATGGTGTGGCCGATGCACGTCATGTCAGGGATTTGCGATTTATCGAGGTCAAAGAGTCCTATATTCGTGATCGTATATTGAGCCACAAAGTCTGTGCATAGTTTGATGACTGTTATTGAACCCCCCTTGGGTTTTTTATGAAAAATCTTGAGTCTGTGACTTCTTTTCAAATGTCCGCGTAGTTGGGCTTTTACCTTAAATAGCAATTTTTTTTAAATTATAGCTTTTGGTGATTGTAATCCAAGTTACTATTGTACTAACTTCGGTAACAATTGCTCATGACTTTTATTAGAATTTAGTTAGTTTGTTACCTAGGCAACTAGCGGTTTGGAGAGGTCATCTCAAGTATTGAACCGCAATTGACTCCTGTCAGTGTCATATCACATCTCAGTAACAGTGGTTTTATCTAATAGTTCTTGTATATGAATAAGAAGTATCAATATTGTTGCTATTTTTCAACTACACAAACTAAGTTTTAATCTCATATCTATTACTCATAGCATACCACAATGCTGTTGAATTGAAAAGTTAGTGTTAACTGCCACGTTACCATCAGGATAAGAAAAGGAAAAGAAATAGACCTTTGTGACAGCGCCCTCTATTGTTGTGGCTTCCCTCTCCTCTATGCTTTTAGGAGTTGATGTTTCTTGGCCAGCATTGAAAGTTGCATGAAATCCAATATATTTCGGTTGTTTCACTTACATGTAGATAGAAGATCCACATGTTCATGCGCACATACATGTATTACCAGTTCCTAACAGTCTAGCAATGAATTAACATTTCTGTATTGCAGAGAATTCACCAAAAACAAAGATTATAAGATATTTCAAAAATAATTATGTGAATTTTATAAAACCATTTCATTTCAATTCTTAAATAAGACTTAATACTGCCAAATTCCTATACCATGGATGCTTGTATACACCTAAAGGCCAAATAAACAAAAAGTTCACTGATTCCAACAACAATTACCATTTGATCAGCAATTCAGCATAATTATTGCAAGGTTAATTATAGTTGATGTATCATAAACTATATGTATGTCCGTCCCCATCATTTAAACACATGCTTGATTGTTTGTCCAGTCTAAGCTTGTTTGTGATATTTTGAGAAGGATGTGCGCACACTGGTAATACAATGCTGTCAGGATGTTTTCTTGCCACTCTAATACAGGAGTTGTTTTGTCCATGAAAGCCAGTGACACACACTTCTGGAATGAGCTAGCTGTACTTGTGGTTTTTCCTAGAAATATGGATGTGCATGTAGAAAAGACCCCTCTGTTTTGAATACAATATCCCCAACCAGACATGCAGGGATCCAACCTTTGTAAGATGTTTACTGGAGCTCCTGTTTGGTTGGATGGAGCTGCATTTTGATGTCCAGGGTAGTGTTATGTCTGATTGTTTAATTTTGGGTTCACTTGTCTAGCCTTTGCTTTCAGAAGGGGTGAACTACGGTTCATTCAGAACACAAAAACATCTCCTGGAATTACGTAATTAATATGCATTATGCTGCACAGAAGTAGCACTTTGACCAATAGAAAAGGTGTATTTTCGTAGGAGGCAGATCACTGGATGAAGAAGTGACCAATAAGGAGAAAGTTGATAACATCTTGGTGTCAATCATGTACCAGAGGGCCAATCATACCTTAAGATTCCTATGGAGTGTCAAACAAAATGATTGACATTGGAACATTTGCATAAATTTGTTTATAATGTGTTGAACCCATCACACAGGTATGAAACATCTGTATAGAATTATGAGAACCGATAAGCATTTGCCTAAATCTAAAAGAAATCTGTGAAACAGTTTATGTTAAAAAGTAGGCATTTAATATTCACAGGTACATACATACATACATACATACATACATACATACAACTAAATATTTGTAAAGCGCCTTTACATCAATGTACTATGTACGTACATATTACATATTGGTTTGAGAAGGTCTTTATAGTGATATAATCCTGGACATTTGATATAATGCGGTTGTGAACCATATATAAGATCTTTAATAAGTACAGTAAGGGGTGACAAATACTTGCACTACCAGTGTACCACTGCCAGCCACAAATCCTTTTTTTATTAAGCATATCAAATCTTGTCAAAAGGAATGTTCAATTCAAGGTCCCAATTGTCCAGACTCATGTTGGGTGTTTGCATGCTTGTGTTCACAATGGAAACCTTCAACACTTAACTGGTGTCAGTAACTTCACCAGAAATAATCTTTTAATTAATCAAGAACAGTTCTCCTCAGGCGTAAACCTCAAAGTTAGTCTAAAAATGCAGTACTAGATTCTTGTACAATGATTTTAAAGCGGGTGGTCCCTAAAAACATCTGCCTGAATTAGCATGGAACATTTTAGGTTAAAAGAAAAGTTATACAAAAGTCAGAAGGAAATTGTGATTCTTTGGCACGGAATGACTAGTTAGCAGCAGGCGCCAGTGGTTTTCATTGACAGGTGTCAGTGGCACCAGTTCAATTGGTAGAAATGGTGTTGTTAATGGGGTATGTACAAAAAAAGGGGTTATCGACAGCTGTGGTTGAAACAGCTTAATGTATTGCGTAGTCCAACTGGCAACACTATTGAATTAAAGAAAAAACTTCTTTCAAAAATACCATGACAAAGGCCTTTTATTAAGGCAATAACCTTTTATATGCATTGTAATTTACCTCAATTCTGTCAATATTATATGTACAAGTGTATTTGAAATCCTTTATTCCTAGTCATACAAAGATGTTGTGTTCTGTTTAATGAAATTCCTAAAATATTTGTCGGGTCAAAAACGGGAGGAATTTCATTACCAAGTTTCTTAAAGATCTGCACGGTTGCCATTGTGCTGAGTGAGACAATGACTTTTTTTGACAGAATACCTGATTGTAAACCAGATTTAACAGTGTCAAACTTTGTGTTTCTTTGAAAACACTATTCAGAAGCTGAAAGTTGTTGTGAGTGTGGCTGGTCCGGCTTTTAATCTGATTTTACATAAACAAGATGAGCCTTGAGCTATAAAGGTGATTATTTGGGAAGAATTACAGATTTTAAATTGTGAGAAATGATTGACAGGGCATTTAGGGGAACTGGTGTAAGGTGTGCAGACTAATGCCTTGTCTGTCAATACATGGTCAATTGGCTGGCAGCCCCTTGAGTAGTCTTACCAGCTGGGAGGAGTAAGTTAGACAAGTTCAGGGCTTGGATTTTTATTGCAAGGGTAGCTTAGGTAAATAGTTTAATCCTTCATGGCTTAACTGAAGGAGTGATTGTTGCTCTCTGAAGCAGGACTGAAGTATTGACCATAGAATGCATTGACAGTGACACTCATGTTTTGTGTGAAACTCGAACAAGCAAACAGTTATGTTTCAGCAGAAGCAACAATAAGAGTATAAGAAGGAGGGTGGGGAGAAACAAGGGGAAAGGTTACCACTGTCGTGTGTTCTCACTGGACAAAGTTTGGCTTTCATTGCATTTTAAATGCAACATTTCTGCCACATGAATGCGTAGGTTCACATTTGACTACAAATACTGTAGCCTTGGAAGTTTTTTGATTTCATCAATGTTATTTTGGAAAGCGTTGCTGTTAACTTTGTAATGACTTTACCAAGTTCTGTAGGAAGGTCATCGACTCGTAGTTTATTTAAGCAGTGTTGTTTCTATCAATCACCAATCAATTTTAACCAATTAATGAAGTTTGTTCAGAACTCAATCTTCAATACATTCTAAGCTAACCAAATCTGGACAGCTTCACTTCTCAGCTCTAAAGGATAAAAAGTTGCTGAAAATATTTTGTCCAGTGAGTGACAATTGCAGCGCTTTATTAATCAATGTAATTAGGTGGTGTGGAAGTTGTCTGATTGACAAGAAATTGGTTAATAACGGTGTATTAGACAAGGGACTATCCCTCGTTAAGCAGACACTGCACAGCCTAGGTTTCTTTCTGTTGATTTCATCAGTCAGGTTCAAGTTCATTATTTCAGTCATTACTCTAAGGACCTGCTTTTTAGAAAATAACCAGTGATTTCCCAGGCTGACCTTGCCAACCTTTCCCCCCTCATGCCAAACACACTCCTCAAGAAGAAAGAATTACCTGACTGGATGTCAGGTAAAGGAGCTGCTCTTGATTTATAAACCACAGACTCCTTCCAAGTAGTTGTATATGGTGGCACTAGGAAATCATTATAATAACTTTTGTTAATATGTTAATTGTGTTGACACTTAAAGAGTTGAAACTTGATAAGGGAAGATTGAAACCATAGCACATTTAAACTGAGTAAGGTTTGCTCAAGTTTTTCACTGCTCAAGTTTTGCACAACAGGCAACAACAATAACAGAAGAAAGGAACTGTACATGTTTGTTATGGAAATAGTTTTGATGTAGCTGTGGCTACAGACATTAATATATTTTTATAAAAGGGGTGTAAAATGTGGTTTGTAAGCATAAGAGTGTAAGTCAGTCTTCGGAGCATTTTTAATCACTAGGGGGCAGTCTGACACAGTTTGCATTAATTGCTCTTTTAAAGAAGAATGTCAAACCTGTTTCATGGTTTTTAAAAAATGTTATTTTAAAAGTTACATTGTCTCAATGTCAACATGAAAACAATTGCATTAACCCAGCAGTTGTCCTAGGCACTTGATCCCCCTTTTATAACCCAATTACCCAGACGGGTTCAAATCACGGCCTCGATGTACTTTTTCCCCGGTTCCATTTACAAGTTCATCCTCATTAACTTATTGCATTCCAGCACCTGGGTGAGACAAACATAGGGTGTGCACTCCCACCCTCCTCTGTGCTTCATTTTGTTAGGCATTGGGTCTAAATAGACCATTTCCTCTTCTTGTCATGCCAATTATCCTGGCTACAAGAACAAAACAAGTTTAAGAAAGGACAATCGCAGAATCCTTAAAAAGAAGGAAATACAGGCCATAAAAACCTGTCTTTTACACATTTATTAGAATTAGAGTGCGACTCTCATCTAACTTTGCCCAGTGCCTTCATTATAGTCTTTTAGTTGTCACACATTGAATGTTATTCTCATTGATTGACAGGAAACCAGCCAAATAAAGCCCGGTTCATACTTCCTGCGAATGCGAATCGAATGTCACAAATTTGCATTGAATTCGCAGTTCAACTCTGCTATACTCACGTGCGAGTATCGCTGCGAAAGGAGGGTTGTGACGTCAAATTCACATCAAATTTGATTTGCATGAAGTATGAATGTGGCTTAAGGAATCAACATAATTTGTGTATTTACTGCATATTTACTGACTTACTTACTACATTTCAGTGTGTGTGAACTTCATCAAATAAAAATAAAAATATTAAAACTAACTGGAAATATTGTAAATAGAACAAGAGGTGTTCGGCTGAAGCCCAAACACCTAAAAAATAAATATTTTGGTGGACTGTAAAACAACATATTTGTCTTGTTAAAGTAGAAAATTAGCATGGTTAGTTTTGTATAATATCTAAATTAGTGTAAACTTGAATTGTAACATTTTGTCTCATACATTTCCTGTTTTGACAAACAACATAATTGTTTTTAATCATGTGTCTTAAACTGTTTTGATCTCACAGGGATTATAATGTTACTTATCAAAGGCCCCTTTGTAAGATTCTTTTAACAGGCACTACTTTTAACCTGTATTTTATCTTTAATAAAACACTTAACGCCTTTGGTTGACATTAAACACCATCAACGAGCATTTGATGAATGACTTTATGAAATTGATCTACAAAAAGTGAGGAAATCCAGTCCGATTTCCAGTTTGTCCCTATAAGTATTACACTACATCATTCATACTTGACAATATTCAGCACCCTGATAGATACCCAACAACATGTAGTTTCATCCTCCTTTAAAGAGGGAAATTAACCATTAAACATTAAGCACCGAGTCCCATTCTCTCCTAATTCCTTCCCCGTCGGCTCATTGTGGAAGGGGTTTTACCGCTGATTACTAAGGCGACTCTCCATCAAGAGGAAGTCTTAGGGACGATTGTTCCCCCACAGGATGTTTTGGGGGGCCTCCCACCCTTCAAGGTTGGCCCCAATCCAGTCAGACTTCCTTCCCCTTTGCATGAGCAGAGACTTTGCACTTTGCCAAGATCTAACTAATTGTTTGGGGTAATTGGATTGGCTGTGTGCGTGATAATGTGTTCCGCCCTGACCAAGGTGGCTGTGTGTGTAACTTGCCGCAACTTAGATGCAAAATAAGATTGATGAGAGCGGAACTGTGAACTGATATATTTCCGAACAACTCAAATTTAATACCCACACACTTTTTCAGGGACTTGTCTTGGAAATGATTGAAATATTGCTTTTAAAGTACAGTAAAAGAAAAACATTTTTTAAAAACAAATATAAATTTTGTTTTGTTTACCATGTGTTAACTCAACCTAAAACACATTTCCCTTTAATTGTATATTTGAAAATTAATTAAACTACAAGGAAAATATAAATACTAGTGTATTCAATATTTTAAAAAAAATTCCTGAAATTGTTGCGTGTTGAGCTTCCCTTTAATTCAGAAAAAAAGATCAATTTAACTTGAAGGTGGGGTTAATTGTTTTGTTTTCTGAAGTCATACAACTGTCACGCTTACCACTGAAGTTATCTATCTTGGGAAAGAGTTTAAAAAGCCACACCGGGAAGAAAATGATTGATTGCTATGGTGGCTCCTTGTAATGTTGGATTTGTTCACCAAATCAATTAAACGTTCCCAATGAATTCCCTATTCACAAGTTTGTTTTTATAATTGTCTTTTCCTTTGTGGAGATAAATAATTGTACTGCAGGTGGTTAAAGTTGAGTTTTGGGCTTGGCTGACAGCTGGCTACTGTTATCTTTTGTGGGTAAAGTGAGGAGCTATTCTCTTTGGCTTAAAAACCCTGTTGGTAACGCCTTTTGGTAAAAGGTCATTAAGTACAGTATTTGGTTAAACCATATACATAGATACAGTGTTCCTCTCTCTATGGCTTAATGGTAAGTAAAGCAAGGACACCATAATAGAAGGAATGAGGTTAATAACAATTGTGAAACCTCTTTCTGTGATTGTGTTCACTCCTCTTAGTTGATATTAAACTGCACTGTAGTTTTCAGCTACAATTACATGTTTTTTTTTGTTTTTTTTACTAATCAGGGGTGGATTTCACAAAGAGTTAGGACTAGTCCAAACTTAGGACTAGTCCTAGGAGATATTAAAAACCTAAGGGTAGTCCTAAGTTAGGAAGAGTTACTCGTCCTAACCCGAGATAAGACTAGTCCCAACTCTTTGTGAAATCGGCTGCTGGATTCTCACAGTCTACTCATCTGTACCATTTTAATTCCACAGACTGTTTTTGAAAAAACCCTAGTTTTTGGAAGAGGTAGATTCTTTTATTGATATCCTGTCCTTTGGTACCTCCAATCAGTGGATGTTATAAAAGTTACATGTACGAGCATCAGGTAAAGGTTAAATGTACAAAAAGTAAAGTTGTCTCGTTCATGAATTGCAAAGATCAGGGCCATATTCAAGGAAATGTACCGGGGAAGCCAATTGATAATGTGATTCCCAGAGAGTTTGAACATTATTGTCAATAAAGTGCATTAAACTTGTTAAGGGTGAGGGCTAGGTTTAGGGCTAGGTGTCACTGTTGCAAGGTTTCATTCAGAGTTTACAATCCTAGCTCCTCATAAACACCCACGTCTTTTTGGAACGTGACAGGTTTTAAAAAGTTAAAGGTAAGGTATACTATTGTAACAAGTCTAATTCGCCCCAAATACAAATTGATTAATAAATAAACAAATCAAATAGTCAATAAATCAACCAATAAATGAAAATAATACAAAATAGAAATTCATTTCATATGGAAAGAAGTTTCACCTGCCAAGTTTTAGAAAAGCTTATGCCTTTATAGTGGGTTTCTTCCCCTTAAAAGGTGGTCACCTGTTAACATCTTTGAAACTGCAAAAACACTTTGAGAAAGTTGAAATAAACCTAAGAAATTACATCCACTGTTTAACATTTATCATTGGAATATAGTTGTTGAGTGAGTTACCTGCAGTTTGCAGCCTTTCAAACTAACATCTTCTTCTGGTTGCCAAACTCATTGGAGGGAGTTTTAAAATCACAGTCCAAATCACTCACTACATTACCATTTTACTTCCAGGACCTGTGTTGGCTCCTCTCACATGCTCCTATAGGAATTGTTCGAAACCTTCTATCTCTTTTTTTAGTGCTAGAAGTGGAGGACAAAACTGACATCGATTGGTAGTAAACTCTGTTTTAATGATATGTAAAGAACAATTCTTTCTCTATTTTATTAATTGAAATATTTGAAGTAAGCTTTGCGGTAGTCTAAATAGGCATGAACAAAGATGTAAAACAATGACTACTGCTTTCACTAATTGTTCAACGCTATGAGCACTCTCCTCTCTTCAAATGCAGAATCATGTTTACTGCCACAGAGGCAGAGGCAGGAGTTTGATGTTGTTCCATCTAGTTCCAACCATAATGTGCATAGTATTAGGTTTATGAAAACAACAATGAGATATTGTCAACAGAGGGCAGTGTTTACATTGCATGAAACAATACTTATCTATAAGACCAATTGAGGATTGTGATAAGAATTATAATGTGGATGGAGTACTTCAAAGACTTGATAGTTAGATGGACAAAATCTGACTGGGAAAAATTATAGAAAGGATGACTTGGTCGGTGGTCCTAGATTGGTATTTAGGAATATGCCCTGAATTCAAACAATTGTTCAGTCCCAATCATCCTCCATAATAAACTTCTCAAAAAGAATGATTTGGACTAACAACTGAAAGCTATTCACTTCAACTTGGTTTTGTACAACTGGACTACAGCCAGAGGACTAAACCAGTCATGTTTACAAAGATAAAGCAATTTTCCTCTTTAAAAAAATGATAGATTAAGAAGGCAAAAGTTACATGTGACAAGCATCAAATCAGGTATTGACAAATTGGATTAGACACATGGAGTAATAGCCAGTGAAAAACCTCATGTAACTTACTAAGTGGCTAAATTAACTAAATTATAAACACTAGCACTAGCTGGGATTATGCAGAGGTTGATGGATCCATTCCAAAGAGTCAGTTTACTTTGCTGATGTAATGTTGAGCGCATTAAACTCTTATTAGCTGAATGCTTACACCACAGTTCCTCATCGTAGGCATTAATTCCGTAGCTTCCTAACTTAATGAAAATGTATCCATTTGTATTTGTCTGTGTGCTTTAACCATTTGGAAACAAATAGTAAGCAAATAAAGAGTTTGTACCAGCTACCGTAGATCTGAATACAAAAATGAAATTTCCTCTCAAATTTCTGTGAGTAAAAGATCCCAAGTGTAACATTGAACATTGATGATAACTTACCCCCCCCCCCCAACATACAAGTGAACCCACTCTTAGGTCCTGTGTACTTTGTGTTCTGTTTGTATCTATCCATCTGACAGTTTTCTTCAGATGGATCCAACAAATGCAGGTGACAAGTTTTTGGTGGAGACTCCTTGTGTGGTCGAAACTTTGGAATTAAGTGGCATTTCCTTTCCTGATCCCTTCCTGTTTGGAGGCATTCATTGCCAGGATTCTCTAATTGAAGTTGCCAGATTAGGTGCAACTCTTATATCTTTAGATCTCATTTATGCGTTGCTTACGCAATCGAAAGAAGTTCTGGAAAAGCTCTTGCCTCATCCAATTAAGGGTTGGTTCTGTCATTAGGTTAAGTCTCACCCGAATTCATTGTAACAGTATTTCCTTTCCTCTCTCCGCATCTCTCCCACTCCTTATTTGTTGTCATTTTCAATCTGTTCAATTCGTCATTTTTGTTCTTGGAACCGTTGGATCTCTTCCGTTCCTAACTCTTATTTCCTCTTCCTCTCCATCTCACCTTCCGTCTTCCTTTCATCTTTTTTTTAATCATTACTTCTTCATACTTTTTTGGGGTGATTCTAAACCTGTTCAAAATGTCACTTTCCATCTTGAATTTTTTCAATCCGTCTGACTCTTAATCCTTATTTCCCCATCCTTGCCATCTCACCTTCCTCTTCTTCATTTTTCTCACTCTCCACTTTTAATCATCCTATCTGCACCCTACATTCATGTTCACCTCTCGACCCTCCACTCCATCTTCTTGTTCTTATCTTACTCTACTTGTGTCCTCCTTATAACATCCCTTGCCTATCATCATCCAGGTATGCCCTTGGAGATTGCCGTCGTCCTTTACTTGAGTCAGCTGAGATTGTGGAAGACATTGTACATCGCCAAATGACAAGCCTGGTAAGAATGCTAATAGGATTCAGACAAGTTACACTCAGAAATACTTAAATTTGTGAACATAATGTTAATTTTACTGTGTAAAGAAACTATGAATAATTTTAAATGCTGAAGAAAACTTAATTCTGCCTAAACAAAATGCTGATATCAATGAAGATGACCATTATAAGGTTTGATGCCATTATAATACTCTTTTGTTGGTGGCATGAAGAATCAGTTTGATGGGGAAACCTTTGATTGAAAAAGGTACTGGAACACTAAACAATGCCCCAAGGTTAGACAAATTGTATACCCTGATACCAAAGCTCATCATAATGTTTTGACACTTAGGGGAAATTCTGGCAAAAAGCCAGTCTATCTTTGGAGCTCCAATGATGGCTCCATGCTCCAAAAATAATAATTATTTTTATCAGAACATCCACAATTCAAATTGCCACCTACAGGAAGAGAACAATATAAAAAACTGCAATATTTTATGCTTAGAAACATACAAGTTATACAAATTTGTGAAGGGTGTCAATCATTCTAGAGATCTGTTTTACGTCAGAGAGGTTCTCTCAGTTTAGAAGAACTTTTACAAGTAACAAATTGTAATGAAGAATCATGAACTATCAACAACTGGGATGATTAGTGATTAGTAGGACTCTAATAGCATTGCAAGTCCTAGTACACCCAGGTACCTATTCTTATGTTGTTCAATAATAACTGCTCCACAACATGGAATGGTTTCCATAAATACAGACTTTATGTGGGTTTCTTTTAAAGTTTTGTTAGGCAGCCGCCTTTTTATAAATAGTTTCTTCTTGATGAAAACTCTTTTCACGATTGATATTAGATGCAGTCCATAGTGGAGCAATGCTTATTCTTTTCAGCTGTTTTCTCTAATAATGGGTTTTGGCAAGGTTCTCCCATGCTGAGTTTCTATCGTCATGCCCCTAAGTTTAGAACCTAGATTTGATCCATCAAGCTCGTCATCCTTTACTGTCTGGCCCTGGGCAGTTCTGGTTGTGGAGGTGTTTTTTAAAACGGGGAGCAGTCTATGTTTGTGCAGATGACTAAGGAATTAACTCATGATAAAAATCTGCAGACATCAAGAGGGACAAATTTGTCATTAATTTTTTTCAATGAGTAAACAATTTTGTTTTAGTTGAGTGGCAGGCCTGTATGGTCCGTTTTTGAAAGGGCAAGGGCACCAAGGCATTTTCTCCTTGGTAAAGGGCACACAGATGAGGAAATTGTACATTTCTACTTGAGCATTTCACGGGCACCAATGCAATCACCAGGGGGCATGGAGGCAATTGACTTTGTTGCTTCTTTGAAGTATCAGGCCTAGAGTGGAGTCATTTTGTTTTGTGAGGCTCAAGAATTGAGACCTGCTTAAGCCTTAACTCCCAATCTGGATAAGCTTTCCTCCTAATCGTGCTACTGATTTATAGTTTACAGTTTTTTTGTGTGTGGAAGTACACTGACAATGTACCTCTGTAAGTGAACCCTCTGCCTATCTACCCGACCTCTATTTTCATGTCAATGTGCACCATACATGCACCTGGTATGAGTACCCATTTCTTTTCTCCACCTAAGGACAAAATTAAGTGATCTTCCTTGTACCGCGCTCCCCCTGTTTCACGTGTTTGCACAAAGAAGATGAAGTGGGAATTAATGATAGCAAGTAAAAAATTATTGTGCTGAGTGCAGTATATTGCTCTTAATCAATGGTCGGATGAAAATGTTGGGAACAATGCTTGAAGCTTTAAACATACATAATAATACACCTGGCCTTTCTTTGGCAGAGGTGCCCTTGCATCTCAGACTAAGAGGTGCCCTTGCATCCCAGACTCAACACTTCCCTATCTTCCCTAAGATCTTTAAGACGTCATCCTCACCTTTCTATATCTACCTGATCTTGCAAACATCATCATCACTTCATCAAAGCAACCTATTACAGGTGTATATCTAACTTCCCTATCAACCACACATCACACAGTACAGTGTCTGGATTTTGCATTGTCATTGACAATCGCTGGCTGCATATTATGATCTGTCATGAGCCCCCTAATATATACCAGACCCCCCCAGTTACCCAAGGAGTAGTTGACGTGAGCCGAACTCACCCACCCTTAACCCCAGGTGGACAGTGTTAATAGATTGCTGTAGCACTGTCTGCTCAGGAAACAAATAACATAGTCCAACCTGCACCAGGTCTTATTAATCCACATCACAAACTGACACCCCCGAATACGGGAATGATTACCCCCCAACAGATCCCAATCAGCTCCTTAGGGGGTCCATCGAGGTCCCAAATATACCCCAAAAAGACGTCAGTACAACTGTCAGCCAATCACATGGGTAATTGATTGATTAATCGGGTGGTATAAGACAATTTTCATGTGATGTTTGTGGAGCGATCTTGCCCTATTGAGACAAACAGGAAATGGGTTGTTCGCTGGATCTTGTTAGCCTGTTTCCTGCCATCTGTCCCCATGGTGGGTTATCTCCGATCGCGATGACGTCAGTCATGATGTCATACGCAAGCATGTGGACGCAAAACACCTTAATTTAATTAGCGTGTCAAAAAGGGTTGTCCCATCAGTAGTATAAATGTAAGCACATCTGTTTATATCGCTATATAATTTGGATCAGACTGTTGTGATATCGGATATCAATTGGGATGTTCCAAACAATTGGAGAAGAAATTGCAAAGAGAAGTCATTGATTAGTACTCGTAGACAAATGTGTAGCCTATGTGTTGGTAGGTCTACACATTCAAACCGGGGACCCATAAGAGAGGACAAAAGGCCGGGTCCTCGGTTGGGTAAAAGGTCACCTTTTGGAAAGTGTGTACAAAACCAATGGGAGCTGTTACTAAAATGATAGAGTAATAACAAAAGAGGGACAATAGCAAATCCCAATGTGCATGTGTCTACACACTTGTTTGTGTGTTTGTGCACGGATGCATAATCTCATCTTTAGAATGTACCACACCCTATTTTTGTTATCGACTAAAAACTAACAATGTTTTTTTATATGAAGAAATGGCAGACACAAGGCTTGAATTACTTATGCAACAAATTTTATGGGGGATGTGGTTACTGTACAATTTAAAGTTTTTTTGTTTTGATCTTCCAAGTTCCTGTTGTTCTACACGTTCAGTGTTTTTTTATGACAAGTTCCATCCCTCTAAAAAAAGATTAAATTGTCAATCAACAGGTAGAAGTGTTTTATCACACTGACTTCCATGTTTTAACTGCTGTACCATCTGTCTGTTTCTGTTATGATGACATTTCTTTCCCCAACTAACATTACAAAATTTGAATAAAATGAAAATACTATAATTGACTTTTATAAAATAACAAAAGTCATAACATGGTGTTACAGGAAACTTTTACTAAATCGTATTTCCACCATGCAAAGTTTCAAATCCTAATTTATAAAATAGTTGAAATTGTAAGATATTTATTGTCAATATCTATTTATTGATTTACCTTCTGGAGTCACTAGACATCAACTTATTTGGTCTTGTGACTCTGACAGACCAAAAAAGACCTTTGTGGTTTCTCTAGACATTTTGTTTTGAAATGTCCATTTCATTTCCTGCGTCACTGGCTATTTTATCAACGACCTTTGTGGGAAACTTAGAGAGAAACTGACACCGCTCGAAACTGAACCTGTCCCTTGATGATTAGTAGAGATTTATTTTGTTGGCCTGAAATCAAACGACTGGTATAAAAATAAAAAATTTGTTGATTGGGATTGCAGATAAGATACCACAAAATGATTTGACAAAAAACTTTCTAAATTTGTATTTTTTCATGCAAACAGCATAAACTAAATGTTCTCTATAGTGAGCACAAAAGAGCCAACTTGGCATGATTTTATCCATACAAGTACATTAAGTAAATAAAGATGCATCTATGTTTACATACCACAATCAGCTCTCATAATTGTACAGAATCAGTTAAGAATAATGAGTAATGATGTGGTCTTTACTGACTCACTCTGATTGAGTAGCTACCCAAAATAAAGTGCGCAAATCAGTAGGATCCTAAACATTTCTTTGCATTCTGTTTCATGTTTGGGATGGGTTGGCAATTAAAAGATATAGCGCCTAACAATGCATGCACATTGGAGCTTTTCTTTTGTAGACTTAGACCCCCTCCCATGTGTTAAGTTTTAATGGGCTGTGGCATCAATAGTACTTAATATAAAAACTTGGAATTGCAATTGAGCCCTTGTGTTTTTATAACAGCTCCAAAGATCATCTGATATAATTTACATATCTCCTATCTGCTTTCATTTTCGAGACACAATTCCCTTTCTGATCTACATGTAAACATTGCCACTTTAAACAAAAGCGACCTTGCTACCGACATTCCAGGTTTCTCAAATCTTTTCTCAAATCTCTTTGATATTTCCATGTTGTAGATATATGCAACTTGAACTCTTCAATAAGATACAAACTAAATCCTTAATAATCAATTCCCTTGAACCCACAGTTACAGCGTGCAGCAGATGTTTGCAACATGCGCAATGCTCGTTTTATCAGCATTGAGGACTTCATCTTCCTGATGCGCAATGACAGAAACAAGCTTCGGCGACTCATCCGGTTCCTTAACAACAAGGATCAAAGGCAGAAGTTAGCTAAGGTGATGGGTACAACGGGAGATGATGATGAACCAGGAGAGATAGGTAAGAGCAGTAAACAATTGTTGCACGCTGTGTTGGAGGGCCATGGTGTTTTGTACACCCGAGGGGGAAAATGGCACCTGAGGTGAAGCCGAGGGTGCCATTTGCCCTCTGGGGTGTACAAAACACCATGGCCCTCCAACACAGCGTGCAACAATTGTTACGTTATACCATGGTAACATTATTATTATTCTCGACGTTCTGTTGGCATCTTCAAACTTTATTTCGACGGAGTAGGCATAGATTAATAGGCATACGAACAGTTGTTAAAAAAATTTAAAAAATTCTTCACTGTTCCCTCGAACCCAGACCTGTTTCGTACAAAGCACTTGAAATCGACCAACGGTGGGAACGATCATGGTAATGTACACTGGTAAACAAAACTCATGTTCACCTCTGCACTGTGCGTTATGCGTAGCGGCATCCTTAGCCAATGCGTCTTTGTATCACATCACGTGATTGGTTCTCGACCAATAAAACTTCCAAAATTTGTTACCGAGGTATAACAATGTTAGTTGTTGCATACAGAGTCCCGTTTTTTAAATCTCACTTTTAGGCTGAATTTCAGTTAGCAGTTGGCAGGTTCTTTCCTTTATGCTATGGATTGGTTGGGAAACCAGTCACTTTATTATCCTAATGCGAAGCAATGACACTCAATTAAATTCTATTAGGCTGTGAATCAAATGTATGTCAGATTATTGGGTGTGTATTTTGAATGATATAATTGTATCTGTTCTGAGGAAATATATATTTGATGTTAAATTCCATTACTCAACCATAAACTGACACTCTGTAGGAAACATGTTTTCATGCAATGGAGCTGCTTGAAATTGGCAAAGAGTTTCTTTTCCATGATCAGATACTGTTCTCTGCTCATGCTTAAAGTTTCAGTCAATCCAATTTCATCGGGATATAATTAATAATCTTAAGTAATTTTGGTAATTTCTTTTGCCTTGACTTCATCCATCATTCTCAGATCAGAGAGCATTCTGCAGACGACGGAAGATCTCCTACGATTTCCTGAGCGCACTTGACCAGACAGGAGAGTTGATTTCATTGATTGACAATGATGAGATTGATCCAGTCAGGATGGAGAAATTGGAACGGGCGGAGCTCAAGACCAAATACATGGACAGCACCACATACAAAGAGTACACAGAGGCACGGCAAGTCAGCTTTGGTGAGTTATTGCTTGCTTACTTATAAATCTTATCTGTAATATTCATAAAGATAAGATGAATATTTACAAATGTTGCTAAAGAGTAGTGTTGCGATGTTTACACAGTCAAAGAGTTTATTTGATCAACGCCTGGATGTCTGTTTTGAATATTGAATTTTAAATGTTAACTGTTTAAGTTCACTGTATAAGAAGCAATAATGCACTGAACTATTATGAAACACTCAGAGGTGGTCTTATAAACTGGCATTTGAGTTTCTGTTTGGTTGGCTGTGATCATGTCTATCGGTCACATGTGGTGAGACACTGTAGGGACTTGTGCGTACACTGCCAACTTGTCCTTGTAGTCACTGTTCGTTTGCCCTGATCAAAAAGCATTAAAACAATGAACAGATTAAATCTTTGGATGGATTAGTGCCTAATGCCTTTATCTAAGACCTGTTCCTTTCACATACTAGCCAAGCTTTTGCAAAGACGGATCAATGCCATGAGGATTTTATCTCTTTTTGGGATACTGTTGGTTCAACTGGTGTGGGGCGGTGATTGGCCATTACATAATGGAGAAACACAACTTGACAAAAATCAAGCCATTGAAATCTGTAAAATGTCAATGATAAACATCTTTATACCTATGGATTTCCAAACTGAGTTTCATTGACGAATGGCTAACCATATTAGCCATAAAATGCATAGTGTATCGTATGCATAAAAATAATTTCATGAGCGGTTTCATGTAGCTTCATATCGCAATTTCAGTAAGGGTTTTAAATTCTAGATGGTGAAGTATTAAATGTATCTTTCCCCCTGGTAAATATTATAGTTAAATCCTCCACAAGTACCCCCTAAGTTTGTGCTTACTTCTATCCTTCAGCAACTATACACACAGGCAATTTGAAGACACGGTGCCACATGTCATGTATCTAAACCCTCTCTAGGCAATATTCCAGTCTAATGTTTTTGTTTTATGCCATTGATTGTTTCAAGCAGCTAAGAAGGGCTCTAAGTTCAAGGAATGGTTGGATTATTCAACCTTGGAGCCCAAACCCAACCCATTTGCGCTGGAGATTCTGCAGTATCTAGCATATGAAGCAGTAGCTCAGGTTTGTATTGGAGTAATCTAAACATCTTTGTGTGTTCATTTTCTGTAACATCAATCTCGGCCCAATTTAATGGCCCTACTTGACGCCGAATTATGACCTTTTGATCACCATTGACAAGGGAGGGTCTATGCTTTAGCTGTGTAATTCAAGAATGCCTAGTAACTTGGAGTACACATTTGTTTGAACAAACCATTGTTTATTGCTTCTTAATAAAGACATTGTATATTTTCTGATCTTAGAAGAAAGGGTAAAGATTTGTGTATATGAAGGTTTTCACACAACACACATACCCAAGTGGCTCAGTGCAAAATGGTCTTTATAGTTCATCTTAGAATGACTTTCTTACATCATTAATTTCATTGACACCACAGTAGGTCCCAAATGAGGCTAGTGATTTTAAAGGGATGCCGCAGTGAATTCAAATAAAACAGTTAATTTTGCTGTCATTTATTTCTGATATATGTATTGAACCTCAATAAAATGTGTTTTAATAAGCAAATAAGTCATGCCCCCCCCCTTTTGTGGATTGTTACTGCCCCCTACCATCGACGTCACGTCGGGAATTCAAACATATCGTTGACAAAAAGAGTCTGGTCCCTAACTACACGCGCCTAGGTACCAGGCCACACAGTGCACACGTCTCTATATGCACACAGCCAGGGGGCCTGACGGCTCCCTTTTAGGGGCGGGGTGGGTTCCCCTAATCTCTTGAAAACCATTTTTAAAATACTTGCACATTTAATAAAAAATAATAAAAAAATATTTCAGGTTTAAAAAGTCACATTTAATCGTTTAAATTATTAAAAACACCACTGCAGCCACCCTTTAATAATTTTAGTTTAATATTTCCATCTGAAACAAGATCCACATAGTTTGTTCTAATATAAATTGTTAAAATGCTCTGGTTGTTTTTGCACTGTTGAAAGTTTTGTTTCAGAAGATGTACTAGAGACTTTTTAATAACTTGTAGCTTGTATATGAGGAGATTTGTTTGATAACTTGTTTTTTGTTTATTTATTTTCTTACTCGACAGATAATGGAGCTTGCGTTTTTATCCCGTAGAGACATGCAAGCATCCCCATGGGACCCCCTGACTAAAACCTCTGCTTCTCTGTGCTCTAATAACCTCCCCTCTCCGGGTCTCTTCCTTAACAAATCCACTAAGCCTTCTCCAGCTTCAACACCACTACAATCACCAACTTCATCACCTACATCCCCAAACAGCAAGATGGTATCACCCTTTTTGTCCTCCAGTGCTGGAGGTGCTGCACTGAATGCCTCAATGAACAGCAGTTCTTCAGACAGTTCATTCCATGCACAGGGGGATTCAAAAGCTGGAGGGCACAGTGTTTCTAAGTCAAAATCAAAGAGGAAAAAAAAGGTAAGCCATATCAATCAGGAAAATTCAGCCAATTCATGATTATCAAGAATTGCAAGGGTTGTGGGTTCGAATCCCACCCGAGTAACATGCCTGTGATATTTTTTCACAGGACTCAGGAGAGTACTGAGTATACAGTGCTAACACACATTGATGTATGGGTAAAAAAAAAAATAATAATAATATCCTATGATTATCGTTCTCTGAACGCTGTATCAAAATTCGTCCACTAAAGTTTGCCAAGTATTAGACTTGTATTTCAATTTTTTTAAGCTAAAATTTGATTGTTTAAAAATTCAAAATTGTCTTAATCCTTGTGTTTGATATTGAATTAGGAAATCCTTACTTTTAAGTGTTTGTTATTTTAGTTTTGGTGATCTCAACTCCTCCTACTCCAGAAAGTTATATTTCCTCTAAGAAAGTGCGTTTCTTCAGTACACACTTAAACTCTAAATGCAATCAATAAAAACCAAAGGGAAACATAACTTTCAAGTAAACAAATTTGCTCTTGCTTTACAGCCCAGTGGATCTTCATTGTTAGCATTAGTTCAGTACCGTGCCATCAGACCTATGCACATCAGAGAAGCCTACAGGAGGTTTCATGAAAGCTCCACACCAATGGCAACATTTTGTGTAAGTCATTCTTCATATTTAGTTTAAAGCTTCGTATGGATGCTAAACTAAACCTATTCGACAAATGCATCAAAATTTTGAGTTCAAAAAATATGCAAGGGGTTAAACTTGTTGTTTTGAATGATTTCAAACCGTGTTATTTTTTGGCTAATTATTAGCAATGGGCCTTTTGGGGCCAAGATTTTGAGTAAAAAAAAAACTGCAAGGGGTTAAACTTGTTGTTTTGAACAGTTTCGGACCATTTTATTTTTGGACCAACTTTTTAAAATGGGCCTTATCGGGCTCAAGATTTTGAGTGACAAAACTGCAAGGGGTTAAACTTGTCGTTTTGAGCAATTTCGGATCTGTGAATTTTTAGGCAAATTCTTTAAAAATTAACCTTTCTTGGGCCAAAATTTCCTTTAAAAAAAATTGCAAGGGGTTAAACTTGTCATTTTGAAAGATTTTGGACCGTTATATTTGTTGGCAAATTTTTTAAAATGGTCGTTTATGGGGCCAATATTTTGAGTTGACTAAACTGCAAGGGGTTAAATTTGCAAATTTTGAGCGGATTCGAACCATTCTAATTTTGGCCTTAATTAATAAAATTGGCCTTTTTGGCCCAAGATTTTGAGCTAAAAACACCATTTTACTTTTTTGCCAATTTTTAAAATGGGCCTTTTCAGGCCAGGATTTCGAGCTTAAAAAAAACTGCAAGGGGTTAAACTTGCAATTTTGAGTGATTTTGGACCATTTAATTTTTTGGCCAATTTTTAAAAATGAGCCTTTTTCAGGCCAGGATTTGGAGCGAATAAAACTGCAAGGGGTTAAACTTGCAATTTTGAGCGATTTCGGACCATTTTATTTTTTGTCCAATTTTTAAAAATTGGGCCTTTAAGGCAAGGATTTCGAGCTAAAAAAACTGCAAGGGGTTAAACTTGGCATTTTGAGTGGTTTTGGACCATTTAATTTTTTGGCCAATTTTAAAAAACGGGCCTTTTCAGGCCAGGATTTCGAGCAAATAAAACTGCAAGGGGTTAAACTTGCCATTTTGAGCGATTTCGGACCATTTTATTTTTTGGCAAATTTTTAAAAATTGGCCTTTTCGGGCCAGGATTTTGAGTTGACTAAACTGCAAGGGGTTAAACTTGCAATTTTGAGCGGTTTTGGACCATTTAATTTTTTGGCAAATTTTTAAAAAAATGGGCTTTTTCAGGCCAGGATTTCGAGCGAATAAAACTGCAAGGGGTTAAACTTGCAATTTTGAGCGATTTCGGACCATTTTATTTTTTTTTGCCAATTTTTAAAAATGGGCCTTTTCAGGCCAGGATTTCGACCGAACAAAACTGCAAGGGGTTAAACTTGCCATTTTGAGCGATTTCGGGCCATTTTAATTTTTTGCAATTTTTTTTAAATGGGCCTTTTCGCGCCAGGATTTTGTGCGAAAAAAACTGCAAGGGGTTAAACTTGCAATTTTGAGTGATTTTGGACCATTTAATTTTTTGGCAAATTTTTAAAAATGAGCCTTTTTCAGGCCAGGATTTCGAGCGAATAAAACTGCAAGGGGTTAAACTTGCAATTTCGAGTGATTTTGGACCATTTAATTTTTTGGCCAATTTTTTAAAATGAGCCTTTTTCAGGCCAGGATTTCGAGCGAATAAAACTGCAAGGGGTTAAACTTGCAATTTTGAGCGATTTCGGACCATTTTATTTTTTGTCCAATTTTTAAAAATTGGGCCTTTAAGGCAAGGATTTCGAGCTAAAAAAACTGCAAGGGGTTAAACTTGGCATTTTGAGTGGTTTTGGACCATTTAATTTTTTGGCCAATTTTAAAAAAACGGGCCCTTTCAGGCCAGGATTTCGAGCGAATAAAACTGCAAGGGGTTAAACTTGCCATTTTGAGCGATTTCGGACCATTTTATTTTTTGGCAAATTTTTATAAAATTGGCGTTTTCGGGCCAGGATTTTGAGCTAAAAAAACTGCAAGGGGTTAAACTTGCAATTTTGAGCGGTTTTGGACCGTTTATTTTTTTGGCCAATTTTTTAAAAAATGGGCCTTTTCAGGCCAGGATTTCGAGCGAATAAAACTGCAAGGGGTTAAACTTGCAATTTTGAGCGATTTCGGGCCATTTTAATTTTTTGCAATTTTTTTTAAATGGGCCTTTTCGCGCCAGGATTTTGAGCGAAAAAAAACTACTAGCCATTTTGAGCGATTTCGGACCATTTTATTTTTTGACAATTTTTTTTAAATGGGCGTTTTCAGGCCAGGATTTTGAGCGAATAAAACTGCAAGGGGTTAAACTTGCAATTTATTGCGATTTCAGACCATTTTATTTTTTGGCAAATCTTTAAAACTTGGCTTTTTCTGGCCAGGATTTTAAATTACAAAAGCTGCAAGGGGTCTAACTTGCAATTTTAAGTGATTTCAGAACATTTTATTTTTTGGTCAACTTTTAAAAGTGGGCCTTATTGCAGGCCAGGATTTCAACTTCAAAAAACGGCAAGGGGTTAAGCTTGTAATTTTAAGTGATTTCAAACCATTTTATTATTTGGCCCAAATTTAAAATATTTGCCTTTTTGGGCCAGGATTTCGAGTTAAAAAAGCTGCAAGGGCAATTTCGGACCATTTTATTTTATGGTCAGTTTTTAAAAATGGGCCTCTTGGGGCCAGGATTTTGAGCAAAAAAAACTGCAAGGGGTTAAACTTGCAATTTTGAGCGATTTTGGACCATTTTATTTTTTGGCCAATTTTTAAAAATGGGCCTTTTCGGCAAGGTACTTGCAATTTTGAGCTTTTAATTTGTTTAAAACATTACTGCTCAGGCTATTTATTCCACTGAATATTTAGGCATATTTTTATTCTTAACTTTCTGCAGAAATACGCAAGTCAACCTGAAAAGACAAAATATCTGGTTTGCTGACAGTATCATGGAGAGTTTGTTCTTTTATTCTATTGAGGCTGACATCCTACAAGATGAATATATTAAAGGTTTCCTTTAAGATGGTTCTTCATGAAAATTCAAAACTGTTTGTAACATAACTGTACAAGAATCCTCAACTCAAATTCTTGACTTGGATTTGTCATGTATGATGCAGTACAGCTGATATTACATTCCATGTAATTTTTCATTTCTTTAAGACAAACTGTAGGAAGGTACAACTCTGTTATTAACAACCAATGCTTTGAAAGTGTTAAGGTAGAGATGTGAAATGTACATCTTTGCAACACAAATAAAAGAGTACACAAATAAACAAATTTATACAAGGTACTTTATTTAAGTATCCTGTTCAACTCAAAACTTAAAATATTGTGTGGCATGAATTGCTTAACAAAAACCACGGCTAACAAACAAAAAAACATTATAAAATTTGTACAGCTTGTTTCCTTCCCATTGCAGTAATTATAAAAATGTAAATATGTTGTATGTACAGGGTTTTTTTTTCAAGGAAAAACTGCATATATGTTAATACGAAAACCTTGTATAAATATACTTAAATGGACGGCATCCCATAGATAATAATCACACTAAGTATCACAATGCATTTTTTTAATTTAATATGTAACAACTTTGGATGGAATTTCATTTAATAGGGCCTTACACTTTTATCAAAAGTAATAATACAGTAAACCATAAACAATACTTTTACAATAATTACACAAACTATTCAGTTTGATCAAAATGAATGACATTAGAATGGAAAGTATCACATAACAGGAAGGATAGTCTTCCTACTTTCATCAGATTTCCCCCTTTTTAAATGACCCTCAGAAATGGTTAAAGATGCCATGTCAGATTTTTGGCCCCAAACATTAAAAAATAGATTTTTTTGAGTGAATGGTATTTCAAAGAGTATCAACCGCGCTAACGAAAAAAAGTTTAACTTTTACTTTTAATGGTCAGGAACCATGACAAAAACATTAAAACGTTTCTTATAAAACACATAAGAATTGGTCACGTGATATATTGTCGGGATACCGACAAAAACTAATTTTGAGCACTTTATTTCACTGCAACTAATAATTGGCGGACTTTTTCGAGCAATGGCTCAAACTTTCTCAACCCCCATCAAAATGTTTGGGTCAAATCGGCCAAAAATCTGACATAGCATCTTTAACAAATGCTGTAAGAAGCCTATTGAAGCCTAGACCATATAATAATGTACATTGTCTAGGTCAGCCCTTGTGCTAGATAAAATGCTTCTGTTTTCCCCCAATGGCCAAACATCACGACTAAACATGTACATGAAAACCATTGCAAAAAGACTTTACTTTCTACAGATACTAGTACATGTATTAATATATTATGAAAAGTACACCTTTTCATTTTATTTTGTTAAATAGTATTGACCCTAACTGTTAGACAATGTATAAGCTTCACTTCATGTGAATTGGTGCTCCTTTGATGGGTGAAGAAACTGCAGTGGTTGTAAGTTTCAGGTTGTCCAAGACATAGTTGCGTGGCTTACTGTGCCGATTGGTACTTGAATGCGGGCCAGCAATTGGTCTTCGAGATTGACCCTCTGGAGGAGTGTATTCCGGAGTTACTCCAATCAAGGAATATGTCCACTGCATGTCTGCTGTCTGAAATAAACAAAGAAAAAGAAATAAAAACACATTATATTGAAAGAAGTTTTAGTTACAACTGCGTCATATTGTCTCAGTGTGTTATTTTTCAGATTAAATAGCCTTAACCCTTCAGGCCATTTCATTTTTGGGCCAAGTTTTTAAAATGGGCCTTTTTAGGCCAGGATTTCGAGCTTAAAAAACTCCAAGGGGTTAAACTTGCAATTTTTAGCGATTTCAGAACATTTGATTTTTGGGCCAATTTTTAAGAATGGGCCTTTTTAGCCCAGGATGTCGAGCGAAAAAAACTGCAAGGGGTTAAACTTGCAATTTTGAGCAATTTTGGACCATTATATTTTTTGGATTTTCCGGCCAGGATTTTGAGTTTAAAAAAAACTGCAAGGGGTTAAATTGCAATTTTAAGTGATTTAAAACCATTTTATTAATTGGCCCAAATTTTAAACATTTGCCTTTTTGGGCCAGGATTTTGAGCTAAAAAAAACTGCAAGGGGTTAAACTTACAATTCTGAGCAATTTTTGACCATTTTATATGTTGGCCAATTTTTACAAATGGGCCTTTTTTAGGCCAGGATTTCGAGTTAAAAAAACTGCAATTTTGAGCAATTTCGGACCATTTTATTTTTTGGACAATTTCAAAAACGTGGGCCTTTTTAGGCCAGGATTTTGAGCGAATAAAACTGCAAGGGGTTTAACTCGCAATTTTGAGCGATTTCGGACCATTTTATTTTTTTGATTTTTTTTTTTTTACAAATGGGCCTTTTTCGGGCCAGGATTTCGAGTTTAAAAAGCTGCAAGGGGTTTAACTTGCAATTTTAAGCGATTTCGGACCATTCTAGTTTTTGGCAATTTTTTTTAAAATGGGCCTTTTCGAGCCAGGATTGCGGTCGAAAAAAACTGCAAGGGGTTAAACTTGCAATTTTGAGCGATTTTGGACCATTTTATTTTTTTAGCAAATTTTTAAAAAGGGCCATTTTGGGCCAGGATTTCGAGCTAAAAAAACCTGCAAGGGGTTAAACTTGCGATTTTGGACCATTTTATTTTTTTAGCAAATTTTTAAAAAGGGCCATTTTGGGCCAGGATTTCGAGCTAAAAAAACCTGCAAGGGGTTAAACTTGCGATTTTGGACCATTTACTTTATTGGCCAATATTTAAAACTGGGCCTCTTCAGGCCAGGATTTCGAGCTTAAAAAACTGCAAGGGATTAAAACTTGCAATTTTTAGCGATTTCAGAACATTTTATTTTTTGGCCAATTTTTAAAAATGGGCCTTTTTGGCCCAGAATTTGGAGTGAAAAAAACTGCAAGTGGTTAAACTTGCGATTTTGGACCATTTACTTTTTTGGCAAATTTTTACAAATGGGCTTTTTTCGGGCCAGGATTTTGAGTTAAAAAAACTGCAACGGGGTTAAACTTGCAATTTTGAGCGATTTCGGACCATTTTACTTTTTGGCAAATTAAAAAAAAAATACTGGGCCTTTTCGGGCCAGGATTTCGAGTTAAAAAAAACTGCATTTTTTTGCGATGTCAGAACATTTTATTTTTGGGCCAATTTTTTTAAAATGGGCCCAATTCGTGCCAGGATGTTTGGTTTCAAAATACTGCTAAGGGGACAACATTATTTGTTTCGCAAATTTTGGGGTTTAAAAAGTAAAGAATTATTGCACACCTGTACCACCAGTTTCCCTTGATAATTTTTCCCGTAGATTTTTGGTCGAAATCCAACTGTTATTAAGGTTCCATTGGTGCCAATAGCTTTCAGTTCCCCAGTCTGTGGGCTGACGGAGAATTCTTGGTCACTTCCAGCAACAAAGTATGCAGTGAAGGCCACAGGATGTCTAAGAAGTAAATAAAAAACAAAGTGTTTGTTTCACAATTTATTGGCATCAACTTTTTAAAGACAATTGTTAAGGACTGAAGATTTTTTTTTAAATACATAACTACAAAATTAATTTGTATAAAATATTTGTCATAGTGAACTAAAAAATATAAGCCTTTAAGATTTTGTTTTGGCTCTTCAAATCTTGAACAGTTACAAATTGTTTTTATTTATACACAGTAGTGGCTCTTTTTTTTTAAAGAATATTAATTGCCCAAGAACCATAGTTAATTTATAATGCAATTGATGCACTGGAAATAAAATGTTGGATAGTCCCCAAAAGTGAAGTTTTGCAGATCTATCATTTATTGGCAACTCTTAATATTTTTGAAACTGAAGGGTGGGTCTTGCGTCCATACTAGTCAACATTTCAACAAGTACTTATACAACATGACCCACACATTTTGCCAGTGTTTTGAAACGGAACTACGATCCAGCTGTTTCAAACCACAAAGCTGTCATGTAAGAGAGCCAGCTCAAATTGAAATTGACAGACTTATTTATTCTGCCAGCTGATATTAATCCTTTAGCAGGATATGTCTAGATCTTATTAATGTTATCAAGGAAACATGGAAAGTGGAAAGTATGCCACACCAGGGAATAAGCAGTTTGACGGCTCTATATATCTGAACTCTAGCCTCATTTCAGGCCAATTCCTTTGGTCTCAAACTGTGTTTAGTTTCAATCTATACATGGAACAATTTCAAACATTCTGTATAAATTAAAAACTTGCACATTTTCACCCTCGTCTTGCTAGGGCATAGATTTGTTTTGAAACGACTGACCCCAGTTCAAGTCCTGGTCGTGTCTGCCGAACCTGAGGTCCGTGCTTAGGAAACAAGGATAAGAAAAAAGCTACTTTTGCTAAAATTTAAGTCCACGCTGGGAATTGAATTTTTGAAAACGCAGAAATTCCTTTGTGTACCAACTTTCTGCAAGATCTTTTAGTGTGACTTGAGGATTGTGAGGGGCGGAGTGAAGGTCTCGTCATGTTCAGGTACTTTTGTTTCCCCAATTTTTTTACAAGGGTGTTTAAAAAAAGGCAGTTAACTAGTTAACTAGTTATGACAACATTTATACCAGGTCTGCTAAAAAACATGGGCGGGTGATGTCAAACATGCCCAGACTAGTGCATGCAGAAAAGGAACTGATCCTGATTTGAAGGAAATTGATCTCCCTGCATAGACTCCTGATCATGTGTTAACAATTAGGGTGCATGCAGATATTGAGTTTCCTTTCTGATACACCTAACAGTCCTCAGAGTTGTGATTTGAAGAAATCCTCTCCAGATGGTGCTTATTATGACTCTCAAAATCCTTAGACTTTGTGTCTTATGATCCAGAAAACAAGAGAACTTGTTTCTAATGCAATGTTAAAAGATAATTTCACTTTTAAAACCCGCTCAGTGAGATGAGCTTCATATCTTGAACAAAGTCTTACCTTGCTTGACTTGTTAGTCTAAAACCAACCGATGCTTCCTTGTTCAGTCCAATTGACTCTATGGTAATAACATCATCCACTGTTGGCTCAGTTGATGTAAAGCGAACTGGATAACGCCAAACTCCTCCAGTGGCTGCAGTTACACACAGTTGTACATCATGGCTGCTCAAATAAGAGTAAATTACAACTAATTACTTTGGTGTTAGGCTCGGAAATAATACTTTGAATAAAATAAGGTTACATTTTACAAATTCCAAGCTTGACTTACTGAAAAAGTAAAATTTATAAATCTTTAACCTTCGGTGACACCCTCGGAATCTGCAGTAATTTGACGTTTTCCATGCAATGGTATCATCAAGTGTTTTAAACAAACTAGTGAATGTGGCAATCAAAACATCAAAAGAAAACCCTAAAATAAAAGAAAACAATTATATTAAAAGACCAGACTACACTTACTTCATGATTTTGAACGGTGCATAGATGACATTGAAGAGGAGCGTGACAATACCAGACAGTCTATCTCTTTGTTTACGTACAAGACTAAGAGACACAGCATGCTCCAAATGAGCTTGGGCTTCTTCATTGCCATAGATCAATTCATAGGAAAACTCACTCGCCACTGTATTTCCTGTTAGAAATCAATCAAGTTGAAACTTCTTAATATTGGAACAATATTTACAAGAAAAATGTCGGGTGAAAGATATGCCACAGTTTTCTAAGGACTGCACTTGTGCTCTAAAAAATAGGACTCTATTTTGATTTTTCTAACCTCTTTCCGCTAAATTTATGTTAATAAAAAAAAAATGTAAATTCTAAAGATTTTCGACCTTGGCTTCAATGTAATTTTGTTTTATTCAGAAACCTGCAGTGGCTTGTACATGTGTTCCTGATAAGAGTCGTCAGGCAATTGCATTTTGAGGCAAATTTTTAAACACTTTTGGGCCAGAATTCAGAGCTTAGAAATAGTAAAACCCAAAATTAAATTAAGAACATTTTGTTTTTTGAGCAATCATTAAAAAAAAAAAAACTGGAAGAGAAGAATTGTACCCTCGAATGATCTTGTATAATAAACCTAAACAGCACTGCTGTGGTGATATTTGTAGGATCAAGATTCTAAATTTGTCTACCTACCTTCTCCAACCACCACGCCATCTGTTGTATTAGCCCTCTCAAGTCCTTTAGGTGTCAGAGCTCTTGTTTTCACTGTACGATGGAAGCTACTGGCAGAGCTAGGTACAGCACCAGTTAGTGAGACTTCTAAGCGTTCTTCAATGCGGCTACGTGCCTGGCAACTGATAACTGCTCCTCTGTCAATAACAGGTTGTGATTCTGGAATACCATGAATGGGATAAAGCCAGCGGATATCTCGAAGGCCTCCTTGTGGGTCACGACGGTCATAATCCCTAGGATGGAACAAAATATCAAGTGAAGAATGTGAAACAATCACCTCTTGAGAACAAAAGATTGAAGCTATTTGGCAAGGTTTGATATTAGTTTTAAAATGATGCGATCAACCTTGCTATTAAAATACAGTTAAGTTAGAACAGATAATCCCTTATTCAGTCAGTTATCCCCTCACATAAACAAACTCACCAACTCATACCAAGTAAGCACCCCTAATATACACTCTCATTAAAATGTCATACCTAGCACATGTAATCCAATTAGCAGTGCAGTCCTCAGTCCAACAGAGTCTGAACTTTTGTTTGATTTTAATAAAGGTAAAGTTGGTTTACAGCTGTCATATTCAGATGTTAAGAGGCAGAACAGCAACTTTAACATAATTTACCAGGGTTGAATGTATCTTCATTTGAGGACCCTATAAGAAACGAGAATTACCAATCAGTAGCCACTCACCTTCTTGCGTATGGATGATCAGGATCCTTAGATGGCTCATACTCCCAGCTAGTGCCATCTTCTCTCTTGACTGATACCACACACAGCGCCTCATGGAGGTTCATGTTGTCAGGAGCAAAGGTCAGAGGGATGTCCAGGGTGGATTTAGGAGCTACAAGAATCCCCATGGTGTGTTTGAGAAGTAGACAGAATGCCGACTCACTCTGGATATTATAACGCTCAAGTCTATTGTGGGCTCTGTCTAGGAGATCTGTGTTATCTAATCAGAGAGAGTACAGAAGTTTACAATCATGAGCGGCTTAAACAGCAAGATTCACATCAATGCTGCTTTGCAAAATGAATTATATAGAGGAATCTTGTTGGTAAGTGTGACTTAAGTCCACTGTAAGCCACACACAATTCACACAAACTGGCTCCAATGATTCCCAGAAGCCTCAAATTCACTGAGATGTGTTTCTTCTTCAGGCTTTATGCAAACCATGTTTAATAAATGGAATTGTCTTTTTTTCCCGATATGTTCTTCAAAGACTCCAGGGCTTCTCAGAATTGTAAGTTTCTGTCAAAGCAATGAGTGATTGAAAAAAAGAAATTACACACAAATGTCTGCCAGCTTTGAAAATTGAAGAAGTGAAAACTTTGGGCGTGCAGCAGATGTGCATACATGTGTTGTAATGACTTGCTAACAGGACAGTCATAGC
The DNA here is from genome assembly GCF_032118995.1 of Asterias amurensis. NCBI lineage: Eukaryota > Metazoa > Echinodermata > Asteroidea > Forcipulatida > Asteriidae > Asterias > Asterias amurensis. The sequence continues at coordinate 19,306,558 of NC_092661.1, read as the reverse complement.
AACTTCATAGGAAAAATGGATGTTCCCTCTCGAAACAACCAATAATCTCTTGAAAGGCATTCCAAAGAGGAGAAAGAAATATATTGGCTGAGAAGCTTTATAATAAACTTACCAGAGAGTATAACATCAACCACCACTGCCTCATTCAATGGATTCCTGAATGGTATGATGAGTGATGTATTAGATCCAAGGGTTGCACTCACACTAACAGGGTCAAGGGGAGTAGGGGTCAAGCCGGTGCCTGATGCCATGAAGACCCAATCACCAAGTTGCTCACATGAGAAGGAGATCTTAGCTAGGTGGTTGCTCTGACCTAGGGAGGATGGCATGAACTGAAGAGGTACCTCTTGGGTGGAGTGTGGTGCAAGAATGATCTTCAAGAAAAACAAAATGAATAACATAAAGACATGATTGGATTGATGCAAATTTGATTGAGCTTTGAGCTTCACCTTGTCAAAATTAAGAAAATTAATCAACTTCATAGGTATGATAGCAAGTATGTATTTCTCTTGACAATGTGGAATGATCTCCTAAAATGACCTTCCAATAATCAGCACACCAATGTTTCAAACAAGATTTTAAAAACTAAGGTTATCAGAACTTTTATATTTGTAATTATCTTATTTGATTCCACATCATCAGCACAATGAGCATAGGGTAGGGACAGAAAACCCAACCCACATGCAAGGCTGAGGTGGGTTTCTCAGCCAGCCTGGAGACTGAGCCTTACAATATCAAGCGCTATTGAAGGTATTATAAAGGTGCAGAAAATGTTTCTAAATCATCACATTGTAGAAGGAAAACAATTACCCTTCAGGAGGCCTACCATCAACGACTTTTTATTTCTTCTGTGCCTCAGCGCCTTTGAGCAAACTTTTGATTTAGGTGCTATACAAATTACATTTGATTGATTGATTGATTGATTGATTGATTGATTGATTGATTGATTGATTGATTGATCGATTGACTGATTGATTGATTGATTGATTGATTGATTGACTGATTGACTGATTGATTGAATGATTGATTGATTGATGTTGGTGAAACAATTTCAAAATGAACAAGAACTCACCTTTGTTTCTCCTTCAACCTCAAGAGTAAAGTTATTAGTGTTGGAGCAGCTAGGGGTAAGCTCTAGTGTCTCCTCAGTAGGATTACTCAAGGTGATAAACTGACGACTCCATTTACCCAACTCACAGTCCATATGAGGAAGGACTGCAGGGGAAGGTGGCTCTGCTGTCAGGCTTAGGGTGTACCAGAACTCACCAACAGTCTCATTTTGGAATATCAAACTGGAAACAGATAAAACACATTTTGGTTTGATGAGCTTGGTTGATATCAATGCACAACAGAAAACTTTGACATGGAATTGATCTGAAATCTTTGGAATGGATATGTTTGACCATATGGCAAGTTTTTTCAAACAGAAGTTTAATCCACATTTGTAATGTATCTGACTCTTCTGAATGCAAATTTTCAAGTAAATTTTTGTTCAAAAGTAGAGGTTTTTTCAATCTTATAAAACATGTTAAATTTGCATTGTGGATTAAAATTATTATTTTGTTTTACCCGTACACAGATATTCATAGGTAACAATTGCAAAAAATACAATTTAGTCTTTAATTGATAATTATTACTATGAGTAGCATCTTACCTTCCTTGTGATTTTCCAACAATTGCTGGTGCATAGACTAACTGATACATTTTCTTCTGACCAGGAGTTAACATGACATCTTCATCTCCTCTCAATCCATCCCCTTCAATCACTGTTGTAAATATCAGATCATTCATTGTTGGATTGAAGATCTCTACCTCCATTACAACAGCAGACTGAGCAGCACAGGTGACATCAATATCTCTCTCAGGTGGCGGAGGGCTGCAGCGTACCTCTATTGAATACCACACACGGTAACCAGGCTTAGTTTGATGGACTTGGACTGATGCTGTACTTGTTGTAGACTTGCCACTAGTTGGACGTGTACCGGACACTGGACGGGAAGTGCTGCCACTGTCATCATTGGCCGGTTCATCCCTAATTGACAATGGTTAAACAGAGACATTTTACTCAGCTATCATTATACAAGAAGGCTTAAACATACCAACCCCTCAACATAAACTTTCTTATGATTTTATTTTGAATGCAAACAAAAACAGCTAATGGCCTTATGTTTTGACCATAGCAGAGTCTTTCACGAAGGCTAAATGACAACACAACCAACCTGAACAGGGCCCAATTTCATAGAGCTGCTAAGCACAACAATTTGCTTAGCATGAAAATTCTACCGGTATAAAAACAGGATTAATAACCAAATTCCTATTTGTTGCATATTGCTTGTTACTGGAATTCAGCTGTTGTTTGCTTATCCTGAAAATCACGTGGAAATTGTGTTGGTAATCCTGTTTTTATCACGGCAAAAATTTTGTGCTTAGCAATATGTTTTCGCAGCTCTATGAAATTGGGCTCTGTTTACTAAGTGTAACTAAACGTACAAATATGAGGCATTATGAGGAAAGAAGATGACTTACTTGAGATTATCAGTACCGCCAGCTATGAATGACAAGATGCCCCTGAATGTGCCACGCTTCCATGGTGATACTGTCATGATGTAATCAGCTTCTTTGCCTGGTAGAACAGTAACACTTGGGACTGTACCACTCACTATAGAGAGGTCTGAAACAGCACGGTATGTCAGCTTCTGAGCTGTTACATTGGGAACACGGATTACACGCTTCATTCTACAAGATAAAAGAAACAAAAACATAGTTTCCAAGTTAGAAAAAAATTAAATAATACCTAGTATTTTTTAAAATGTTAAATTAAAATTTAAAACACAAATAAAATAATTTTGAATTGACTTGACAGTACTTACGATTTGCGAGCCTCACATTCCAGAACCACATTGTCTAATGCAAGAGGTTTTTGTCCCTCTCCCTTCAGTCTGAAATGATGTTCCGTTCCATCCTCACCATTCATCAAAACCAACTTTCCCTGGTGACAAAAATATGTACAGAATAATATAATAGATAGAATTATTTTGCTTTCATGATCGTTGCCACTACATTTGGTCTTGAGGCAATACTCTCTCTTCATCAATGCAACCGCACGGTTGAGTTTGTGATAGCGCGTTTGCTTACTTTTTTTCAATTCAATTATGAAATGCTATCTGCATCATTTTGCATTAAACACATCTTGAGTAAGACCTTTTTGAATTCCCGTTACTATGACATTAACATCACAAATGCAGAATGAAAATAAATGAACCGTGGCACCTCTTTGAAAATGACTAAACTTTCTTTTATTTCAAATGTTAATAAGATGCCTGTGTTTGTAATATTGAATTGAAGGCTGAAAAGTGATGGCCATTGGTGGAGGATGAGCTCAATGTACTTCCTACATAGGAAGGAAGATAGCTCCAAATGTTGTTGCCATGGCAAAGTTTGATTCATATGAAATGCATGAATGGGATGGGAAGGATTGGTGAGGCCAGAGGGGTATAAATAAAAATGTCAATCCCTTGGATGTGTAGCAGGTTTTTATGCATGGCTGTGTGCATAAGCTGAGGGTTGTGTAGTGCATGGCAGGGTATAAAGACTTTTAGTCTCAGCTGTGACTTGAAGCAATGTTAAGGTGAGTGTGGAGCGTGCATGTCAGAGCCTTACCATGTAATCATGCTTGAAGTGGGTTTGACCACCTTGTCGAGCAGGCTTGGTAAAATATAATGCAAATCAAGTATTTTAAAGCAGTTTCTAGAAATGTTTTGCGGAGAAAAAGAATATGTGCAGACTTTGAAACAAAGCAAAAAGTGCTGCGATGAGACTACTAATAACAAGTTAGTTTAAAAGAAAATCAATAGAATTATTTTTGTCGAATACAACATTATCAACATCTAAATAATTGAAGTACATTGTTCCGTAAAAACCAAACAGCCAAAAAGCATGATTTGTTTCTGTTCTCGATTGAAATATTTATTAACTTACGGACACAAGGGACTCAAAGGCTGGTCTGAACATGAGAGGAAACTGTGTGGTCTGCATTGCCTTAGCAAGGATGAAGGGAGGTCCATAGAAGCCTTGACCCTCAATGGATGCTGTCAGTGGCCAATCCACACTAGTCTGGTTCACCTGGTCAATGCAAACAGAAAAATAGCAAATTGACATATCATACTTCTTAGTTTGTTTCAGTGAGTGTGGCTTCATGGCCAAATGTAACTGAACCTCCGGATAATATACATGGGGTTAATTGAACTCAAGGTCTCCTCAAGCAATGTACTAAGCACCAAAAGGAAGCTAGGTTACCGTTGGAAATATCAGCAACACTGCACCTACAGATCTGCCAAATTTATTTACTGGTAAATCCGTAACATTTATTCCTTGACTTACAAATCATCTTTTGTTGTTAATTTACTGTCTTTAAGGTCATGAAATAGTACATATAGCGATAATTATAAGCTGTGTTTTACTTTTATGATCGCGTGTCAAGTTTTCAGTCATGCCACTATCAAGTGATCAACTTTCAAACGGCTATGTTTAGTCCATTTTTATTTTAAAGGCACTGGTAATTTGGAAATTACTCAAAATAATTGTTAGCATAAATAGTTAATACTTGGTACTGAGCAATGGAGAGCTGTTGGTAGAAAAAAGAAATTGTGTGAAACGGCTCCCTCTGAAGTAAGGTAGTTTTTGAGAAGAGATAATTTCTCACTCAAATACTTTAATCTGATAAAAGACTTGACGCCTAAAGCCTCACACATTTGCGCAACAAGGGTGTTTTTTCTTTCATTATTCTCTTACAACTTTGACGACCAAACGAGTCAAAGTTTTCACAGGGTTGTTATTTTATGCATATGTTGGGATACACTAAGTGAGAAGACTGGTCTTTGACAATTACCAATAGTGTCCAGTGTCTTAGGATGAAGGTGCTACAAGACAAGGTACTTACTATTGGTATTTCTTGTGAAACTGACTGATGTACAGGTGCCATGAACTCAATCTGTGCTGCAGTTCCTTCTGGATTAACTGTGCACTCTATCAGGTACACACGGATATCATTAGCTGAACGAAGGACAACACGACAGGGGTAGTGACCAGCACTCTTAGGACTGAATCTGACTGGAAGGCTGACTGTCCCATCATCAAGAATCACTCCTAGATAACAACAAAATATACAAATTGCAGTAAATAAATAGTGTAAAATCCATATATGTAAATGAAATACATAAAACTTGACTTGGTAAAGTGCAGTAGAGAGCTGTTGATATTATAAAACATTGTTAGAAAAGACCCTAATTGAAGTAATGTAGTTTTAGAGTAGAAAGAGGTCATTTTTCACCCCAAATTTGAATCTGAGACAGGCTTTATGTGTGAAGCCTTTCTCAGGCATCTGAAAACCAACAATTCTATGCAACAAGGGTGTCTTTTGGCCATTATTTTCTTGCAACTTCAATGACCAATTGAGCCCAAGTTTCACAGGTTTGTTATTTAATGCATTCAGTACTATGTGGGAAACATCAAGTGAGGAAACTGGTGTTTTTCAAATAATTTCTAGATGTCTGGAACAAAGACGTAACTTTGTAACTCACCCCTGTTACCAACAAGACCTGCAGGTGAGGTGTCCACAGTGTGACCGTTCATCACAATTTCAGCCGCTGATTTGGGTTTCAATGTCAAAGGTGAAGGTACAAACATTGATGGGGTTGTCTCAAAATACTTGGAGTTGACCTCAACACTGAAATTGGTCCCCTCTGGCTGGTCAGTTTTGCTGTTGGGATTGGCACTTGTTTTACCTGTTAGATAAGAGAAAAGTGTGTAAGATTGAAATTATATTAACTATGTGCATAAACAAAATACTCAATACAACAATTTCCTAGGCTCAATATAAGGATATGATTATTCAACAAATCTCACAATAGTCCATACAAAAGCCATATTTCTTCTTATGTGCCTAGTAAATCCAAATTCAAATAACAAATGTTTTTCGTTACACCAGAGTTATCTCTCATGATGTTTAATCAAATCAAAGTCATAAAAGCAATAATACAACTTTATCTTCAAATTGAAGAATGAGAACAGGAAACTTTTTCAAAAGTCAATCCCTTTGTTTAAGTATTTTTAGTCAGTCAGCAAAACATTAATGTTGATAAAGAGATTACCATACCTGAAAGAACCGACTCATCGGTCAATCCTAAAGCAGCAATGGCTGCCGTGACTGAGCCACTAGCAAGTGTCCCTGTCACATGTCTACGTCTTATCTCCGTTTGTGACATCCTCTGCTGAGCAGCGATGACCAAAGCCTTCTCCCTAGCAGCATTAGTGATGGGTATAACTAGCTCTTCATGAAGAACAGAGTTACTATCACAACGCCAGTAGATGATGCGGTCATCACCCCCATACACACCACGACCATTGCCTTGGAGAAACACAACAATTATTGTTAAACAAAATCTGAAGGTTGTTTGGCTTCTGACTGGCACCCCCGAACAAAGATATTGACAAAAAAGGGAGACTGCCAACATAGGGCTAGATAGCTCTTGTGGTAGCGTGCCGGCATGTTAGTCAGGTTGTTGGTTGGAGTCCTACTCTAGTCGATTTTCTTTGTTCAATCCCAGATCATTTCAAATTGACCCAGTCAGTTTTCCTTGTGGTTTATAATATTTGATATTTAAAAACAAAAATAATCAGATGGCTAGTCTAGCTGTAGAAGAACTTGTACATGCCAATCATAGGATACAACAAGTGGGCTACAGTTTGTATCTAAAACAAAAACATTTTGTTTTAGTCTCACAACCTGTTAAATGATTCTTTACTTTTACAAATGTAAACTTGTTATGCAGATGCCATTCCAAGCTGTGAGTGATAAACCAATGAAATGGCAATTGAAGAATATAGAATGCAGCACTTTAGATACTACACTGTCATTTAATTCACAAGAATAGCTCATCGGAAGCACATTAAGGCCGTGTCCGAAACGACGACTTCGGCTACAGCTACGTCTAGATCAGCGCGTCTACCAGTGTTGAAGAATAGGCAGACGTGCGCGATCTAGCCGTAGCTGTAGCCGAAGTCGTCGTTTCGGACACGGCCTAAGCAACAGTTAATTGACAACAACTTAGGCAATAGCAATACAAAAAACAAATACAAACATTGGTCGATAATTACCTGCAGCTGCAGCACTACTGATCCTGACGCTGTGTTTAGTAGGCATGTAAGGTAATGGCGATGGCATTGGTAGTCCAGCTACAGCCTCAATGGAATACAGAAACTCTCCAATAGACTCACTGACAAACAGGATAGAGCATTGTCTCTTGCCAGTATGGAATGGAAGGAAGTCAATAGCAATGACTGCTGAGCTGTGACTGTCTAACTGGAGGGATTGACGAGCACAGTAGAAAGCACTCAACTGGTTACCATTGTCCTCTGGGTGAATCAAATATAAAATAGAAAGCTATTCATTAGTAAGATTCGTGATAACATTGCACTAAGTAATAAACCCTTTCTATAATAAAATAATATATTTCCAATCAAGTTACTGTTAATAAGAGGGTAGTAGACAGCTTGGTTTTTGTATGAACAAACATTAAGTATTCATTGTTGTTCATGTGGTAACACTAACAGTGCTTTGGTTTTGCAAAGAAAGAATGCAACTTCGAATTATGCACATCTACCAATTTCAACCAATTTCAACCAATGAATTGTGACTCACAAAATGGGGGCAATGATAGGCAAGGTGCATTGCGCAAATTACAGGAAAATAAAATGTAGAACTGACAACAAAAAATTACAGCCAACTGCAAATTGCAGCCTAGGATGCAATCATGTTGATCTGCTTAAATATTGACCATGTAACTTATATAAATCAATCACCAGTTATCTATTTCAAATTGGTGTGGAAACCACTGTAGATACAACTCAGAAAACAAGTTTTGTGAATCCTCAGCTCCCTCTTCCATTTTAAGAATGATTAATGTACAATTGCATGAAATTTAATGGTGAGCCATATATGCATTAAAGTGGATGTGATTTTGAATTGAATACTACAAATCATTAGTATTAACTCACGTTCCAACATTTCTGTCCGTGGGCTCATGTCATCCTGCTTTGGTGGTGTAGGGGTTCTTTCCTTCTTCTGACCATGATCCGTCTTGGATCGTACTTTCTTAGGAGCTCCTTGTTTAGAGTTCAACAATCCAGTCTTCTGGGTTTTAGCATCAGTGCCAGGGAAGGATGTCTTGGGTTCAACCAAGACGATACGGAACTCCCCTCCCTCATCAAATGGATTAGTAACGTCCAGTTCCACCTTGTGCAGTTCATAGCAAGGTGATTCACACTTGACTGTTGTCTGTAATCAAGTATTAAAACACAGTTTTGCTATTAAGAATATTCAAAATCATAGGTCTTTTGCAAATTAATAATATTAACAAGGGAATAAAAAAGTAGGCACTGGTTTAAAATGGACAGGGTCGTGGCCGCACATTACAGGGCTGAGCCGAAAACGAGGTCCTGTATTGCACGGCCACGGCCCCGTAGGTTTTTAAACAGCCGTTTAAGACTGAGTCACCTCTCTTTTACTCCTATTCATAAGCACCCATATAAACCATCCAAAAACATTTAAAATGTACACAGGATTTAAGACGGATTAAAGAAAAGTTTGGACATGCTTATGTAAAGACATTTCTAACAGTAATCTAACTTACAGATGGTGTGATATTATCAATTGAAGTCCTCAGATTGAATACCAAGGTAGTTCCACAAGCAGAACCAGCCCTCCTTCCAACAAGTACCAGCACTCCCTCTGCAGGACGTAGGAACCTACTAGTGAACTCTACAGCCAGATCATGCTTGCCTTTGGGTGCAATGGCGACAGTGTTGCCTCTAGGGAGAGTGAAGTCACGAGCATCTCGGCCAGCAATCATTGCATGATATGTCAGGGGCTTGCTACTGGGATTGGTCAGACGAACCTTTATCAAAGAACAAAAATACAAGCAAAATTGTTATTTTTGTTCACAGCAAAAAAACACAACATGCATGCATTTATAAGTGGGATTTCAATTGATTTGGAGTACAGTGGGTAGAACAAGTACTTCAAAGCATTAGACTCACCTGTCGTGCAACACATGCATGCAAGGATCCAATAAACTCCACAGTTGTTCTTGGTGTATACTGAGGCAATCGCTGGTACAGATGAACACATAGTAGCAGTAGAGAGATAGGGTTAGGATCAGTGATGTCTATAGCCTGGATATCATAGTCTAGTCCGATGTATCTAAATGCATTCACCACCTTGAGGGCATTATGAAGACACTGTTCAGCTGTAGCTGGCTGGGTGTACATACTCTGTAGATGGGTCTTAATCTACAAGTAGAGGAAAGGATGTAGAGTTTTAGGGTTTACAATGTGGGGATCAATATTCAATGAATTCTTGTTGCACTCAATGGATTACTACATTCACCTGACAAGGGCTAGATAACATTTGTCACAACATTCAGAAAAGAAACAATTGTTTTTTTTCAGAACCATCATTTTTACCATGTGATTATTACCAGTATAAAAATTAAATAAAAAGAGGAATGTGAGTTCATCAAATAAATAATGGGTATTTGAAAAATCTAACAAAATCTGAGTTGGATTATGAGCTAAAAAATGTATACGATAATAGATGGCTAACAGTTAACAAAGCAGAGATTTGTATAATTCACTTTTGACATCTCATTAAAAAGCTTTTCCACATCTTTTCACTCACTACTTTTACTACTTACCAGAAAAGGCACATGAGCAGCCAGGACAGCTGCCAGCACCAACCCATCCAAGAGATCATAGTCAAAGTTGACCACCCATCGAGATGGAGGAATACCACCTGATAGTAAACAATAGAACACAAACTAATTCATTTCAAAAACATGAACTTTCCAAAAAACTTCATTTCTTTCCCATTAGCAGAAGAAGCAAAGTTAAGTAGCTTATATAAAAATTAAATTTAGATAAAAGATACACATTAAACAGCACATTTATAGCAATCTGTATCTATCATTCTTTGATCCTATACACTTTTGCCGAGAGTGTTAGCATAATGCAGATGTATTTTATGAGCATTTGATTTGACAATTAAATAAATGCATGATGGAGACATTGAAAGAATGATCAATGTTAATGCATGATTTATAATGAGTAAAGGTAATATGGGATTTGAGGCATTGCAAGGTGAGGTATCAACGGTAATGAAAAATCTATTACTTCAGACGAGTAGACATTGTGTGCATGCTAATGCCAGCCAGCATTGATACATTTACTGAATGTTTAACCTTTACAAATCAACTGCAGTTTGGAAAGGACATTTTATGGAGTGAAGAAGTGTAGTAGAATATACTGTCTCTTGCTCAGCGTTAAATGATAACTAAGGCAGTGGTTTATATTATGCATCTTAATCCTAAAATGTGTTCATCTCTGCATGTACAAAACAATACTATTTTCCTAATTGGAGTAAGCCATGGGTGCTCCTTAACAACTTTAGATACTTTAGGAACGTCCTATTGAGTATTTTGTGTGATAATATTTCTATGCAATATACAAGGATTTGAAGCAGCTAAAAGCATTGTGTGCAAGCAGTTTCTGCTAAAAGAAAATGGCAAGTTACCTCTTGGAGCTTCAAAATAAAATGAGGATTCTGTCAAAGACAAAAGTTAATTAGAAGAAAAAACAAACTAGAATTGAGAACGGTACGGTTGAAAAGAAATACAAAACTGAAAGTTAACAAAGGGACAAAAAAGGGAAATTGTATTCTACATTTTAACAAATTAAAATGCAGTGTCTATAACTTCAGTGTCTATAATTCTAGGGTAAATAATTTGTCTGACTACGACCATCTGTTCCCCCCCCCCCCCCGAAAAAAAAAAAGGTGCACATTTCAAACAAGGATGTTTCAAAGAAAAACAACTCAACAAAATCACAATTTCATTGAGTCTTTTTGCTGGCAAGTTTTGGTATTCCTTTATAGTATGAAATAAATCATCGGGTACTGAACCATTTCTACTTCTACAGTCAATACAACTTAACAGATTCAAGTTCTAAAGTGTAAAAAAGTGAGGAGTTTGTCATAGGGCAGACTCACACAGCAACGATGAACACACACACTGGACTTAACTTCACAACAAACAAATGTACATTAAACAATATGAGGGTAAGAAACATACCTTTGTCACAGTCCTTCCATATCTTATGTCTTTGCTGTTCGTAGTGATGGTTAAGCCAAGCCACCAGGATACGTTCCCCTACACTGTAGATGTTACTACACAAAGGATCTGGATTGATGCTGGGTAGGCTGGTTGAACTACCAGAGGATGATAGTGTCTTGAACTGACGAGGTGTCACGCGAGCCAACACCAATGCCTGCAACAAATATGTATACAGTCTTATTACCATATTACTACAAACTCATCCAGCTAAAAGACTTCTCCCATACTCTGTCTTTATCCATCTCAACACTCATCCTACAAAGACAGCCCATAAATCTCAGCTTTACTAAAAGTAAAATGCATGTTACAAAGTCAAGAAGTGCATGACAGACATAAGTCTTTAAAATCTCCTCTTGAGCTCACCTTCAACGTCTGGAGCAGTAGATCGGTCCAAGCTCTCTTAGAAACAGACTCAAATAGGATCTCATCTAGAGGAGCCTCCTGGATGCGGATTGCTACGATGCTCTTACCCTGCTGCTGGGCTTTCTTCCTCTCACGAATCTGCTCTTGCAGTTTAACCCAACGCTGGTAATCCTGAGGTTCAAAAAGGTACTCTGGCTTGATGTTGGCCACAGAGGCACCTTGGCTCCTACAAAGTTTAGCAAAAATTTGACAATTTTATCTTGAAGTTTCCAACAAACTCAATTAAATGTTGCAAAGATACTGGGAGGAAACGTAATGAACATTGGCATTTTAGAATTTCTTAAAATTCTTGCTTCTCACAATGTTTCAAAAATCAAGTTATAAACCACAAGGAAAACCAACTGGATCTTCAAATTTTGTCAATATCCTTGTTTTGGCGTGCCAGTCATGATTGTTTCAGGATAACAAGTCCTTACTATAATTCAATAGAAATAAATACTTTCATTCATACCTTAAAAACGTCAGCAGTGTAGAGTGCTGCCAGTGAAGTTGAAGCACTCTCTCTGTAGGATCAGCTGGCAAAGCTTGATTGATGGGGATTCCAGGAACCAGACGTCCACTCATGTGTGCCATTAGATCATAAATAGTTTTACTTTGAGTGCGCTTGGAGTTATTGGTGGATGGGCTCCCATGGGAAGCCTTCTCAGGTGCAGAATTCTTGGCAACTCCACTGAAATGGAAAGTATACACCAATATTAATTTCAACATGTCTTTGTGATGTGCTATGATGTAGCATCGAAGTCTTACATAAATTGTTTGCAATAACATTGTTAATCTTTATCCACATGACAAGATATTTATATTTTGTTGTCTTACCTTCTTAGTCCCTCAGGCACAGATACAGGGTACGGTCCACCAGACCACCCATGCAGTGTGATCCATCTCTGTACCCCCATTAAGACTTCTTGGTGAAATACCCCTTCTTCTGTATCCTCATTGGGGAAGGCTGCTGAGCCCAGAGAGCGAGAGGCTAGACCCATTCGACTATCAGGATCGATAATAGAGCGGTCAGCTATTGCATGGTTGACAGCTCCATCACGAGGAGTGCTTCGATAAGTGGATTCTATAAAGGTGAAACAAAAACAAAAAACAATTAAATAATGAGTTTAACCTGTTTTAGTTTGGAATAGTTTGTTAATTGTAATGCAAAGTCAACAACGACCCTAAAAGAAGTCAACTGCCTCAGAAATTAAATCTTGATGGCCGAAATCATAAAAGAGTTGCTAGTGGATAGTGATGATACAGCGATTTAATGATGAGCAACATTGCTTCTCTTTTGTGGAGTTCAGTGTAATGCGATGAGATGTTAGGGTGTGAGGGTGTAGGTTAATTATCTTACTCAAACTCATTGTAAAGATGGCTCATGTATAAAGCACTTTAACAATATAGAATTTCCGTATAATACACAGAGACTCATGTTGAACTTACCAGTGATACTCTCAGAAGACTCCTCATATGTTGAGGTTGTAGCTCCAAAACGTGAGCTCGTACTTGTACTTCTCTGGGTGGACGGTCTACTTGGAGATTCCACTGGAATCATAATTGCTTCTCCAACGTTCCCATTACTATCTTTGGATGTGACTGATGAATTACGACCTCGCAGGGTTTGGCCTTGCTCAGTCACAATCTGGAAGTCAGTACGATGTTGAGCAACGAAGGGGTAGGCAGTGAGGAGACAGTTATCTGCTGTGGCTGTCACTGGGATAGAGAAACTAAACAGACAAATTTGGGGGAATTTAGTTACCTTTTACCAAATCTCAATTCAGCCTCTATGGAGTTTCCAAATAACATAAAGTTTCACAGCACATTATATGTTATGATCTTACCGTCCAACAGATCAAACTTTTACGCAAAATGGCACAATAAACTAATGCATATCAAAGAGTGCTTACAAAAATCATATTATGGTTGTGTTCGATTAGCTTCCCTGGGTCAGCCCCGCGGTGCTCACTCGGGTGAGCCCCTGACAAGAGCTAATTGAACGACCACGTTCGCCCTCTCGTGGTGCTGCCATGCACCTCGGGTCACCCCCAAGTAACCCACTACACAAGCAGGGCACGGGGGGCTGACCTGGGTGAGCCCCTGGAATGACGTCAAAGCTTATTGAACGCACCGGGGGAAGACCGGGGTTGACCCAGGGAAGCCAAACAAACGCACCCTATGGTTGATATTAGAATGGCACCGATAAACATTGATACACTGATGTGACAAAATGTTGTGTGGTCTTATTTTCTTTATTGATTGAAGGTTTTATACAAAAATCAGTATTACTTTGATTGGAAATTTTGAAGACATAGCTCACCTGTTTCCCTCGGTGTCCACAAACTTGACTGGCTGAGTGAAGGACACAGGTCTCGGAGAGCAGAAAGTGACTTTACACTTGAGGATAAAAGGTTCCTCATCCCCCTCATCTCCACAACATGGCTGGATCTTCTGCCCATCAGGGAATGTTACACTTAGGACAGACATCTTACTACCGTCATCAAGCTCAACATCTGGTAGTTCAACATCAATCAATGTCACCCTAATTTGATTAATACAAAGAGATTTTAAAACCATGTCTACAAAAACAAAATGTAAGCCGTAGGTAAACGCTTATTAACACTTACTTTAAGAGGTAAATCACTTTGAGCCTCCCATTGTCAAAACCACAATTCCAAATAAACAACTTTGTATAACTCCAATCATTGACTCTGATAAATGGAAGTTTTATAGATGTCTAATGCAAACCATTGTTGACGGTTTGACCGTGTAGCACTAAGAATGAACCACTTTTATGTAGTGTAGGCATGATGTTTGGCCCTTGGAAAAAAAGTAGGAAAATGTTATGTATGAGTACAAGGTCTGACTTACGCAGTACACATAGTACAGACTGTAATAGAAAAACTTAATGATTTTTATTTTAAATTTCCTGAGTGCAAAAAATTTGAAATCAGAGTAAAGTAGGAAGAATATCATCCCTTGTAGTGTATCATGTGTAAACATCTCAATGAGGTCCAACAAAATGAAACAACCTCAGATGAAGAGTTTGGATGGTTAACATTGATGTGATTGCAAAGTAGTCTAATGCCTTACTAGAAAGAGGTGTTTAAAAAGCTTACTTTCTGAAACCGGCAGCCTGGATGGTGAAGTCTGCTGACACTTTGGTTGCCAAGGGAACAGGGGTCAGTACAATAGCCAATGGGTCAAAGGTTAGCTGGGGTGACTTGAGGATACCAAAGAGATGGAGATGAAGGTAGGGTCTTGATGTGTCATCATTCAGGATAATGGGAACTTTAGCATGGAATTCTCCTGGCTCCTCTGTAGAAATGAGAATGAGTTCATTGATCATTACGCAACAGCTTGTTTTAGGATAAGTTTAACATTCTGCTTCTGTGACGTTTTCGCATATCTTTATTGAAGAAACACTTCAACATGACAAGATAAGGGAAGTAGGGTATTTTTTCTTAAGATAAAATAATAAAATGAACTTTTACTCACCAGGACAGAACATGACTCCTAGTGGGTACGTCTCCCCAGGAGCCAAGGTATCTTTGACAGCTGCTCCTCCCTCCTTGAAGGACATGAAAGGCATCCCATTGGGCATCAAGAACCGGAAGATACCCTCCTCCATAGCTTTACCACTTGCACTCAGGTCCAAACTCCAACCAAGGTATTTATCACTGTTATTCACTAATAAGGACCCCTGGGTCTGAGACGGTGAGCCGACAATGCCAAAATCCAAGTAGCCAGATGGTAGGGAGAAGTCAAGATTGGAATGTGATAACTGGAGAGGTTGACGGAGAGCAGTTGCAACAATACGACGGCGTGGTGTGGCAACAGTGACGATTACCGGACGAGGGGTGATAATGTGATTGATGCTCTTGGTGGATGGAGCTGGGGTAGGAGGGAATGGGGTAGACTCCGGACTAGGGGCATCAGTTTGGTTGATAGAGACAGGCATAGTGAAGTCATAAGATGCTACCTCAGTAGGTTGGAAGTGTAACTGACAATGAATGGTTTGCATCCCTCCTACAGTGACCTTGAAAACGCCTGGGTTCATAGTGTCCTCAGATTCTAAAAATAAAAATAATAATGTTGAAGGCAATTCCATCATCTTGTTTTAAAAAAAGGTTTGCCTTTAGTACTTGTAGAAGAAAATCTCACCAAAATGTGCATTTCAAGTCAGCTATGCTACATACAAAAGCATTTCATTTTCTTGCACTATATTTTGTTACACTTTTAACAGTACAATTAGCCCAAATAACAGGATGAATAGGCAACAAGACGAAATGATCAGTTTTTAGATGTGGGAGGAAAACCCAATGGGACAACACATGCAATCAGGCAGGGACTGAAAACCCACTCTACATGCAAGGCTCAAGTCTGAGGTGGGATTTTAAAAGACATCTTAAAGAGATAACTATGAGAAACTGCTGGTTTACCTTCCATGACATCAGCATCAAACTTGAGTGAGAAATCTCTGTAGCGTGACAGGTCAAATACAACCTTTGATCTTGTTCTGGCTTTATTGATCAGCTTAAATGGTACAGTCAAGTTTGAAGCACAATAGACACCACCAAGTTGGAATGTGGGCTGAAAAAGACAAGAGTGCGTAAACAAGCAAAATTACTGACTGTTACAAATTACATATAGGTTTAAGTATTTAATCATAACTGAATTCTAAAAAGTATGCCCACAATTTCTATATAATTGCGAGCATCAACAGTTTAAAAAAACAAGCAAATACATTGGAGTCAAGCGGGTACACTGCAAACTACTGTATGTTTATCAGTAACAACAAACTCAAAAGCATTTAGATCAGGTTTCACTGACGCAAGTTCATTTATTTCAAGAACGGGTGACAGTCTTTCAACGAACCATAGAACAGGTCTATTTAAATTTCAAGAGAGTGGTTTAATGGTAAAGCTTTACTTACCACATCAATGTCTACCATTGGCGGTTCCACTGTGCCGCCCATTCTCAGTTCAATAGTTTTCCAGCCTCTAATAGCTACCTCTAGTCTTGTATCAAACTTCATGACAGCACTAGGGGTCAGGAATATCCCTAGCTCTGTGGTGCCACCAACTGGGACAACACCCTGCACTGGAGAAACATTGAGGCCTGGGACTGGATTGGGATCCACCACCTAGGATAAATACAACAACACATAATACAATGACAGCAGAAATTAAAAACTTGAAAAATGATTTGTAAAACATTTCCGAAACACTGATAACCTGTTTTCTGAGAAATTGGTAAAAACTAGCACTGAAAATATTTTTTAAATATTGTACATTGCCCTACGAAGAGGCTTTTACCTGGAAGTAGGCATGGTTCTGGCTTGCATTGTGTAGTACAGCAGATCTGGAGGTTGTTAAATGAAGAGGGACCTGACCAAACAACACTCGTCTTTCCATGAACATCACCTGGGTTGGACCAAGCTGTGAAGCACAAACAATTTGGAAAATTGTAAAAACTTTGAACAACTTTTCCAATTTTAATACTGTACGAGATGTCCACTTTAAGAATTGTCAACTACAAAGCTATGCTTGAAAACATGACCTGTTATTAGCAGTGCAATACTTCTTAAAGATGAATCATATCTTTACTTACATCAGCAAAGCATTTAAGTGTCAGGGTTTCCCCACCATGTACTTGAAGAGCAAACTCTCCATCCTCAGGAGCATGGTAAGATGGATGGAATACCACTTCACACTCTAGATCCTTCAGGGGATCTACTGTACCAGAAGCAGGTCTAATAGAGAAGGCTGTACCCCTCTCACCAAGGATAGGTTGCCAGGTGAACTCTGCTGGGTAATTACGCTCATTGCGCAGACTGATGACATCTCGTAGACCTGTACATTGACAACGGGGGACACATAAATTACATTTCAAGATCTTTAAGTTTCAAAAGTTAAAACTGCTAAAAGATATATATTTTTAAATATATACTTGAGTGATTTGGCGGACTGAAGAAGGTTTTCAAATTTTAGCATGTAAAGATACTAAATGTTCACATGTAAAATGTATGTGGTCAAGTTATTTTGTTTCCCTTAAAGATGATCATTCAAGTCCAGTTAGATTTCTTGTTTGAACATACAATATGTTGAGGACAACTTTTGTCAACATAGTTTATAAAATTCTACCTACCTGCTTCAGCTGGCAATCCAGGGGCTGGGTGCAACTCTAATCTCTCTGATGACAACTCCAATGCTACTGTAACTACATCAGCATATACTATCACATGCTCCTTGTTGATTTTATTGACTGTGTATGTCACATTCCTGAAAATAGAAACATAGCTTTAAAATTACAGTACCATGGTTGACGGCTTTAAAGGTGTCAGATCAGTCACCACTAACACTTGGAACAAACTAATAAAAAACAAGGTTGAGAAGATTCTATAGTTTTGACTCACCTCTGAAAGCGTCCTTTAGTGTTGGATTCAAAGATGAGAGGAAGAGCTGCTTTGCAGTTTGGTGGAACCACCTGAGACAAAGGACTGGTTTGTCTCAACTCCCGGCAATCAATCTAAACAGCAAAGTGAACATTTAACAATACTTTACATGCAGAACTTTAGCAAAACATCAAGCTTTAACAATAAAAAATACAGCAAAGTTTGCTTTTGAGGAATGGTTGACGTTTTCCTTTCGAAAAGGGATGTCACTATTTAAGAAAGCATCACATTAGTATTGGACTTTTTGAATGCACTTACATCAACTTCCACATGGATGAACTGATCAAGATTGTTGATGATGTTGAGTTTCTGCACACTTGTTGATTTAAGACACACTTGACCAAAGTCTAAGGTGGGAGGACCTATAGTAAATAAAACACAATTTTAAAGTGTAAAAGACAACATGTTTTGTTAAAGGAGTAACTCCTCAACTATTGACCCCTTGCACCATCTTCACACATGGCAACTGTCTGCCATGCTCCCCAAATTGGGAGTCAAATTGCACACACAAATGATAGTAAATGTGTAAATACCACTTAGCCAAAAATGTGCACTGCACTGCAAAACACACTGGGACATTGACTCGCAAAATGGCGCAACGAAGATTATTGTGATAATGACGTCAGCTGAATGAGGTCAAGTCATAAAAGAGAAAAGATTTTGCTATAAATAAGAAGTGAAACAAAATGCATGGGTTTCTTATATTACATAAAAAAAGCTTCCAAGGATGCTTAAAAGTAAAGCCTATTACTAGAAGTACAGTTTCCTGGAAAAGTATCATCAATGAATTTTCCAGCAGTTTTAAGCATAAGAACAGAGATTAATGAAATAGCAGAGAGCCTTACCAATGACCACCTGGTGTAGTTGTTGAGGAGTCAGGATCTTCTTACAGTCAGCCTTCTCCTGAGACGTCATCGGGATTGCATTAAGTCCACGACTAATTGGACGAGATGTCGAGTTCAGCTCTTTCTCTGCTAAATGCTTGGAGCTCAACATTCTGCGATTTTTGTCTCTTGGACTTGGTGCTGTTGAGTTGAAACATAACATAGTATAATTCACTCACTAAATACTTGTGTTCAAGGCAATGTGTTTATTGACCTCTTATTCTCTTAAGATTTAGTCCAAAAACGATTTTTGTCCAATAGTATTTTGTAATAACAATCAATAACAAATAAATAACAAATTTACAATTTCAATTTTGCTAAAGATAATACAAAGAAACTAGTAGGTCGCAATCACATAATAAGTCTTAATCTCACTAGAAGGCAGCGAGATCGGAACGCACTAAACCAATAGCAATCATTTTACTATACCCATAGCAACCAATGTACCATATCAATAGCAACCAATACACTATACCCACAGCAATGGCAGCTTCATGATAACTAGATGTCTCTTTTGCCTTCCTTGATCTTATCAGCTCAGATTTCATGACAGTTTATAAATTTTTGCTATTATCAGTTGTGCATCTTTGTGTTTTAGTTCTCAAAGATGAGTGCGAATACCGAGCCTTGGTAAAGTAGACCGCTCCAGGGATCACCTCAGGAGTCATAGTTTTAACCATAGCACTCTTGAAGCAGTCAGTATTTGTACACTTAAGTATTGTGGTGCAAGTAAAGTCAAAACAGTAATTAGGCAAAAGTCATAAGTCACACTTACTTTTTGTCGGTGGTTTGACTTCATCTACTTTGAGTTTAGGAGGCCTCAATCCTGACGCTGGCTTGAGACCAATATTTTTGTCATTATCCAGTTCTGCAAACTCCCTAGATAAAATACATTATAAAGACAATTAATAAAAGCTTTGGTTTATGGCTATGTATTTTCCAACCCTCAATAAAATGGTGATTTCTAAATGCATCTAAAGTAATGGACAAACGGTTCTCAGAACAGACCATGATTGGCTGTCATGGATGAAGCAGATGACTTTGAGTATATAAATGGTGACAAGCTTTGGATAAAGTTTGGAGCATAGAAAAAAGTGGATGAGAAAACAAGTTTCCTTGAAGAAAAAAACATGGCTAGATGAATAAGACTAAGAAATATTATGAGCGAGTACAAAGATAAAGACTGGCAATTTTAAAATATTTTGGCAAATAGAAACATGATTTTAATTTTAAAAACGTGTGTTCAGTGCTGAAGTGGGAAAATATGTTGATTTCTATGCATGTATCTAATAAAAGTGAAACACAAATGGTTTTTAGGTCAGACATGACCGGCTGTAATGGAGAAGAAGTTGGCTTTGAATAAATGAAGGACGACTTTGTCATAAAATAGCCAAGAATTTCTAATGACACACATTAAATGAAGATCTGCAATACAAGTGAAGTTGCTTTTGTTCTTCTGCTTACAATTGGCATGTACAACAGTAATAACTTAGAAGCAGATGTACACAATGTGGTATCAAATTTATGAATCTTCTTGGCACATTTTTGTGGATGATAATTTAAAGAATAAATCATGATGAGAAATGTGAACAATGGGCTACAATGCAAAATTTTGAATGTATTATCAACCTGCAACGAGCTATTTCTTGTTCTCTCTGCCATCTGAAAATGTTAAGAAATTAATCTTTTAACATTTGATGTACCGTTTTGTGAAACTTTTTACATTCTGAAGGCTAATCAAGAAGTTTGTGCAAATATAGATCATCTGTAAATGTAACAAATACAGATTTCAAGGGACAAGACTTCTTCTCTTAGGTTAAAATAACTCCCATTAGATGAGAATAACCCGACATCCAAAGGAATTTTTTAAAAGGAGCTCGTCATGACCTTGACAAAGAATGCAATCATTGGCACTTGTGTAATTTCAAGCCTACAAATTGGATACTTAACAAGTTTTAATGACAAATATTGTAATCTTTCGAAGTTATTTTCTAGTACAAAACTTTGAAGTTCAACAGAATTCTTACTTGGCTTTTGTCTTTCCAATCCTGTGTTGTCGACTCTCTCTCAGGTAGTTGTGATACTTGTTCTTGTGTTTCTGTATAGCAGCAAGTTCATTATCATCATATGCATAGTCTGGATCAACATAGGTGTGGCGCTCTGTCTTGGTGAAGATAGTCCTGTGGTGGTAGACACAAACACAGTCATAAACACGTCATTTGTCCACACCATGCAAAGCTTCAAACAATACTTACAGTCATAAAGCAATCAATCATGAATTATAAGTCTTCAGCCAAGTTTATACTTCGAAAGTGAATAAGAAGTGAGTATTGTGACGCAAACAATCAAGTGAGTGACGCAATGAAATTTGTTGGGTTGGCAATTTTATTTCAGAATGAACCAGGCATTTATGATTGTGTAATAGACTGTTAACATGATGCAGTTATCTTGATTCTTTCCCATTAAAATTAATGTAACCACACCTAGGCTGGAAGGGCAAATAGTCTGGTATATTTGTGTACAGTCTGTCAGATACAGGGATTATATGATCAAGATGGTGGCAGAATAATCAGTTTTGTTTGTTCCTTGTTTGAAATTATTGAGAAGTTTCAAAAGATCCTACAACACCTCATATTATCAATCAGAAACACAAATCTTTTAGTCTAATTTTGCACGCACTTAGAAAACAACAGATAAAGAAATGCAAGAAAAGAATCTTGCATAAGACTTACTTGTACTGATCTCGTCTGTAGCTAGGCCTGATACTACGAGCTCGGTCATTAGGGTATGCTACTAGAGCTCTACTGTCTGGAACATGGCCTGCAGACTTAGTTGCATGAAGTCCCTTAGTCTTTGGTGCTCCAACCATAGCTGCTCTGGGCTCAAAAGTCTTAGCATTATCAACAGTGACATCAACGAACTGACCAACCTCACCAACAACACGAGGAGTAATACCTGAGGTGGGAATGGGTTTGTAATCAAACAAAACACACAACAATGAAACAGCAAGTACAAAATCTAAGTGTAATTGATCAATTAGCTTTTCTCAATGCATGGTTCCCTTTTCTCTTCAGGCTCCCATACCAACCTGAAACAAACTTATTTGATCCGGCCTTGAGATGTTAGGTGATATCTCATAATAATAAATGACAAGAGATTAAATTTCTTTTTGTAGTGATGTATGCAGCAGTCAACAAAAAATTATTTACCTGGGTTGAATTTAGGTTCTCTCTTCTTTGATTCAGCATTACTTAATCCATGCAGTGATATGTGTAAGGCATAAATTGCTTCCAGGTGTGTAGCCATTGGATTGGCCTCATCTCCTTCATCAGCAACTGATCCTAACACATCCATCACTTGGATCTTCTTGAAGGAGCCATACTGGTTAGGCTTAAAGGAGAAGATAAGGTCTTGAGACTCGCCTGGTTTCAGCTTCCCAAATGATGGATAAATACAGAACTGAGCCACTTGTTTGCAGATGAATGAAACAGGGAGATGGGTGGCATCATTACGGAGGGTGCATAGGGTGTCAACATGCTCACCAACTGGGCAATCACCAAAGTCAAAGTGTTTAGTTGGAGAGAGGCTGAGTAGAACAGGGAGGGCTGTGCCAGTAAGGGCAACTTCTACCTTAGTACCTAAAGGGGAAAATTGTAAAAACAAATTAAGTTGTCGAAAAAACACATAGCAATGCCTTAAACAAAACTTGAAGCAAAATTTCACTTTAAAAGGAGGAACAACATGAACATAAGTATACTTGTTCTGGTCAAAACAGTAAGAACTATACCTTCATTGCCATTCTGCTTTCCGCCTTCTTTGTCGGTGCCAAACCCCTTGCTGCTTCCAATCACTACAATTTGCATGAACAAAGCAAAGTCTTGCCTGGGAGGAGGAGTGGCTGTCCCTTTCCAACCCTGTCTAGCCGAGTTGTAGCGGGGGCTAAATCGGAAGAAAACTGGAGCACGCTGATAGGGTGCCAGCTTTCCCTGGGAGGGGATTGCTGTGACCATTGAGGTCAGTTCATTTGTGCTGGTGCGTACTCTATCCATGTCCTTGGTAGCAAGCGTTGCAACTGTTGACTTTGTGAAATCAGTTCCCTGAATAGAAGAAATTACATAAAAGAAGCAAAATCAGAAAACCTATTACTTTTTAAATTTGTATTACATGTATATTTGTCTGGTAATGATATCAAGGATGCCTCATAAGTAAAATTAATTTCTGTAAACATGGGTGCTTTCTGCGTGAACCAGAAACACTGGGGTTAGCCCCTACTTTTTCACGATAAGTATTCTAGTTTCTTTTATGTGCACTACCAATCCTAGTACAGTGGACCCATGACTTAATTTACCATCTGAAGGACAAAGCAATAATAGTAAATATCTTGCTCAAGGAAACACACGAGCTCGAGTCCAGCGCTCTTAACCCCTCGGCCAAGATACGTCACGTTTAACAGAACGTCTAAAGCTAATTGGATAATTACTTAGTGTTTAAAAAATACTTACACTTTCCATGCCTTCAGCATCTTCCTCCAGTACCGTGACAAAGCTGACTGGATCAGGGCCATTATTATAAAGCATAGCAATCTGGGTCTTGTCTGTGCCATAGTATGTACAGCCAAATTGAATGCAGTCAATCTGGTCCTCAGATTCAGGAGCATATAATTCAAGGCAACGCTCAACAACGTTGGCTTGAATCTGAAGGGTGGCTGGCTGCTGGGCTTCCAGTTGAACCCTATGGGGAGAGGCAGGGAGAAGAGGTATGTTAATTTTTAAAAAGGCAATGCTGCCAACATAGAATGATGAGTATGGGTCGAAACACTTGCTAACTTAACAGTTCACATTTAATTTTTAACAGAAGTTTTATTTTTTTCCGGGCCAAGTTTTGAAACCAATACTTTCAAAGCAAATGCGGATGGAAAAATCCACAAATTTATACTCGACGTAACATTTGTTTTTGTTTTGTTTTTAGTATGAAATGCTTCACAAAGGTTTTTCAAACAATTTCTACAAATAAACCAAAATAAACATCTGCACTTACGGCACTTCTTCATTCAGAACTCCAGCATTTTTAGTTACAAACTCAACCTATAAAAGAGACAAAATACAGTTTTAAAGACACAATTGCAAATAGATTTGATTCTTCCTTTTAAACACAAAAGTATATGTATATTAACAACACACAAATTGTTTGAGTAATTGTTTGTCAGGATTTATATGTTAAAAAAATAGACAAAGTTGTTTGGAAGTTGTTTGTCCATCCATCCCTTTTTGTGGCGTCAATCAAGGAAGACTTCGATGCGATCGAACATTCGAACATCGTCCGTCCTCCCCTCGATGGAGGTCAGACTACATCTGTTGTTTGCAGATGCCAAATAAAGGACGGTTGTGGGAAGCGAAAGTCAGGCTATTGAGGGCAAAGTGGTCCGATCCGACGTCATTTTCATTGCTATGAGGCGACCACTTAAAGCCGACGTGCTTGGAATTAAATGTGATGTTTAACAAACCTACCTTAATGACCTGTGCAGTCTTGGGCTTCAGGGTACCAGTTGTAGGGAATATGGTGATTGGTTGAAGACCAGTGTAGTTAATATTGAAGTTCCCTGGCAAGGAACCATGGTTATACAGAGAAACCTGAGTAGAAAGTACTTTGCTATTACGAACTACTGTGCCAAAATTGGCTGGCCCTTCCAAGTCAAGAAGGGGTTGTGGGCTGTAGCTGTTGAACAAAGAAATAAAAACATTGCAAATATCTGTACAAAATTATAAAATTTTGATGAATTTTTAAATGACTTATCATTCAAAAAAAATTGTTTATAGGTCTGCTAGTCTAATAATGTTAAATTTCAGCCTGTATAAAGATGGCATAATGGAATGTACTTCTAAACTTTGAATAATAAAAAAAAAAATACCCATTATATTCTAAAAGAATTTATTAAACTATTATGAGTTGAACATATGATACCGTGAGGTTATTCTTCTGAAGTTGTGTCCTTTTAACAGTGTGGTAAGGATTAACCACAATAATTATAAATGATTCAAACAATTTAAACAGAGGAAATGTACATAAGCCTTTTAGAGGTTTCAGTTATGGTGGACACTGTAGGAGTGCACTGTTTGGTTTGGACGCCTACAGACAAATTTACCCAATCCTAACCATGTCTAGTATTGAGTCCACCACACCTCAAAATGGCTTCATGAGTGTCAGATCACACTGCTAATCACACAGCTGTTTATAACTAACTGCATTGAACATGGATTGGGTTAGATACCACTAACACTAAGTTTGGCAATGGCAACTGAGCAGGGAATCATCTTCTACTGCTATTTTCAAAAAACACCTCAAAACCTACTTTTTCAGTCAGCCTCGTCATTAATCCTTTGCTGTTTTGTTCATCTTTCTTTCTTTGCTTTGTTCTTGTTTTATTCATTGTTCAGCGCTTTGATCTGTGTTAAAGGCACTATATAAATACCTATACTATTAATGGCAACTTACACACAGAGGGGTATCTCAACTACATCTTCATCTACAAGAAGGATGAGGCCATCCTGGCAATCCTGAGGTTCTTCAGTGAAGAATTCTACAGTAGCTGTCACCTCTAGGCCTGGTGCTACTGGTCTGTCTGGGTTCTTCACAATCAACTTGAATTTCTGTAAATGATATTGTAGGCAGTGTATAGTTTTTCATGTTTAACTGTAGAGGGAGGGAAAGTGTTTGGTTTCAGTCTCTATTTTCCTATAGCTTTGGTTACACATTCAAATTAGTCAAACTACATGTATTAGACATGTTAGAGAAAATGTTAAAAACAGGATTGATAAGCATCATTAACAGCAACCCTAATGCATTTCACTTTAATTGAAAAGATCTGATGCTTCTTTTTCCAATGATATAATAATCTTTGATTGCATCTGCAACTTGAGAGTTTAAATGAGAACAGTACATATCAAATGCTTTGAGACTTAATTGTAATTGTGCGCAATACAAAAACTGTTCATTATTATTATTACAAATGCACCGTCATTCTTTACTCATAAACACAAATTTGAATGTTTGCTAGGGCTTGACTTTCTCCACTACACCACAGGTCATGTAGTTCAGAAACTTTTACTGTAATGGTAGGTCAACTCAGAATGTTTACTGGACCATACAAATCTTTTCCTAAATATTAATATTTTGTTTATATATCTAATGAACTT
The DNA here is from genome assembly GCF_032118995.1 of Asterias amurensis. Taxonomy (NCBI): domain Eukaryota; kingdom Metazoa; phylum Echinodermata; class Asteroidea; order Forcipulatida; family Asteriidae; genus Asterias; species Asterias amurensis. Next base: position 19,280,394 of record NC_092661.1, on the reverse strand, counting down.
TCATGAGGCTTGCATTAAACTTTAAAATTAACACTTAAGGTCTTCAAAAATATGTATTTGAAAATATTTTATATTGATATCTGAAAATGTACTAGACTGCTAGACTGCAGAAGTTTACTGGTCTAATGGGTATTTTACACCATGTTTTGCATCTATTGTTAATCCCCTTAGACATGAATTGTGGTTTTAAAATTTAATTATCCAAAAGCCCTGCATTATGGTATCTAGACCCCAGTTAGATGTCTCCTATTATAGTCTTGAAACAGCCTTTGTTGTCATTTGAATTGAACCCACCTCTTTTGTGCAGTTCAATAATGTGGTTTCTTTTAAAAACCAGGATTCAGAAATTTGTGTTTAAGCCTATTAAATAATTATCAAGTTCAGATGTAAATTCAGCAAAAGTAAGTTCCCTATGTAAAGAAAAACATTAAATTTAATAGTTTATAACTCCAACACATTGGTCTATTCATGTTTCGGTGGTGGTCATTTTAAAAAAGGACAACTAAAAATTCTCAAATAGTATACTAGTACGTAGTAGGCTATTTCCACAAACAAAATTGTATGCCTCTATTTTCTACTACAACATAGGCCCCCTACTTCTAGGATATTTATTAATTCTCCTTTGGTGGTTGGTAAATTGAAATAATTTGTTGTTGGGGTTGAAATTGAACAATTGGTAGGCCTATTAACAGTTACATTTGAAAGGGTTTTGCAAGCGCTTTAACTCAGCCCCCCCCCCCCAAAAAAAAAAAAAGAAAAAAAGAAAAAAAAAGAAATCTGTCAAACTGAAAGTCAAACATTTTTTCAAGGAAATTAGCTGCATCATCATGAAGATGGAATAGGCCTGACAAGCTGACTAACAGTAACATGAATAAAAAAGAAAAGACAATAAGTAGGCTTTCCTTGTAAAGAAAATGAACGACATGCAAAATGTCTTTTCGAGTAACAATTCGTTTCGAAAATAATGGTTTTAAAATTGGTACCCGAGTTCGCTTACATTTGTATTTGGTCCGTGGAACTTTATTTGCTTGCTGCACTTGCTGATGTTTTGCACCGTGACAGTTTGAGCGTGGACGACGTTGGCTTCTGCATCCATAAACTCAATCACTGGAGGAATAATTCGTACCCCTGATATGTCTCCTGCCATAATGAACACAAAAACTAACAAACTAAGCTCTAAAAAACACCTTTTGTGGGGAAATTAAGTTGACGTCTCGCTGAGAGAGGTTTCTCAAACAGCTGCCATGTTGTTGCTCATAAAGTTGTTGCCAAGCACAGTTTGCCGTTTATCGTCTGCTGCCCGCTAGGGGCTGACTGACTCGCAGAGGATAGTAAAAACAGCAGTACCTTTTATTTTCTTCTGCGGCTGCGCAGCTGGCATACGATAATTTTTAGCAGCGCCCTCTTGTGTTCAATCATCCATGGCAACAATATAAACATCGTCGACTTGGATTAACTTGGATTGGGGGTTGGCGATTGTTAAAAATAAAAGGAGAACTCTGCAGCAGCTAGCACCTTACATAGCACCCATTTAAGACTCGCCAATAATTACCATTATACTAGAAGTTTTCTAATAATTTCTAATTAAAATGGGACAGGATTACTACGGTATTCTGGGCCTAACGAGGTCGGCAATAGATGCAGATATCAAGAAGGCGTAAGTGTTCACATTCTCTCTCTCTGTTTTTCTTATATTATAAATTGCTTTACTTTTTTTTAATCACTTTTAATTTATTTGTATTAAAAAACAAAAGTTGCGAAGCACTGAAGCATAACAATTGACAATCATGTTCAAGTTACAGTATGTAATTAAATGTAATGATGTATACTTCAGTCCTAATCATAATGTCTCACAATCACATATTGAAGTGTGTTTACATTTAAACCTCATTATGGTAGGGTGCAAACACTAGCTCTCAATGCAATTCCATAGGGCTTTTGGAAGTAAACAGTGGAGAAAGTTTGTGTGAAATGGGTGTAGCTAATACAGTGAATTATGTTACACTTAAGCATTCAGAAAATAGAATTAGCTAAGCTGTTGCAAACTGCTTATGGGCAATTCCACGTCATGGACATTACGTTTTGAGACATTTTTAGAACTTTGTTGGTCAGTTAAACACACCAAGTAGCTTTGATTTAGAGTTTTGTGCTTGATACTAGTATCTTGTGTCCTAGTAAGTCAAATGATACTATGTATTTGGAAAAGTTCAAATTAATTAAGGAGTCAGAGCACTGCTAACGAGCGTCATGGACATTACGAAAAACGGAAGTGGGTTTTGGGTACAACACACTCAATTCCAAAACTCTGTGAAGTTAAAGTTCAAAATTTTTAGAACACCTTTTTATTTGCTAAACAGGGAAGTAGTTAACATGAACATTGATAATATTTTTAAGAAAACCTGTCAACTTTCTTGTTACACATCTTAATAGAGCGTCATGGACATTACATTTTGGGTTATTTTTAGCGTCATGGACATTACGTCAAACTTGTAAAATGATGCATCATGCTTTTACCCTGAACTTGTAAACCCATGTGCTGCCTTGCTCTTAATATGGGTTTTAAACTAAAATGAATGTCCCTATCTTAATGTTTAACCTCTTCCAAACATTTTTAAGAACCAATCCTCCCCCAGAATCTCACTTAAACCCCGCCCCTCGGTAAGTCCCCTTTTTGCACTTTCCGTCCACATCCAACCAGGCTGGCTTCTGCCTTGGAGTAGTTATGATAGACCAGAGATGTAGGTATACATGAAGTAACCTTTTTTTCTAATTATCTTGAACATAATTCCCTTTTTTTGTGTTTCTCACATGGTAATTGTTCATCTTGAGTAATATACTGAACATCTTGCGTCAACATTTTGTGACAACAGTAAATGGAAAATAAACATCAAAGGTTTCTGTAATTTTCAAAGTTGATCTGAATACTGCTTTGTTCAAGACTGGGAGAACAATTCCCAGAAGATCAGTTAAAATGAGTTGGGAGGACTTCTTGGGAGGAACAGGTCAAACGTAGATGCTTCCTTAGTTTTCCAAATACGAGACAGTCATTGAGGTCATCCTCTACACGTTCCACCTAGATTGACATGCAAAACAAGAACAGAGAACAACAAATGAAGGAAAGATTGGCTGCATGGGGCTTTGTTTATCACAATCATGTTTCCATGGTTTGTCTTGTTTTCTCTCTATACTTTTTCTGCCTCTGTACTCAAGTCTTAGCCATTCTGAAATTATGTAAAAATAAAAAATTACTTTATGTATGACGTCTTTGTATCCAAGCTATCCGTAGATGTGTACAAATCTGCATTACGCCTAGGCCTTGAGAAGTCTTCTTTGATGATAAAGTCTGTTTATAATGTCCTACATTCATCTAAACATGTCTCACCAACAGTTCACATATATTTCAATGTCACTTGAATGTTTTTAGGAAAGAACAGTTCCATGAGAAAACTCACCTGAAAATCTCAGATTTGAGCTGTCAGTTTGTAGAATCTGTGCATGATGTTGCCACTAAACGCGCTGCTATAAAAGAGCTTGAAGTAAATTTCTGATGAGGTCTATGACAAATGTTCTCTTTGACTAGTCCAGGTTTACCTACAATAGGTCTAATTGATAAATTGTAGCATTTACCTTCAAAAAGGTAAGTATCATGTGACATGTAATGTCCATGACGTAATGTCCATGACGCTAAATGTAATGTCCATGACGCTCGTTAGCACAGTTGTAATTAATTTTTTATTAATTTTCTTGCATTATAGGATTAGCCCCTAAAAACTAGCTTTGCGTATGAAGTCTCATGAAAATATCTCATACTGGCTTTAAAATATAAAACTAAACACCATGCAATGTCATGGACATTACATTTCATAATTGGTAATTAAGGGCTAATTAAAACGAGTGGCAGCACCCTGTGAATAAATTTACAATGATGTTTCTTTAAAATTGTGAATACTTACCACCAGTTATATGTTTTAAGCCAAGAATAATTGGAATATCATCTAAAATGTAACCAGGAGGGCATTTTAGACAATTGTGCCAAACATTTCCCAAAAATCATGAATTTGGCTCAAAAAAAACTTTTTTGATAAACGATAAAAAACATGGAAAACCAAGGGAAAAAAATGAAACAAAGATAGATTTGAAATCACTGGGTATCACTCTTTCTTGCTACTTCAAATTTAAATCCACAAATTTGACTTCAATTTTTTGGGCCGAGGACACTTTTTGGTGGAATTGCCCTTATCATAAAAAGGGACATGGTATAAATGCAAGAAATAGTTATGCGTGCATATTTATTATGAGTATCTCATTATGTTTACATTTTGTTTTCCTTTCCAGATATCGGAAACTCTCTTTGAAATACCACCCTGACAAGAACCAAGAATCGGGTGCCCCAGAGAAGTTCAAGCAAGTGTCTGAGGCATATGATGTGCTGTGCGATCGTAAGTTGCAATTTTTAACACATGAATCAATAAGTACTGGAAAGAACCAGAGTAAATTAACCCTCCGAACTTGGTAACATTTTGCAGTGAGTTGCCAAAGAATTAACTGTGTACATGTAAATGCAAATCAATTTCTAAAGATTGAACCCTCAAAATTCTCAAGTACCCAAATACTGATTTATCTCTAAATGCACTTTACTCTACAGCAAGGAAAAAGGCAGTATATGACCAGTTTGGCGAGGAAGGATTGAAGAATGGTGTTCCTGAGGGCAAGATGGAGAGTGGAGCATGGACCCACGGATACACATTTCATGGTGATGCCAATAAGGTGTTCAGAGAATTCTTTGGTGGGGACAATCCATTCAGTGGTAAGTACAACAGTGGCATCTTGACCCCTTGCTCAAAGTGAAACACACCTCCACACAATGAGCGACTTTCATTCTCACCATTTTGGGAGTCAATTCCTTTGTGTACATTTTGTCTCCCAAAATGGCAGATAGGTTAGGCGCATGTAGGTGCACTGTGCATTATGCAAGGGGTCAATCGAAAACATTTCTACACAATTCAGAAAATTATACCATTTCAAAACCGTTTTTTTTTTGCGGAGGTATTGAAGGATGTGTACACCCCACAAAACGATATGCTATAGTTTTCAAATCTGCAAGCACACAAGATCATCTTAATTTTTAATTCTGAGAGCTGTTTCGCTCTGCATTCTTTTTACCTGATTCATTTGTCATTGTATTGATATAGAATTTCAGAATATGCAACTAATAAAAGCATGCAAAGGCAATACAGAATTTGCAAGTATATCAACATTGTAAGTCATTCTTGTACCTTACTGTGAATCAATCCATGATTTGTCTTGTCAGAATTCTTTGATGAAAGCGATGGAGATCCAAGTATGGGCTTTGGTGGTCTGAGAGGGCGTGGGAGGAAGAAGCAAGATGCATCTATTGAGAGAGATTTAACTCTGTCTCTTGAAGAGATTTTCCATGGATGCACAAAGAAGATGAAGATCTCCAGAAGAGTAAGTTTAATTATGTTATCAATACAAATGATATTTGAATGCCTTGAACTTATATCACAGGTAATTAATGCCGGTTTGCACCAAAGATTATATTAAAACCTTAATTTAACCTTTAATATAGGTAAATTTGCATCGGGGATAAAGAATATTTTAATGGGTAAAACCAGAAACTTAAAAGTTTCTGGTTTTACCCATACATGTACACTGATGTGTTTTAGCACTGTATACTCATCAGTACTGCTCTATATGCAAAAAATTTCACAGAGCTCGGGTAAGTACTGAGTAAACAGTGCTAACACACATCAGTGTATATGGGTAAAACCAAAAGTTTATATTCTTAATTTAACCCTTATTAAACCTGTGTATCTTGGCAGCTCCTTGTTTTTGTGCCACATTGTCTTCACCTCAAATGATGTGACAGAGGACACGGTACATGTATATGTTAAGTCTTTTAAAAAAAACAGGTTTAAATGTTCTTGATCCTTAAAAGGCCAGTAATCATACAAAACAACCAAAGATCCTAAATGTCATTACAATCTTACGACACAGACAGACTTTTACTTGTAAAAAAACTTTCCAAACAGTTTCAATGGTTCATCCCCTCTTATAAAAGTCACAATAATTCTTCCAAATACTCACAAATATCCCTTTGCATCATCAGGTGATGAATGAAGATGGTCACACCTCCAGCATCCGTGATAAGATCCTGACAATCACCGTCAAGAAAGGGTGGCGTGAAGGCACCCGCATCACATTCCCCAAGGAAGGTGACCAAGGACCCAACAATGTACCAGCTGATATCGTCTTTATTGTCAGGGATAAACCTCATCCTCGCTTCAAGCGAGATGGCAATGACCTCGTCTTCACAGCTAGAGTCCTTCTAGGCAAAGCCTTGACTGGATGTAGTGTTGAGGTGCCAACGTTAGATGGACGTCTCCTTAATATTCCAATCAACGACATTATCAGGTTGGTATACTCATCCTTGTTTACAAAGACTTTTTGTGAAGTTTAGTTTGCTCTGTCCTATGAAAAGTATAAAAAAAACAAATATCATTGGTAGTTTGATTTGTAACAGGTCAGAAACAATTTCACTGATATTGGAATTTAACTTGTGCATTTCCTTTGATGCTTTGATCCATGTCTGCATTTGTGACTGTGACTGTTGCTTTATGTGTCACTAATGTCAGCTCGTATTTCAATGCACTGTGATGTGGAAATCCGGCGATAGTCAGTCGTAGCTGCAAATGAGACACTGCTTTCAATTTATGCTAATGAAACTTTGATTATTCATTAGACCATGTGATGTTATGGCCGACCAATGTGTTCATATGGTGTACGGTTTAATCGACTGTTTAATTACAGTTTTTCTGATTTTCCCGATAATAATTATACTTTGTTTGTTTTTGTTTTATTCCAGCCCCGGATATGAGAAGATTGTCCCCGGTGAAGGCATGCCGCTATCCAAAGCCCCCGAGCATAAAGGCAATCTCGTCATCCGATTTGACATCGAGTTTCCTAAACAGCTTATACCTGAGAAGAAGCATCTTGTTAAGGAAGCACTACTTTAGTAACAAATAGTCTTTAAATATCGTTTCATCCAGGGAGGGGCTAAAAGAGATTGGGCATTCTTCAAATGTGATTCATAAATGACTTCTGTTTGGTTGGGACCAGAAATCACAGAATGTTGATGCCTTAAATTTAACTTGAAAGCTGCGAGATAGACTTGGGGTACTAGATAAATCTTTCTGAGGATTTCACAAACTGGATTCAGCTCCAGGGTTATGAGGCTTGTCTAAAACATACCTTAATTACAACAATAATTCTGCCATCAGGGGTCGAAATTGCCACTAGCCCGCTAGCCCGGGACTACCAGATTTACAGCCGGGCTACTCATTTTTCCAGTTTGATAGCCCGACGGGCTAGTGGAAAAATAATGCAAAAATCATCATCACAAACAATAAAGAACTATGTTATTGGTGTATTGTAAAGTTTGGGCCGTGACGCGAGACATAATGTGTCTTTCGGGCTACCAAAATCTAATCAGGGCTACTAAAAATTATTGGTCACTAGCCCTGCTGACTACCATGGAAATACACTTAATTTCGACCCCTGGCCATTCTTCAGAAGTGTTCAAATATATATTTGCAGCCAATAAAAAATAAAAATGAATTGTGATGGTGTTTGCTAATGTAAAAATAGCATCATCTTTTCGCAAATCATTTCCTTACTTGGCCTTGATGATGGCCACATTTTCTTGAATGCGTTTAAAATAGTTCTTTTTTAGACCATTGGAATTTCCAGTTGAGATATTTAAGCAGCACCAAGGGGTCATTATATTTGTGGAACCAAGATTCCAGCCCACCAATCTTACACGTTAACTGCCTTATTTCAGGGCTAAATTGTTTGAAAATTTGTGAAGTGGCCCTTTGTGTTAAATATTTTGTAATAGTTTTATATTTCATATTGCATTTAATTCATTCGTCTTCAACCCATGGAAAATGACAGTTGAACCAAATCTTAAATTTTCCAAGTTGTAAATATTCCGTGTACTTCAATTTCTTATATCAGGAAACCGTCCTTTTCAAAAAGCCATGTATATTGTACATACTGAATGTAAAATATTTTTGTTTGTTGGAATAAACACACAAACTGTTGAAAGTATGATCTTGAGTTGTAAGATTCTTATTTGTTTGTATGATTGGACCTTTTCATTAATTGCAATAAGGTAACCCGTTTCTGCTAAGCAAGATTTTTTGTGCTTCGCAAGTTGTTTGTGCCTACTACAAGCTTTAATGAAATAGGACCTTGGTAAAGAGCCCCACTTTAAGAGAAATGTTTACTGAAGTTTGTCAAGGGACACTAAGAAAATAGCCGAGGCCCAATTTCATAAAGCTGTTAAGCAGAAAACACTGCCCGACAAATTTCTTTGCTAATTAAAAATTGAGTGGGACACCAGTTGCAACAATGTAAACTTAATGATATTTTGGCTGGTAAGCTTTTTCTGTTAAGCAGTATCTTCTGTGATTAGCAAGTTTTTGTGCTTACAGGTTTTATAAAATTTGGGCCACGAAGCAAGAACGCACATATCAGTTACCCCCCCCCCCAGTATAGAAGAAATGGGTAGCGCTAAGAGTGCCTCAAGTTCAAATGGTTGATACATCGGAGTGTGGGTTCGTGTGAGACTTGTTCCCTTTTAGCAAGACATTTGACATTGCTTCTTATCACTGATAAGTAAATGGGTAGCTGTGAAGGTGGGGATCGATGGTGTGAACTTTTAGCACATTGTACATCTATTTTGCTGATGGTGCTGCATACTCCTAGGGAGAATGCTTAGCGTCTGATTAACAGGGGTAATAACGTAAAGTACACAAGTCTTCATGAAAAGTAATCATCACAAGTAAGCCTTATCACAAGACAGTATGTCATATCTCAATCCTTCAGTTTCTTAAACTGAAAAGATGTAAGCTTTCACTAACATAACAGACAGATCGTCACAAAAATAACACAATCATACAATCCAATATTGGGAATTACAAAATCTAATAATTATATTTGCATATTATTTCATTCTGTCCTCAATAAATTGTACACAGTTAAAATCTGAATTGTAAAAATATATAATATACTCTTTTCATCAATATTTTCAACCCATCTTTACAAATTCATAATTTTTGTTATTAATCAGAAGGCAGTTTGTCAGCTAAAACTAACTTGCTTCATGTGGTGATCCTTATAATACAATACCACCCCAGTGAGATCCCTGCAAATTTGTCATTTTATATTAAAATATTTTGATCATCGGCCTTTCTTTCCCAGGCCCAACATACACAGCTGTCAATATGAGATATATATCTTAGCTAATCTTAAAGGTAATTTTCAAGGTATATATATCCTAAGTATATGGAAAATAGCTTATCCATAAAACAAGTGTTGCCATCATTTAGAAATCACTAACTGTGTTGCCATACACTACTAAGCCCTGTGAATATTTTGTGCAACACCAACACAAAAGGGCTACTGTATATCCTTTATAAATATAAGAACCTTTGAATGTAGCTTAAACTGTAACAAGCTGTTTGTGAATACTTTCCTTAGTATAATTAAGAGTAAGTGACTTGAAAATACACAAGGCAACTTTGCCAGGCAACTTGGAGGCGATTGACTGCATTGGTGCAAAGGAACATTTTAGTAATGCAAGAGTAATTTTTTTCAACAGTGTCTTACCAACCATGTGTAAAAGGAAACTAAGAATGTCTTTGTTCTTTGATGTTGCAAGTAAATTTACTCGGACTTATTTATTCTGCAGCACAAACAAGATTAGTTAGAAAATAATCGAACACTAGATTACGAAGATAATTATATTCGTCCAAAAGAAACACTGGAATACAATTAAACACATACAATGCAACTATTTCAATATATAGCTCCATTTTCAAATAACAACCTACCTACAAGCCGTCCTGTATTTCCCTGGGGACTAAATCCAAAACTTGAAGGTGTCTGATTGGATGCTTTTGGATTCAAATGACTCAAAACGGCCTTGCTCTATGGCTACCACCTGATTAAATAATGAACAATGCATAATGTTCAAGTAGCTCCTGATACAATTTTTTTATATCTCAGATTGTCCAATGAATAATATAACGTTAACAGTCTAGGTCTAGGTATCTTAAATTTGTAATAATGATGTTTCAAGCACTGTTTGTAGTCTGTACGTAACGCTTATGCGATACTTCATACATTTGTTTGTTGTTGCCAATATTGAAATAAATGTCTAAACTACAAATGAGCTCTGACCAATCAAGACATTTATACATGCACCATATTCATATACCTGATCAGCACTATCTAGTCTAATTATACTGCACACCTCTTAATCAATTCAAAATCAGAGCTAGACGTTTTAAACCCACTGGAGTTGACGAACAGCGCAGAAAATTGTCATCCCAAAGAGTCCAAGCATGGCTGGATATCCATAGGCTCCACGCATACGCTTCTTCGGTTCTTGATAAAAAACAAATGCAGAATAAAATACAATGAAATTGAATGGTAAAATAAATGATTGTTGACTGGATGGGGAGGATATCAGGGTTCTGCCCAGAATTTCTTTAGTGGTGGAAAAATGTTTCCCTGGAAACCACTGCGAGATGGATCAGTTACATGATAGACTTAAATCAAAGAAGTGCTCAAAATGAATGGCTTCGGATACCATTGATAAACACCCAATTAACATTTCGCTGAAAACCTTTGATAGGAAATTGCAAGGGTGATTTAAAAATTAGTAAAATGTGTGGTGGACGGAAACAGAGGACATTTTTCCAGTGGTGGTTGGGGAATCCTAAGTGCCGGGCGTGTTTTCTGGCACCGGCCACTGTGGGCAGAACCCTGAGGTATGTGATGATACTTCTTAATACTTTACTTTTTTAGAATTGAACCACCAACATGCCCTGCCATCTTGTATAACTGATTAGCACTGGTATGCTCAAGTCCAACTTTAGGCCTTTTCACACTAAAAAGGGATGGCAGAGGTACGTTCCTCACATAGCATTCAATTCATTCATTTGGGTAAATCCTTTGCAAGAAAAGGGCACACACTGTAGAAATCAAGCATGATTCTCAAAAGAGTTTTTAGAATTCACAGCAGAATCTTTATCCAGCAACCCCACCATCTTTTCTTGCATTACCATAAAACAATGACTGATGAAACCTTATTCAGAAAAAAACTCTGTTTACCTCCTGTGTAGTAGCCATGAGCGTAGCTTAAACGACTCAAGATCCATACTGCCCCACATGCAGCTGATGCTCTCTACAATAACAAGAGTGTGGTAATAAAGAGGTTGTCAAAAGTAACAAATGACAATGACATTATGCCTCAGGGTGAGGATTATTCTATGTGTAACCACCTTTTGCATTAAAGGCAGTGGACACTATTGGTAATTTACTCAAAATAATTGTTAGCATAAAAACTTACTTGGTAACGAGTATTGGAAAGCTGTTGACAGTATAAAACACTGTGAGAAACTGCTTCCTCTGAAGTAACGTAGTTTTCAAGAAAGAAGTAATTTTCCACGAATTTGATTTGGAGACCTCAGCATTAGATTTTGAGGTCTCGAAATCAAGCATCTGAAAGCACACAACTTTGTGTGACAAGGGTGTTTTTTCTTGCAACTTCGATGACCAATTGAGCTCAAATTATCACAGGTTTGTTATTTTATGCATATGTTGAGATACACCAAGTGAGAAGACAAGTCTTTGACAATTACGAATAGTATCCAGTGTCTTAAACTATGAAGGTACCTTCAAGCACTTACTAGGAAATGCTACATGTCGAAGGGTAATTCCATTGAAACATATTAAAGTCTATGGGACAGCTTTAAACGGGCACAAAGGCCAAAACCAAAATTGGGCCTGGTTTGATGTTTACATATTTCATCTCCTGACATTTAATCTATATCAAGGTTTTAATTAATCCCAACGCTCTATTCAACATTCACATCAGTAAATCAACCCATGAACATGTCATAAATTAGTAGGCCCTCATTTTAAGAAAACAAAACAAAAAAATCTACTAAGAACCCTGCATCCACCACATCCAAAATAAAATTAAAACAAATGCACATATGAATGGTTCAATATATTAAATAGCCTTCCAAAATGATGTATTTGCCTAAGCTGCATTTTGGCCACTAGACTACTTCTTACCGGAAATCTAATCCCTGACATTGCCAGGAAAAACAGGAATTGTGGATACGTCTCCAAACTGCAATGGATATACAAAACACAACCAGTTTTAACTTTTGGACCTTTGACTGTCAGTTATTTTAAATTGAAGAGAAGAAAACCATTCAGGAAGGCACTACAGAGCATTTAAAAGGCAGATCGAGGTATCGAGTTATTTCAATTAACCAACCTCGGCGATGTCCAAGGCTTCAGAACTACAACGTAAATGAAGTTTCCAATTCATAGAGTGACTTAACTTGAGGAGAAAATAGCTTTAAAACTTGTTAGCTTAGAAAAAATGAGCAGGATACTACACTAGTCACAGGAAACATGTGAAATGGTATGTTGGATGGTAAACTTATTTTGGAAAGCTTAATTTGATTGTACTCGGCTATTTTTTTGTGGTTATGCAACTCTTTAAGGCCCAAGTATTTATCTCAAGTTACACTTATTGGTTGTTTGAAATTATCTTCAACAAAGGAAGACCATTGGTGGGAACTTTCGAATGACATATCAAATTTTTGCACACCAAAATGCTGTACACAAGGCAATTTGAATAACCAACTATTCAGTCATTTTGAATTCAGTTTAGCTTACTCACGTGTTTTGATGAGCTCTCTGTACACAGTTAAACAATGGCTGAGAATCACTGTACATAGCTGGGTACTGTTCAAGAACAAATAAAGAAAATAAAACTCTGTAAACCTCTACTTAAGAACCAGTTTAAGTAAAAGATTACACACAGTAAAACCTACAATTATAATATAACCAAAAAGATACAGTAGTTTGTGTAAGCACACAAGTCTACAGTGTATACTTTATTAATAAGCTTAAAATTATTTGTATACATTTTTAGTTTGGGTGTTGCTGTTAGCGGAACACCTCTTGTTTAAAATGCTTTTGTATTGACAAATTTACATTTATTGATTTGCTCTAGCCTATTTAACAGTGACACCATTATTTTATAACAGAATTGCTTAAATTCTAATGGCTGAACCTCTCAACACTGAACAAAACAAAGAAAGAGTTTTGTAAAAGAGATTTGGAGTTGACAGGAGCTGGTTTTGCGACCTCCGGATGAATGTACCGGCGTTATACCAAATCCAGGAACAAGTCAATAGCAATTGTTTCATTTGTTATTATTTGAGAGGACCAAAATTAGATAGAGAAATACCAACCTCTACTTCATATTTCTTTCTAGCCATACTGACTTTAATTCCCAAATAGTTCAACATAACATAACTGGCTGAGCCCACCAGGACGACATATCCATACTCCTTAGGAAGTGTTGATAGTACACCCATCTTGATAGGTTGCATTCAAATCCAACAACTTCAAAAAGGAAAGTCAACTTTCTCTTGTTGTATCGAAACTACTTCTGTAGACATAATAAAATTAAAAAATAGTGAAAATATAAAGTTCACTTTAAAATAAAAAAAAGAAGACCTATTGAACCCAAATTTTGACAGATTTGTTATTTTATGCTTACGTTGGGATACCCCAAGTGACAATACTAACTGGTCTTTGACAATACCAATGGTGTTCAGGGCCTTTAAACGTGCAATAATCTTGTACAAAAAAAAGTTGCACATTATTCTTTATGATGTTTTGAAAGCAAGATGAGTGGAGTTAGTTTAATAACAATAAGGGAATCAATGTGTGGTGAAGAGGTTTTCAACTAGAGGTTTAATCCCAACGAGGCCTGGTTCTTGATAATTTTACTGAGACGAAGTCGAGGTAAATTATCAAGAACCAGGCGGTGGCGGGTTTAAACTACTAGTTGAAAACCGATTCAACACACTTTGATTCCCATTCATAAATACCTTTTCAGTCAAAAACATCAACACCTTTTGGTCAAAAAGTAAAATAAATGCAAAAATTATAATTGTTCAATGATTTCTTTCAACACAACATCCCTCCAGCTATGAAATGGTAAAGCCCTCCGCCACCTTGGGTAAATAACTCCTTATAAGGGAATGCTGTGCGCGTCGTGCGCGTCGCGCGTATCGCGTGATGTGGGCCGTGGCACAACTGTTTCAGCCAATGCTCTCGATCAATAGGAATGAAGAAACTGTCTTATAAGAACAGGTGCAAGCTCGTGTGTCACGCCCATGTTTCAACACTTTTTACTGGTCATAAACAAAGGTTTATCGTGTTTTATATACACACCCACGTGACGCGATCTCCACCAATAGGAAAATAGCAAAACGAAAAAGTTTCCGTATGGCGCCACCACTTTTCATTCGATATGAAATAATATAGTAAGTAATTTACCTCAATGAGATATCCCTTTTTGTAAAAATGAGTGAAAAGGTGGTGGCGCCATATGGAAAGTTATCCAACCTTGATCACAGTTGGGAGATGAAACTGTGAAACAATTCAATCAAATAATTTTACAATTTGCAAGAAGTCCTTTCCATTCCGGGCCACCGCGCTGTAGCCCCACTTGTGTGGCCAAGGATAGCTGAATCCTGTTCAGCTATCCTTTGGCCACACAAGTGGGGCTACAGCGCTGCAGTCTTTAGGCTTACAGTTTACGAGAATAAAAAAAAATGCATATTTATTTAAAACTATTTTATATAACCCAATAAAACGTACTTTGTTTTAGCGAATAATTTACGTACCGTTCACTAAAATCAGCAGACCATGGGACCATTACACGCACGCACTCTCATGTGTTTGTTAAATTTGTTGTATGTAGAATGCAGAGGCATTTGCTTCACGACGTAATGCAGTGCATACGACAAGAAGACAGGGTGTCAGAGTACACACTAACTCTAATTGGGCGAGTCCACGTTTTAAAAGGGTTTTTATTTTTTAGAAGAGAAGAATAAGTAGTAAAGATGTCCCATCGCTTTTACTATGAAGTTAAAAAATTAGTTTCAAGATTTTTAAATAAATAATAAACAATACGCTTGCAACCTTTTTGCTTTAAAATGTATTATAATAGTTTTTACTTCTTTTAATACAGAAGATTACCCTTACAAAAAATGTTCAACAACCCTTGACGGGCTGGTGCCACTTTACTTGCATGAAAACCAAAATGGCCGGTCTAAACGAGGTGCTACGAACTTTTGCGTTGCAAAAAATGCAGGAACTCAAGGAAAAACAAGGAACCGAGTAAGCTCAAACAAACCTGTACAGTTGTATATGTTACTGTAGATCGAAATGTTTATCGACACAATACAAAATAATTGAATCCGTACATTTTTACACTCGCACGGCCCGGGTTAGGGGAAAGGGGGAGGGGCATAGGCATGATTGGGGGGGGGGGTTGACCACATGCCCAGCCTGTTGTGATAGGGGGGGGGGGGGGGTCGTGCGCGTATTTTTTTCCAAGGATAAACGTGGAGAATTATCTGCACACGTTCGTTCTGGAAAGAAAAAAGGAAATGTTTCCGTATGGCGCCACCACTTTTTCATTCGAAATGAAATAATATAGTATCTTATTTACCTCTGTCGCGTTGCATGCAACCTGGGCTATTTTTCATCCAATGTTTGAGCAGTCAATCATGAAAGTTTAATCATTCAAAATTGTTACATTAAATCAACGTCAAACAAACCTAGTAGGTGAAGCCAGGTTGATTGAACAAAATTCTGAGGTGGTGCTCGATGTAGTTCCTGCTTTTCTGTGATAACCCCTGCATCTTTTATTTAACTTGCATTTTATTTTATTATCTATTTTTAGGGATACCACTGAGGACATGATCAATCAAAGCAACAAAAACGGTGTTCAAGAAGAAACAACTGAAAATAAAGAAACCAAAGGAAAACCTGAAGATGAAGCGCAAATCAATGAACAAACAGATCATACACCATCCCAAGAAACAGTCGAGAGTGAGAATAAACAAATGAAGCCTTCAGAAAAAGAGTCGGACATCAATGAAACAGAAACAGATGCAAAGGTGAAGGAACCAAATCAAAAGAAAGCAGACGTCACCAGTAAAGACAGCAAAGACAAGAAAATAACCATCAAGCTCTTCACAAAGACAATTGAAACTGAAGTACCAAAGGAGAAAAAGGAAGATGCAGCTGAGGAAAAGGAAGAAGATGACGATGATGAAGGAAGTAGTTCAGATGACAGTGAAAATGAGGATGAAACAGAGATGAAAGACGGGAAACCCTGGAGGAAGGTGTATGAAGAGGGAGAGTTGTCTCCATCTAGTGAGAGTGATGATGAAGAAGGAGATGGGGAGATAAAGAGTAACAAAGAAGACGACAAAGACTCAGACTCAAGTGGAGAAATTAAAGATGAGAACACAAAGAAATCAAAGAAACACAAGAAACACAAACATAAGAAACATAAGCATAAGGAAAAGGTTAAGGATAAAGAATCACCAAAAGACAAGGATAAACACAAGGACAAGCGCAAGAAGGAGAAGAAAAAAGACAAAGACAAGAAAGAGCATAAGGACAAAAACAAAAAGAAATCAAAATCAAAAGATAAGGAAGATGCAGGGGACAAAGAAGATGGTGCTGAGGCGGTGAACTTAGAAACAGAGAAAAAACACAAAAATGATAAGAAACATAAAAGTAAACACAAAGATAAAGGGGATGAAAAGGATGAAAAGAGTAAAAGCAGCAGTAAGAGGAAGCATAAGTCACGTTCCAGGTCTCAATCCCCATCTGTATATAAATCATCATCTCACAAGAAGCGACGTCACTCATCAAGATCCCGATCCAAATCACCAAGAGATCACAGACACAAATCCAACTCGAGAGAAAGAGATTACTATGGGAAAAGGACATATGACATTCATTACTCAAATCGTGACTTAAAGCACAGACGGCGATCTCGCTCAAGATCTCCTCATAAGGTTGACGAGTTTAGAATTGACAAAGCTAAACTGCTTGAGATTGCTAAAGCCAATGCCTATGCCAAGATGCAGAGTGGGGAGTTTCCGCCGTACATGAAGTTGACTCCAAAAAGTACTGTAACAAGGGTTGATAAAAAAGGTAAGTTTTTGGCAATTGCAATGAACGTAATCGTCCACTCTAACGGTTCCCAACAAAAGGGTTACAAAACACAACAGGTAATTTTGTTGGCTTTGTTGCAGTATCTTTCGGCAGGTGCTTGAAATTGCAGCAGACCCCCAAATTTACTTGTGTTTTATATAAACCATGTGTTTTATGAAAATCAAGTATGACAATACTTAATTTCTCATCAAGCAAGACGTTCTATGGAGAAGCTGTTGGGACAACTCATTTACAGAACTCTTGAAGTGCATTCCAGTTTGTTGGTATCCAGTGATAAATATTATTTCTGGATGACAACATTCTACTGACAAATTCAAATATTGATAGTAATGGCTCTTATAGGCCTATAGCAATTCCAAATAAATGACCATTGCGCTCCAAACTACGTTACCCCTGATCACTTGGCTATTTATTTTATTCCTTAAACCACCTCGGCTCTTGGGAGTATGCAGGGTTTTTGGCTAAAGTATTTAACGCACCAAGCTAAATCAATCTTACAAGCACCATTGCGCCAAGCACCCATTTACCCCCGGGTTGGGTTTATGTGTACAAACTGTACAATCATTGCACAAATCACATATATTTATCTTGAAAAAGTCGTATTAAAATTGAATATCTTGCAGAGGGGAGAAGTGTTGCAGAGTTAACGGCTGTTTGTAAGGAGATCTCCAGCAAGCAGAAGGACTACTCCGACTCTGATGATTCACCTGTTAATAGACCTGTTGGTTCAGATGAAGAGAATGATGAACCATTTATCAGGCATCCATTCAAAGTCAGGGAAGCACCGCTGGGGATTGTCATGAATATCAAGGTAAGGAAACATGTGCCTTTTGTTGACGGGAGGGGGGGGGGGGCGTGTTGATGACTTTGTTCAATGCTTAAGACCAGCTTGGCCTTGACAGGCTGCAGGAACCATAGTACAAAGGAAGGCCTGTATGCTTCATTTTTGAAAGGGCAAGGGCACCAAGGCATTTTCTTCTTGGTAAAGGGCACCCTATGAGGAAATGTAAATTTCTACTGTAGCATTTCAAGGGCACCAAGGGAATGAGCTTCTTGGTCTCTTGTTTAATCCTGCTTAGCAAATTATTGTGAATTTTTTCTTTTTCCAGAATGCTGTCCAGAAGCCAATCCAAGACAAAGAGATGCTCCGCCTGACCTTCCCCGTCTCAAGCGGCTCCCAACACCGTAAGAAAGAGGACGAGTTGGGACTCAATCCCTATGGAGATTGGATAGCTGTGGAGAAGAAACCCAAAATGATGGACCCTGTAGCTAAACCAACTACTAAGATAATACCTCTCCCTGGGATTACTACAATGACATCTGCAGAAGCAACAGTAGCAGCTGTGGGTGCAACATTAACAGCCACTGGTAGGTCTCACTATCTATATTCAAGTCTGGAATTTCATCTTGAACATGTTGGAAGGGCAAGGGCATTTTCATTATGCAAAGGGCACTCCCATTGAAAAATCTAATGGGAAACCTAAATCCAGGGGGCCTCCATGGCCTGGGTGTAATTCCAGGCCTGTATATTGTGGGTTTTTTTTTCCCCAAAAATCTGTAGCAAATTCTGATTTTATTTTTCACAGATGCATTTTTGAGATGAAGACAAATTTGTCACTATCATTATCAATTGAAATTGGCAAATCCAGCATTTTTCCACCACTGTAAATGATATTGATGATGGACTGGTAGAAATTGCCGCTTACAACAATAATTAATTTGTACTTTGTTTACACACACAGAAACATCAATGCAACCAGATGTTGCAGCAGTTGTAGCTCCCCCTGCAGTAGCTCCTGATGCAGCAGTAGCTGCAGCTGCTATGCCACCACCACTCACCACTAATGTACCAACTGCTGTTGCTGCAATCCCTGCTGCTGCAATTCCTGCTGCAACGCCAGTTGTTACAGCACCCGTCATTCCAATGCCACAAGCTCCTCTAACCTTTGCTGGAATAATAGCTGGAGCTTTGCCATCCACTAGTGCCATCGCTGCAGCTTCTGCCATACCTGCTGCAGCCGCTGCTGCTGAATATGCAGCTGTAACTGCTGCAGCTGCCGTTCAAAGGGCAGCAGAGGTACACGTAGCTGCACACGCAGCACAGTTGCCAGTTCCTATAGGAGTAGCTGCAGTGCCTCCAGTTCAACCAAAGAAAGTAGAACCAGTGTTTGAGGAAGTTCCAATTCAGGTACATGCTTCACAAAGTAATACAATAATAATTATTATAATTTATTCATTTATATTGCGCCCATTCCACAAAATGTACACAAGCGCATAACAAAGTAATTATAAAAATATTTAAATTTTACAACAGGAAAATATACAACAATCAAAACAAATGAAAATACAAGGACCTTACAAAGTAATCCGAAGAGTAAAAATGGCAAAACATTAAGACTGTAAACCCAAATAAATTAGTAAAGGAACAATATATGCACAGGAAGGAACAATGTATGCAATCTAGTTCAGAGAAAATGTACAAGACACTTGCACAAACTTCACATTTTGTAATCAAAAAGAAAGTTACTAATTTTCCGTTGTACATTGGCAAATAAAAGGCTACTTCATAAACAAGAGCTGCTAACCCAGATGTTTTCTGATTGTATCTTAACAGAAAGTCGACATTGCAGCGATGGTATCGGCAAGACTTAAGGCAGCAAGACGGCTTGAGAGTAACCCTAATGATGTGGAGGCTTTATCAGTCATGCATAAGGCTCAGACACAAGTACAAACTAAATCATTTTTTTCATAAATTGTTCATAAGGATTGTAATGTTACCTGCTGGCATCATCAGAAAGTTTTACATCCAGTCTTTTCTCATCCACTTTTCTGTAAATCTGTCGGTGCAACAAAGTCATTTGAAGTTACATTAGTTAATAACAATAATAATACTTGCACATACAACTTTAAAATCCCTGTTCATCAGAAGTACTAAAAACCATTCCTCAAACTTTCTCAACTCCCTGAGGAGCATACAACCCAAAGCTGCTCAAATTAGCGCTAAGGGGTAAGTATACAGAAACAAAAAAGTGTTTTTCATGAAAATGTAATAACTAGAATATTTGAATAAAGAATTTTAATTTTTTGCATAATATTTGTTCTGCGCAGATTCGTAACTGGACAATGTGTAAGCAGAAGCCAGGAATGTTTACCGGTGATACCGGATTGCGAACACTCCGCCCTGAGCAACTTGCCAACTCGGACCCAAGAGCTCAGGCATGGGCAAAGAAGGTTAGCTACACGTTTGTCTCTGAATTCTTATTAACCTTTGTGTTCCAATCGTCTGCACTATATTGACATTCACAAAAGTCAATTTTATAACCGGGGGAGATTAAAATCCAATGTTAACTTCAGTTTTTATCTTTATTTTTCAGTGGGGTCCATTTTAAATTAAACAAACACAATTTCTCAATCTTCTGTTTGTCAAATGATAAAAAGCCCTATAGTTGAAAGTCATTTTTTGGCTTGAAATTTCTCCACTTTTTCTAGTTAGATGTAGTTTTAGAAGATATATGTGTGTATGAACCCTAGCAGGTTTCCAGTTCAATTTGAGCAGGGGACTGGCCAACTAGTAAAGGAATGCTGGTGATCAGTTGAATCCATAAACAGTGTGGTCGGTTAACATACATGTAGTAATGTGGCACATTGGTAAAGAAATTGTGAAGATTTGTTGCTGGTTTGTTTAAAAACTGTACAAGTGATAAACATGGTTGAAACACAATCTTTATCATTTAATTCAGTTTATTATCATTATAATGACATTTATAGCTCTCAGACTATACAGAACAATCTACTTGAAGTTCCTCCAATTGTTCTTTCCAACATGTGGAATCAAATAGTTGTTAAAACTCCATAAATGCACTAAGGGGCTGCTGAGCCTGACCCACTCAAGTTTTAAAACCCATGGTACAGAATCCATATTGTTTCATGATCATTCCTAACTTTGCTGTGTTTTGAGTTACAAATACTCCCACCTTGTTTCTGAGGGGGGGGAGCTTTGCCGTTCTGGCTGAACATTTCCTTGACTTTGGCCTCCCTTGCTCAAATTGTATGTTACTTGTCACAAGAGTGCTGCCAAAGTACCTCTACTGTTAAATCCCACTTCATATAAGGGACTGTACTATCCCTTTATTCTTAATTCTATAGACAGATCACCTTGAAATGTAATGCTACATAGAATAGTTAAACTTTAAAAGTATATTCATTTTTACTGTAGCTGTGTTATGACTGGATTGCTGAAAAGGCATATAAAGCCAAAGCTATAGCCAACGTTACCTGATGCTGCCTAAGTTACTGAACTCGTGATGTGGCTTATTCTCAAATAAAAAGGCACTACTCTTGGTTTCTTAGTGCCTACTAATGATACTAATATACAGTTAGGGAACTAGGGACTTGTAGCATTGGTGAGCACCCACTTATAGATAGATTGTTGCAGTACCCTATACACCACCCCTACAACCCGTAATAAATCCACCCAATGTACACATGCACCCATGACAGGAGTGGTCTATTCCACTCCTGCCATGGGTGTGGGCAGCACTCTTGACAACACTGGAAACTTGTTACAGGCAAACGTTACCAAGCACATTGCAGCTCTCTCTGGAAGATCCATCTGACTTGAAATAAACTGTGCGACGGAGAGATCGGATTGATAATGTACAACACGGTATGGGTAGGTAAGAGGTAGTTTAAGCATACATGTGTCTGATAGATGCTGGAATCAAACGCAACTATATTATGTTGTTTACCCTTTTTGTCTTGGCAAAATGGGAGGTTCACTTGTGTGCTTAAAATAACTCTTATACAAATCAACTAGTACACAAATATAGACTCCTCCGAGTGCTATGGAAACTGCAACTCCTAAGGTGATCCCAGGAGCACTTTATCTTTCCCTGAGGGGGTTCACTGAGGGAGTCTGTTAAACCATAGCATGAGTAAAAGCAGTCAATATTTGTTGTATAACATCCCCATATATAAATTCTGCCTTGACTTCTAGGTACCAAGAAGCTAGCATTGCTACATGTGTAGTACGATTGTTGCTACTGGTACTGTACCTCAGTTGCTATTGATACATTACATTGGTTGCTACGGGTATAGTACATGTCATGTGATGCACTCTAAACCAATGACAAGGCAGAATCTATTTATGGAGTGTTTTCAACATGCAATTATTAGTAGTACCAACAGATCAGTTTAGTTTCTACTTTGTTAAGCTAAACTATTAGCGATGATAACATGTGAAATATTGTGCGAGTGTTGAAGGTTTCATGAAAGGTGTCTTATAAAGCAGAGACCCTTACAAGTACAAATATTTTAGTTAAATAAAATCATTTTGGACATTATTTAAGTTGAAAAAAAAGTTGCAGAAAAATACAAGTCTTTGGCAAAGAACAATACATTCAAAACATTTGCAAAAAGACAAGTGCAATGGTTTCTTGGGTAAATCCTAATAGATCCTTTTTTGATCATTCTTAGATCTGGTGTGAACTTGATATGATTTTAATGAAACACTAGCAGAATAAGCAGCCTTAAAACTTATTCCGTTATAGACTGTGCAAGTCTCGCGCGGATTTGAACTTCTGGGACCGTTGTGGTCCCAACCTTATGGAGTTTTACGTTGGGGAGATTTTGTTTCGTTCATTACTTTAGTTTAATGTAGTTTCTGACCATAAAAATGACATATGTTGTTAAAAATGTAATACTAATTAACACCATATATAAAAGTAAAAATAAAGTCAACATAACAACGAAGAAAAATCGATATTTAAACTTGACCTCAGGTCAGGTTACCTGGTAAAAATTAAGAATTTGTGCCCATCTCCGATCACAAAACTTACGCAGACGCTGGTTTTGGTCGCGCGGGTGAAAAGCCTTTTCATTGGTCGTTTAGGCGTCGGCTTCCTCTATAAACTGCGTCACGCGTTTATCTTACGCCCTTGCGACCACCATGCGTCCGCGTATAAACCAGCTTTTAGTAGTTTCACATTCGGGCGTAGATTTACAAAAGGGGTTTCAAAAAATTTAAGATCAAACAAACATCCTTGTCCCAGAGTTTTACTTTTGTCAATAAATAGACTTTAACTGATAATTGTGTATTTGTTTAAAAAGCTAAAACTAATTTCAACAAGCTCTATAGGGTATTTTTGTTGTTCAGATTCGGCATTAAGAATCAGTTAAAGCAAAGATTTGATTCATAAAAAAATAAAGTTCTTCAGTTGTTGTGTTTTCTCGCTCCGGTGCGCGCGAGACTTGCACAGTCTATTAAACAATGTTTGTAAATTGGGATATTTTAATGCACATTATAACACACTGTTTTCCATTATCTCCCCTTACCTTCTCCAACATTGAAACTTGTCGGTATTGCTACAGGATATGTTTCACAACCAGACTCCATTGAAGGGAGGCGTGGGGGCCATGCTGATGGCCAAGATGGGATGGAAACAGGGAGAAGGTCTTGGCAAGAATAATGAAGGAGTCTTGGAACCGCTGGCACTGGACGTCAAAACAGACAGAAAAGGTACCGAAGTGATGTAATTGCGACATGTTTAGTTTCATAACTCTTTTATTTTTAATGTTATTTAGAGGTGTAAGACAAGCCAGTGGTGAATTCATTATAAAACTATGCATAAAGACACTGCACTGTTCTGAATATTATGTTGTCAACAAAAGTGTACTCCGCCAAATATTTCACCCAAAAATGTCAACGTTTCAAGCTCCTTATTAAACACTAGCCAAAGAGCATGCCAATTGTCAAATTACCCTGGGTTAGTTCTTTGACTTAATAGTACGGTTTTTGAGTGACATGGTCAATAACTTTACACAGACACATGTTAGTTTTTTTTTCAAGGGGTCAGATTAAGATTAAATTAAAATGCCTCATACAAAATGTCCACTGTAAATCAACCTGACTACACTGTATTTAAAAAAAACTTAATCATAAAGTATACTACAAATTTGACCTTAACAATAGAAGAAAAGGGTGCTTACCACGGTAAGTGCGACCATTGAGGGGATGTATGGGTAAGTAGAGAAGGTTGCAATTTAAAATAGTGGTATTTATCCAGTTGGTCACTCAATGCTTGCTTTATACTTCTCATCTTAGGTCTTGTAGCTGAAGATGAGCAACGCCGCAAGAAGAACCAAGTCCCTAAGGCTATCTTCAAAGATTTATCAGGGAAGCATCCCGTCTCTGCACTCATGGAAATCTGCAACAAGCGAAAGTGGGCACCACCCTCTTTTGATCTGGTGCAAGACAAGGGACCAGCCCACAAGAAGAGCTTTATCTTTAAGGCAAGTCCCATGTCATGAAGAGTAGTTGGGTTTATTATACATTATACTCGCAATAACCAAATGTAGCCTGAGAAAGCCTAACAGAGTGGAAGTAGGGGTCAGGTTTGACAGCAAGACTTTCATACACTTTGATGGTTTAATGGTTATCAAATGTATTTATTTGTATTACTCCAGGTGCGAATCAACAATGAGGAGTATCAACCCAGTGTGTCATGCCCCAACAAAAAACAAGCCAAGGCACAAGCTGCTGCCGCTGCTCTGCAGAAAATGGGACTCATCCCAGCGGATAGCTGCGTATCATTATGAAAGAAAGACATTTTTAAATTATACCTGTGAGCTTAAGGAAGGATGGAAAGGAACATAACAGCATTCCTTGTTTTGACCTTGCTTCTTGGACTGATACCCATTTTTTTTTAAACGCAACATTTCACAATGTGGTGGCGGGCCTTGAAATAACCCACAGCAATTGCGCCCTGTGCTTTTGCTGAGGTGCCAATTGAAAACAATTTAACACAAATTTACATTTTTCATAGAGTGCCCCCTTACCAGAAGACAATTGCTGTGCCCCTTCCAGAGCTAAGTTCAAGGCCTGTGGTGGCTTTAACAGTATCAGTACAGAAACACAACATGAAATGTTTAGTATACTCCCTTAGGTACATGGTAAAGAGCCCTACAAAATAGACAAGAGAAGACATATTTAAAACTGGCTCATAGTAACAGTTGCAAACTTCTACAAAGTCCACATTTGTGAGAATTTAACTAACGCTTTGCATGGGTGAGCTATGGTAGCTGACTTTTTGTCAATAAGCCAGTCAAACCTTTGATAAATAAAGATAATGCAGTGCAATCTGCATACATAACTCTTTCAAATAAAAGGAATGTTTTGTTTGGTATTCTTTAAAATGAAAACCGGGATTGGGAGAGGAAATCGTTTTTATTTGCACACAATAATGCTTTTTAAACGCTGGACAATCTTTCAAGAACTTAGAATTTTTATTTTAATGTTGCGATAAAATCATGAATCAAGACCCTCTTAAGTATGTTTTTTAAATAAGGTAAACTTTTCAGTCAAATACAACTAGGCCTCTCAGGATGCAGTTCAGGCAAAGGCCTCTGTTCAGAGAAAAAAACTTAATTTAGAAAGTTTTCATGCAAAGCTCTGACTACTATCCCACCACTGTTTTATAGTGTATGATAAATGATGAGGTCAGCAAGAAATAAAAACATTCTTCATTTGAAAAACAAACCTTGGTTGATGCGTGTTTCATTTGTTATGTTCCAGTTATTTTATGTGTAAAGTAGTTGAGATCAATTTAAAGTAGCAACACTTCAGCAATTCATTGTTTCACCAA
The DNA here is from genome assembly GCF_032118995.1 of Asterias amurensis. Lineage (NCBI taxonomy): Eukaryota > Metazoa > Echinodermata > Asteroidea > Forcipulatida > Asteriidae > Asterias > Asterias amurensis. The sequence goes on along the minus strand of NC_092661.1, from coordinate 19,254,586 downwards.
AAATTCTCATTCAAGAAGAAATTTACTTCTCAGAGGCGCATAAATAGAATGCTAAAATATACAAGTACAAACACTCTGGAATATTCGACTGCTTTAAGCAGACATATTATTAAATACTTTAAAAGCTAAATTTGTATTCATTTTTAGAGATATTATATAAAATGACATTAAATCTATTTCACACAAAGTTTTTGTTGAATGTCCTAATGGAGGGAATGATGAAATATGCAAAACAAATCATGTTGAAAAAATATCTTAGAAGAATGGATTTTTCCAAAATTTGCGACAAAGAAAATATGAAGATATTTTGGAAGGTACTGATGTTTTCATACAACCCAAGTATTATACTTGCAACATGAAAGGTATATTCTTCTGATGATTATCATGTACTTGCATAGCTCTATCAATCAATTTATAATAGCTACATGTAGGGTTGTTATTTCAATGGAAAAATGTAATAGGTGTTGCACTTGGGCCAAATGTTTTCCAATTTGAGGCTTACATGAACATCACAATCGTGGATTCTGTTGATGTCAGGTCACTGTTCACGTTGCTATCTTTACATGCATTTTAATTCCCAAAATGGCAGACCATGGGCAGATGGTACAAGGGGTCTATGTAAAACAAGCCATTTAGATCCAAAGATTTCCAGGTTGAATATAAATGCCGTTCTACTGTATTGTGAGGACCAAACATCAATCAGCCATCAGTGGCATTGGAGCACAGCAGAACAGATCCTTTGTCACATTGAAAGCAGTAAAATCACACTGGGCCAGCCCTAGCATCACACATCTTAAAGTTGATAAAGAACATCTCAACTAAAAAATGTCATAACCACTGGTACATTCCGGCTTCACAGTTTAATTCCTTCACAACACTAACATATCTGTCCTCTCCCTCCACAGCTAGAAAATTTGAAAAAGTATCGGACTCTCTTTTCATGTTTTCAAGGTTCTCTTCACTATTTTGAAATACCTGACTGAATGGAAGTGTGGGTTCATGACTGCTGAAGTTTCCACCAAAGTCTCCACTCTGAGATTCCTGTAGAAGCTGACATATGTTGAAGACATTGTGTGGAAGAAGTGGACCAGTCACTTCAAGACTGTAGGATTCTTTGAGGGTGTTACCAACAGCCTGCTTCATCACATTCGGTCTCCACTAAAAACAAAAACAGAATTCATTCAAAAATGCATCAATTTGATCAACCCAAATCATAGAACCCTTTCTCAATACAAAAATTCAGTGGCTTGAATTGATAATGATTGAATATAGACCAATAAAGCTTGGTATGAGCCACATGCCTGCTAATCCTATCTAGATATTATCAAGCCTGTATCCTTCGTGTTTGAAAGGGCACCAAGGCATTTTCTTCTTGGTAAAGGGCACCCTATGAGGAAATTGAAAATTTCTACTGGAGCATTTCAAGACCACCAATGCAATGACCAGGGGGCATAGAGGCAATCGCCTTTGTTGCCTCTGTTAAGTAGCAGACTTAAGATTTGAGAGCCAAGTTAGTGCGTGCAATGAATCTGGGTGGACAGTTCCATGCCAAAGGTACAAGCAAGTAGGGACTAATAAATGTGATAGACTTAATGCAGCAACTTCCAATTAAAAAATATATATCCAAACTTAACATGGAGTATGGTTGTTTATAATAACAGAATTTCACAAACACTAAGACATGATATGTACCTTATGGCTGTTTAGTGTTGACCCTTGGAATGCAACTGGAGCTAGTATAGTAGGTGGAACTCCTGCTGTAGAACCAGTGGTAGCTACTGTTGTCTTTGTGTTTAGTAGGAAGTTGTACAGTGCTTGGGTATCCGAAGACTGGATGAGAACTGTAGACTGGGGCCGGTTGTCTACTTTCATTAAATTATCACGTTGGCTGGTGATACTTATTAAGGGAAAAAAATTGAACCTACAACTATACACACAAAAAAATCCTAAATATCAAAACATTGTGGAAAGTGCTTTATCCTGTAGCACTGTTCACTGAATAACAACACAAAAAGTTGCACACAAATAAACACAATGCAAAACTTGTACATTTAATCTGTAATGAAAGATTAGGGAACTGCACTTTTGGCCTTGTTGTCAGGTAATTTTTTTTAAAGCTGCTGGTTGCACTAATATTTATGATATTGAAAGGATACAAGTTGACTTTACTTGGTTCCAGCGTAGGGAAACTCTGCTTATCAAGACCCATGCTTTGAAGCCAAGACGAAGCTGCACCGTCATCTTGACTTATTTCCAGCTCATCATCATCTCCATCTTGATCTTCATCATCTGCTTTCAGTAGCTTATCTAAAGCTGTATCACTGCAAAGGAAAATTAACACAAATAGTAAGAAAATAAGCAATTTCATCATGGTTAAACACAACCATCCATTTGGACTTTGGGACCCTCAAACTGTAAAATATGTTCAAAAACTGGGACAAATCCAAAGAAAGTCGGCCAGTTTTGTGGAAAAAAACCTGGAGAGAACAGCAGGTGTTTTGTGGAAAAAAACCTGGAGAGAACAGCAGGTTTTGTGAGAAACATACTTTCTAAACTAAACTAGCAGCCCTTACCAGATAGGAGAATGTACTCCCACCTATTATAAAGCAAAGTCTCATCATTCCCAGTTCCCACTGACACCAATGTTGCAGGCATTCTCCAATAATAATACTTATCCTTATCAAATATCATATGCCTCAACATCTACAAGTATAATTTGTTTCTGTGTATTAAAAACTGGAACCGGTTACCAGAATATGCAAATCATTCGACAACCATCACAAGGTAGAAAACAGAATCTTCACCATTCGACCCCTCTGCTTGTGCCTGGCATTAATACTAAGTTGTGAGTCCTATCCATATTAATTTGTGCAGAAGCAGAAAAATTGAAAATACCCCAATTTTGTGGTGTCAAGTTTTTCTCCTTCCACAGAAGAAGACTGTTTGTCTGTATCTTTGTATTCATCCTCAAGGTCTTGAACTGTAGACTTCTCTTGTTGGGCATCCATCTTCAGCAGTGGCATACTGAATTCAATACCTGCAGTAGAAATATGTTAACAAAAATAGCAATTTGGAGTTGAACAAATTAGAATTGACGACAGTAGGACTTGAATCTGCAACCTATGGATTAACATGCCATTGCTCTACCAACTAAGCAATCTAGCCCTTATGTTAGCGGTCTCCCTATTTTGTCATAGGTTTGTACAGGAGTGCCCCTCGGAAGCCATTCAACCTGTGACTGCCAAGTGCCATATAGCCCTTGCAATACGCCCAGCGTACTCCACGTGCCTATCCTGGGTGTCATTTTGGGTGTCAAAATCGTATACCAACATGCACAAAAGAGAGTTGACGCCCAAAATAATGAGCATTGTTCGGAGGCGCGTTCTGTATTGTGTAAGAATAGCTCCCCCTTGCATAAGGCGAAACGCCACAGGTACGCTGAGGTCACACGCACGTTTTTACGCACAGAGAACAGCTATTGTCCAATGATCTGCCTCCTTTTTGAGAGTGTGATGCGTATATGCAATGGGTCTATAGCCAGGAATCATACTCATGTTTACCATACCACAGGGAAGCGGTAGGAGAGGGATCACCTTAAAGCAATGCTCATTTTCACCCCTCATGAATGAGCAAAAAAACAAAAACGGTAATTTTGAAAGTGCCACTGTTGCTCCATATTTACCTTCTTCTTTGAAAGCTTCTCTCAATCCTTTAGTAGTAGGAGTAAACAGAGCATGAAGGTGTTTGATTCCACCTACTCCTGGTGCCCTGAATAGTACTGTATACTGATGGGCTAACAGGTAGAAATAAGGGCAGTCACCAGACCTCAATAGATAGAACACTGAACGCAAACTCTCCGACCTTCATAAAAGGACAAATTTACGAGTGTTAGTGGAGTTTCATGTAACTGTAAAGTTTTAATATTGTCCCGTTATCTGTGAAAACACAGTGGGGTATTTTAGAGGGATATGATCTTGAGGAAGTGTGAAGTGTGATGCTGTTGCTAGGGCACAAGTTATCTGTAATGACTCAAATGTAATCAAGTGGGATACTTTTTCCATTGTTCTAAGAACCTGAAAGTATTTTAAGAGTACATGTGAGAAACTGCTACTTGGACTTACCAGCTTGCCATCAGTTCTTTCTGTATTGATTCATCACTCGCTGCAAAGGAATTGCTGACAAAAAATAAAATAAAATAAACACATTACATTGATGGTTTTATAAGATAATAAAAAAAATTAAAAAAACATGATGAGTAGTTTTGAACTCTGTGCTATATTCAGTCAGTTTAACTCACGTGGTGACTTTTGAACGCAACACAATTCTCGGGAACAGTTTCATCCATGGTAAATGAGGATGGCTCCACATCATGACAGACTGCTGAAGTCTAGCTTTCCATTGACTGTGTGCTTCCCTGACATTCTGAAACCAAGACACATTCAACAAAACAAACATGTTCAACATCCATGTGATGGAACATAATGGTAGCAAAACTAAATTTACATGTACACACTCTCTTTAGATCAAGATAAACATTTAAGATCTTTAAATATATTTGAAGGCATGAACACAACCCGCACACTTAAATTTGTTGACCTGGTAAATCAAGGACTCTTTGTTCTTCCAATGTTTGGACTTTTTCTAGACATACACATTGGTTTTGCATGCAAAGGCAAATTGAGGGTGTCGTCGCTCTGTCAAAACACACTAATTCCTTTTGTTAAAATCATCGTTTTCAACGGGTAGACAGCCATTCTCCCCCCTCCCCCACACATACACTATGACAAGCTGGTGATTTAAGGACATCCTCCACACAATCATTGGTTTTGTGCACAGAATCGACTGAGGGTGTCCCCGGTCTGTCACACAAGCTGCATTTCTATGGCTTAAGTCCGCAGTGTCGAAGGATGGACACACTCACACACAACCAGGTGACTTAGATTTGATTACATATGTCCCCATTGGCTTTAAAAACAAAATCAAACAGAGGACTGGATTTATAATGCACACTTCTCCAGAAAACCAATCAAGGCGCCTACACAAAAAGAAAACATTGTACAAATGAAAATGAAGAGTATAAAATAGGTGTAGATAAATTCAACCCAATGTAAGTCTATGAGAACAAGTGTCACTTTAGTTCCCTCTTTGGTTGTCATACCACCCAGATTCGTCAGTAACAACGTGTAGGCCTAGACACACAAATATGAAGACCCCAAAAGCAAATGCCTCGCCTAACTACAAAATACCAAATATAATAATTATAAACAATGGTTTAGCAAGAGGAGCAAATATGCAGACAAAGGATTCCATACCTCTGATTTGCTGTTCTGGTGGCCTCTCCTATCTTCACATCTGACAAAAGAACAGAGTCCTTGAGCCTCCTCAGTCGTCTTGAGGGGAGCGCTCCAACTGAAGGGGCAGGGTGAGGTAAATCGAACCCTGGATTTAATGCTCCAATCTAGTGGCAAGAATTCAGATGTCTGAAAAGTAATGGAGATTGCACTATGATAAAACATTATTCAAAAGTAAAAAACAGGAACTGTACAGATGCAAGCCTAATACTTCAGAGGTATTGGAGGCCATTGCCTTCAAGGCCCTGACCACTGCCTTGGTTCCCCAAAAACTAAACTATTTTGTGCCAACTTATGCTAAATTAGGGGTCTCCATCCCACAAGCTTGCTTTTTGGCGTCCTCCACAGCTTAACCATTATCTTTTAAACCTAGTGTATTATATTGTCAAAGCTAACTGACTGAATGAAAAATTTACTTAACTAAACTGAACTATACAGTTAGTCCCATAGTTAAATTTATGTTGTGAATTCAAAGGCGATTTCTTATTAGAAATCAGGGTACTCACACTTAGATTGGATTCAGTTTGTTCATCGGTGTTGGATTTCTCATTGCACTTTTCTGTCTCAACGGAACTGTCAACTCTCAATGCTTCCTGGTACTCTGCTGTGTCTTGTTTATGTGTTTCTTCTGAGAAAACCGACTAAAAATACACAAAAAACAACATTCATAAATACCTCAGACAGTTTCGCTTTTCCTATTGGTGGAGAGCGCGTCACGTGGGTGTGTATAAACCTTTTTTTATGACCAGTAAAAAGTGATGAAACATGGGCGTGACACGTTAGCTTGCACCTGTGATTATAGGACAGTTTCTTCATTCCTATTGGTCGAGGGCAACATCACGCGATACGCGTGATCGCACAACATTCCCTTATATTATAAGGAGTTGTTTACCCGATGGCGGCGGAGGGACTTACCATTTCATAGCTGGAGGGGTGTTGTGTTGAAAGAAATCACTGAACAATTATAATTTTTGCATTTATTTAACTTTTTGACCCAATGTGTTGATGTTTATTTTACCAATAAGGTTTTTATGAATGGGAATCAAAGTGTGTTGAATCGGTTTTCAACTAGTGGTTTAAACCCGCCAAGGCCTGGCTCTTGATAATTTAACTTGACTTCGTCTCGGTAAAATTATCAAGAACCTGGCCTCGTTGGGATTAAACCACTAGTTGAAAACCTCTTCACCACATATTGATTCCCTTATTTATGGACATGAATAGTAGGCCTGGGCGACTAGTGAAATTTACTACTCAAATAGTAGCGACTACGACACTAGTCTTAACTAAATTTAAATTCTCAAGATGCATTGTGGCAATGTTTGTCGCAGGCGCAATTTAGTAATCAAGCTAAAAGGATTGAAGGATTGAAGGATTGTGTTACTGATGTCTGATTGTGCTTTGTAAGTAAATTATGTTGTCGCGAATAGCTGTAAGCGACACAATAGGTTCACCAAACAGGTAGTTCCGACAATTATTTTAGTCGTTGCGATTAATATTTTAGTAGTCCAGGGGTGGATTTCACAAAGAGTTAGGACTAATCCTAACTTAGGACTAGTCCTAGGAGATATACAAATTGCATGGATAGTCCTAAGTTAGGACGAGTAACTGGTCCTAACTCGAGATAAGACTAGTCCTAACTCTTTGTGAAATCCACCCCTGGCGGCATGATTGATCGAGTTGTTGAAAAATTGTAATCGCGACTTATGTAATTAATCAATAGTCGCGACTACAACACTAGTCGCACTAGTCGCCCAGGCCTAATGAAAAGTAACAAAAGTATAGAAGTTAACATGATTTACACATTTGAGGTTACTTGAGAATATGTCACTTTAAAGTCACCTGGAAGTGGTATTTTTTCAAAATAAAGCTTTTGTCACTAATATATGTGTTTTGATGAGTGGAATGTGAATAAACAGTTAACTAAGGTTTTAAAAAATCAGTTCTTATGTTATTTACAAATTTAAGAGTAGACCCCGACCCGAGAGGGCGCTGTTCGTGACGTCAATCGAGGCAGACTTTGCCTGTAATGCGTAGAGTAAACACAATTGCAAAGTACATGCACGGACCAAGTCGTGAGTTTGTAAGTTTCAAAACAAAACAAAATTGTTTTTTTCTGGCAATGCCGACCAGGTGTATTGCTGCTGAATGCAGAAAAAAACTTTTTGAAATGTACCAACTCACGACTTGGACGTACATGTACTTTGCACGTGTGTTTACTATACGCATTGCAGGCAAAGTCTGCCTCCATTGACGTCACAAAAGGGGTAGGCGGAGTCAGCCCCCTAAACAACTTTATTTATTTTTTAAACATATAAATCGTGACAAACAATTACTAAAAAAATTGTTTTATTGTTCGTAAGCATATACTGTTATGTTTGAAAGAAAAAAAATTCTATTTCCAGGCGACTTTAATTAACAACCTTATGGAAATGCACCAAAGCAAGTCAAACTCAACTGACTATGCTTGCGATGTGGTTAGTCATACTACATTGGAGTACACAGAGAAGATGTTTAGTTTGCCAGAGCATACTAATTTGTTCATGGAGTCTACAGTTTCCTGGTTCCAAGCATCCAGTTCAGTGGTAGTTTCAAATGTTTTGCTGCATCTGCATGACTCAATAATGATTTTGATATTTGAAAGAAATAATATCAAACCTTAGTATTCTCAGAGTCTAAAGCCTGAAACAAACTGACGCCTTCTGTACCACTCTCCTCCTCTCTTGAGTCCCCTCTCTTCAAGCCAGGCTCACTTTCTTGCTCAATAACCTTCTCATCGTCGGTGCTTTTTTGTGAGACTCTGCGCCGTGCTGGAGGTGCACCATCCTGACCAAATGGGTTCCTCCTCTTTCCATGCCTATTGTTTCTTTCTTCCTCGCTGCTTGAGAATCTGTTCCTTGGTACCGTTTTGTTTTTTAGAGCTTGGAAGCTATCCACACTGCTGGCCCGTTGTTTCTTCAGACGTACTTTCATAATATCAGAAGGTTTCTTCCAAGCAGGAGAGTTGGTAACATTGGTTTGGTCGGCCATAGTGATAACAAACTACACAAACATCAAATAAAAACTGGAGGGTTATGATATTAACAACACTTCCACAATGCTGCCACACTGGATATTGCCAGTATTCCAAACTCGCCCACAGCAAAGTTGCCCACTACAAAGTTGCCCCTAACAAAGTCACCACTCACTTATGAAGACGCCCCCTCTCAAAAGTCGCCCCTCACAGTCTGAGTCAGACTGATCACTGACTCACTCACAGTCCAGTCACAAACTACACATTACACAGTCACCGATTTCAGTTGGTTTCACAAAGGTTTTTTTTATATCAAATTAAATAAATGAATAAGCTGAGTGTTTTTGTCAGAAAACAGAAGGAAGGGGTTTACTGAAAGCTTAACTCTGTAATTATAAAACATTATCAGTTTAATTCTGATATCTCCATACGTACAGTGGATCCCGTACAGTCACCGTGGTCGTCAAGTGGTTGGACTGCAGGACTTGCAATCACAAGGTTGTGGGTTCGAATCCCCCAGCCAGCTAACTGCCGACTTCGTCGTCCCTCTACCTACGGTAGTTAATGAATCACAATTTCTCATGTGTGTTGTGTAGCCCGGCGGTAGAGTAGACGTTATTTGAATAAACCTATGTTTGTGAAAGAAATTGGCTGTTGCCAGCTTGGTGTTTATATATCCTTTAATATCATTTAAACAAACACACATTCAAACAAACAAACTTCAATCAAATGTGAAAGTTTACCTGTTAATTCGGTGTGGAGATTTTCCTTTTTACTGGTCAAATATCGCGGCTGTCTGAATGTCTGGTGTCCAGACTCTGTTCAGTTAAACTCGTACACAAAGCTTGTAAACAACAGCACATGGTTTCCTTAACAAAATCTAAGGACAAACTAATTCACAATCGGTGAACAATTTTAATAAACTAGTTGTAGATTTAATGTTTTATGAAGTAATCAGTATTAATAGACACAAATTTGCTTTCAATATAAACTATATTAAAAAATTAATTATAATACATATCTTTATGGAGTTATTTGTATTTGTATGAATCAAGTTAGATACTTCACCTCCCGCGATTACCCATTTAAAAGTGGATGAGTCTCATTTGTCACGTGGTAGATTGAAACCAATCAAGTTGTTCAATTTCCATGAGAACTTTCAGCGCAGTTTTCCGAATTACGTCGTCGTCGTCTACGTCCTGCGCCTAGCCTATAGTGGGCCTGTGTAGTTTTTGAATGCTTGTTGAATGTTCATTAAAGTCTTTATTTGTGACTTCCAATCTATACTCATTAAATACATAAAGGCTTAGTTAAAATATCAATTATTAACATAATATATCATGTACTAGAACACGCGCAAAGTGAAGAGGATTTCATTCAATTCAAGTGAACGTTTTTGTTTTGTTTTATTTTATTTTGGTGGGCCGGCCTAACACATGCCAAGAATTTAGAAAGTAGAAAACGTGAAGTTACCGGTGAAATTATTCTAAATCTTAACTGAATAACTTAAATTAGCCTAACGCTACCCAAAACTATGCGCTCCTGAGTAGCACTCCACTGTCTGTAATTTAATTAAGCCCATTTTTGCAATTTTTTAATTTAGGAAAATAACTGCACTAGACTTCTCATTCTTTCACCAGTTTTCCTTTTTGTCTGTTTTCAAAGTTCAAGCGTCATGTAATGACATTTTGAAAAACAACTGGTACATTTCAAAGAGGCTACCAATCATTGTTACTACTGTTTTAAAACCCTTTATTTATTGCTCAAAATGTCAATTATTTAAAGTAAACCTCATTTTTGTGTAAACTAAAGGCAAGGCCAGATTATCGTTGTCAGATGCAATTGTGTCCGCCATGCAATACTGTCCGATCCGGACACTTTTGCATATGCAATCGTGTCCGGGCTATGCAAAAACCGTCCAGTGGACATGTTCATGATGACTGTACAACATGTATGTGCGCGCGTAAGCTAGCGTGCATGTATTATGATTGCAGCGAATACTTTGCTTGTAAAAAAAAAAATGGCGAACGTGTTCCGTCGACTAAGGGCGTTTAATTTACTGCAAGGACGGTTTTGCACGAAGGCGGACACAACTACATGCAAATGTGTCCGGGCGGACACTATTGCATTATGCAGCAGCGTCCGGGCGGACACGATTGCATATGCCAAACTGTCCGGCGGACATTATTGCATATGCAATAATGTCCTCCGGACAGTATTGCATAGAGGACATAATTGCATGCGACACCGGCCAAACTGTTTTGTCAAAGTAATTTTCATTAGTAGAAAGTTTTGAAAGTGCAACAAGGTCCAAAATCCAAGGCCCCTTTTTTAGCTACACCAAAAGAGAAAAAAATACAATAATTATTCTGCTGAACAAAATGACAAATAATTAAGTCAATGGATTGGTGTAAATGAAATCGACAGAAGCCTTTTATGTTTCCAACCAAAGGTCTGCAGAATTTTTAATGGACTTTGGACTTAAAGTATTACAAGAGTAACACTATTTTCTATGACTTACATTTATTATTAAACAGTCACACTTGCTGGTAAACAGCTGGTACTTTTTTAAAAGAATAGATGTATGCTGATAAATACAGGATTTGTAATAACCGTGTAGACTCCCTAAGTTTGAGGGGAATCAAATCTCATGGGAGAAAGTTAGATATTACTATTTTTTTTAAATTATGGAAGTGCATGGCCAAGTTTTTCATAATATTTATCACAACAAAATTAGGACACTTTGCAAATGTCTAATCATTTTAAACGTTCATTGTGCTTTTGTGTTTTTAAAATACTTTTTAAGAAAAATCAGAACATAACAGTACCTGACCTGGAGTTATACAGAGAACATGACCTTGGTGCATGCACTTCAAAGGTTTCCCATAGACTTTAAGATTTTTTAATGGAAGTGCCATCGAATTAAAATGAAAATGGGCCGTGCGTTCCCTCTCAAAATTAAAGTTCCAGGCCAGCAAAAACCATTGTGTGTGTTGCTAATGAATATAAACAAGAAACCAAAATTCATTCAGGTAGTCTTTTATGACTGACCCCATACTCCATTTGGTTGTATCTTAGATATAACCTTCAGCTTCTAAATACTGAAAGCAGGTTGAATTTAGATAAAATGTTTATTTTTGTTTTAGTTTAAAAGTTTAGTAATTTATCCTTTTCTTAGGTGATATTCGTTTAACCTAACTCATAACGCCTTTTACCCAGCAAACATTTGTTTACTCTTGAGACCTCCTTCACAACTTGTAAATTAATGTTGCTGTTTTTTTTTTCCTTTCTTTACAGAGATGAAGGATGTCTGTTTTAATATGAAGCGCTAAATATTGTTTAAACTCTCTCTCTCTCTCTCTCTCTCTCTCTCTCTCTCTCTCTCTCTCTCTCTCTCTCTCTCTCTCTCTCTCTCTCTCTCTATTATTGAATCTCGACTCACAGGTAAGTTATTTCTTGTTCATCTGATTTTTCAGTATCATCAATGTATCCTGGATTTGAAACCCCAAAGGTTTCTTCGATTTCACTGTTGCTAATGCTTTCATTGTCGCCATTATAACCCTCGATTTGTGTTTCATCAAGCGACCACTCTTGACTAGGGGCAAAATAGACTGGATTCATAATCCCAGATTCCTCACCATTCTCATCATTATCAGAGATTGGTTCAGATTCTGAGATGATACTTCTTATTTGTTTGCCATCAAAAGATGTAATTTCTTTGCAAGCAGACATTCTTTGGAGTTCATCATGTTTGACTGATGGACAATTATCATTCATGGTAAAATGAGGGGCCATAGTAATGGTATTAAAACTATTTTCGTTTTCCTGATCTGTTTTGTAATCACTTTCGAAAACATCTTTGTTTTTGTCAATATTATCTTTCAAACATGATCCAATTCCTGAATTAGCAATAGGAAAATCATCTTCTGTGTTCACTTGGACAGCGCTTTCAGTCCCATTATTATAATTCTTGACAGCATTGCATTCATCTAATTGTCTTTTTAGGTTATCGTCTTCACATGTTCGTTGGTGTTGATTCCTCTCACAAATACTTCCACTCTCCACTCCCTCTATCCTTTGGTTTTGAATTGTCCCACTCCCACCCATGCTCTCGATTTCATTATAGCTCTTATTTTCTAACTCACATTCTTCCCTCATAAAAAATATGGGATTAACTCTTCCTCCATCGTCAAGATGAAGTTTATTATTGCCGAATTCGAGTTCCTCCACTTTCTCACTTTCTGCTTCGATGGCGCGTTGTTGTTGTTTCTTCTTTACTTGCTGAAGGAAGTAGATAACTAGCGCTAACGATGCACCTGTCATCATCATGGACCCGGCGGAATAAAAGGAGTAATCATAGCTTCCAAGAGCGTCGTAAAACCAACCTATATAAAAGCATGTATAAAAAAATATATATATATATATTTTATCGTGCAAATAACTTGGGTGGGGCATAAATGGGGAAAAGCTAATGTTTAGTGACACCATGGAGAAGGAAATACAGTCACTAATAAAATTTAGAAAAAGAGAACAATAAAAACAGAATATGTTAATAAATGCCTCTGTTCGTACAAACCTGCTAATGCACCCCCAGTGATTTCACCAACACCCCAAGCAAACAGAAGCAGCGCTGTCACGGTAGTAATTTGCGATGGTTTTGCTGCAACGATTCGAGGGAGCAGCATAATGGTCACAGAGGCGGCACCGCTGGATAGCCCATGAATCACTGCCACAAATGCCAAAATGCCAAAAACTGTCATTAGTGGAGTTATGAAAGTTGCTGCAGCACATATTGTTAGGGCGACAGAGTAGCCGACTTCAGGCCGGAGAAATCCCTTATCCACGATCCAGCCGATGTTAAGTCTACCTATGGAGCTCCCAGCGCCCATAAGGGTCAACAGCAATGCAGACTGGGTTGATTTGATACCGACAGACTCAGCACGAGATACCAGATGGTACGTAGTTGATGCCCACCCGAAGCCATGCGCCAGAGCCACAAAGAGCATCAAGACAAAACTAGGGTTGCGAAGAAGTTTGGAAGACTTAATTATGAAACGATTTACTTCACGGGATTTTTCCTTTACGACGGTGAAATCGAATTCAGAGGAAATTGTCGGACGGATAGAGTCTTCTTGCTCTCGGATCTGATCATTGTTTGGATTTTCGATGGCTGTTAGGATGAATGGGCTCCAATAATTGTTCTCAATAATGGGGAAATCTCCTTCTGAAGATTCAGAGTCCATGCTTTCAATCCCGCTCCCATCAGTATTATTAGTATCATCCATCGTTGCCATTGATACAACACCCGAGTCAGCCTCCAATATTGACCCATCAACAAGGTTTGTACTCGGTCTGTGTGGGTAAAGTGTGAAATTTTCCCGTCCAAAAACTGATGGATTACAAAACGAAACTCCCCTTTCAAATGTCTTTTCGTTCTCAAAATCCTTGACAGTGACCTCACTGTTTGGAGCTGCTACTTCGTTCAGTACATCTTCAAGTTTCTTGTCAGACTGACGCGTTTTCTTAGGGGTTGTTTTATGCTTTTTGGATTGAAGTGGCCGAAAGAGGGCACCTGCAGGAATTGCATGAAGTGAGATTGCTGATACAATCATGAGGGATCCCCTCCATCCATACTGATCGATAAGATAGGTGTAAAGTGGTGGGAATACTAACTGGCCGATACTGACTCCAGCTGATGCTATGCCAAATGCAACGGTCAAACGCTTATTGAAATACTGGCCCAGAACTGCGAAGGTAGAGTTGATGCACATGCTCATCCCAAATGCTGTGCAGAATAAAACAAAATAGGATCACCATTACATACAGTATAAACACATGGGAGCAAAGTTGTTCCTTTATACTCTACTTTGAAAATTCCACATTTATGATCGCATGTATATATACTCAGCGAAATAAAAAAATCGAAAATTCTATTGATACTTTTTTTTGAGCCAAAACACTGTTTATGCAAATCAATTATAGCAAGATTGTGAAAATGATTGTAAGACGTGGATCAAGATGATTTTTTTTAAATAGCCTAAATTTAATTGCACTCACCTGTGAAAAATCCCAGAGTTATAATTAAGAAAAGAATATCAGTCGATTGCGAGGATATCAGCATCCCGAGCGATGCCACGAAGCCGCCAAACATCGCTGCCGGACGTGGACCATACCTCGTACACAATGACCCGGCTAACGGACCTTGATTGGAAAAGAAGAGTGAACGGTTTAACCTTAAATGCATTTAGCTCTTGAATTCTTTGTTTGTTTCTTTCTTTCTTTGTTGGGGTGTTTGTTGTAGGGTTTTTTTTGTCTTTTTTCTTTTTTCAATTGTGTTTCAACTTTCTTTTGCGTCACCGAAATCCACCCAACACATCCCATTCACCAATGGAAAATAACAGGAATACATTCACCAAATGATTTACATAAAGCCTAAAAATGTGGGAAAACCTCACATAAATTAGATTGTAGTACGAAGGAAAGAAATTAAGAGTTTTATTGGAAGGTTCTTATAGCACCACGAATGACATTGAATTATAACTCCTATAATAAACAACACAAATTCTACAAAGTATTCTTCAAAACTCTTTGAAAGTGATATAGTTAAATAAAAACAATTGAGTATACAAAAAGCACTGACTAAAACAATACTAGTGTTTATTCCAAAATATACTTACTCAAAACACCGAGCATGAACGAACAAATCGAGATCACGAGACTTGTTTCTGCAGCACTGCCGTCGAAATGCTCCATCCAAACAAACACATACACCGACACCGAAGCAATGAATCCAAGCACCGTAAATTGCAAGATAAATCCGCCTAGAAGGACAACCCAAGCCCAGCCTGAGTCGAGTTTCTTTCGGTTAGTCTTCGGGTCCGCAGACTTGCAATCTTCCCTCTTTTTATTTGTTTCAATTGTATCGGCCATGTTCTTTGCATCATTCGTTTCTGACCAACTCGTACAGTTTTCTGATTCTTTCATTGTCTTATTCTCTTTTGAAAATAATCCTAATTGTTTGATAACAGGCTGCAAGAAAACTAAGTTTGAATGTTTATTGCTCGAGTCAGATGTTCATTGTTTGCGCCAGAAATTGATAATGGTAATAATATTGTGTATGAGGCCTGGGGAAGCATTGTATCAAGAAGTTCAACGTCAAAACAAAATTGAGCCAGAATATTCTGGTTCCAACTAAGTATTTTATATTCAGTAATTATGTTTGATGGCTGCATTAGCTTAACCATTGAAAGTTCTAGTTGGATATTAGGTTTTCTTTTTGATAAGACTCGTTGAATGTATTTGGGTATGTGGCGTAAGCTTGATGTCATTACCAGACTAAAAATTGTACTCTGCCCCTCCATAAAGTCACAGCAAATACAACTCTCGTTAAAACCAGTTTGAACTGGTGCATCATCAATGAGCCTGTCCTCCAAATAACTTATAGGAATCCAGCTGTTTGGAAATTACTATCCACAAGTCACCAGCCGCACAAAACTCTTATCTGGCTAATTTCGAGTGGTATTATGCGAGGTTAACAAAGGGTTGAATGTGCCATATATATGTCATTGGACTTTGCAACGACAATATTTACATATTTGCTGTGAAAGTTCTCGATACTGATCTATTTATGGCTAAAATACTCGTGAATATGTAAACCGGGTTGGTTTAAGCTTACACAGTCCATGGATAGAGTAACAATATGTTTTTACACATAAATCCCTAAATAACATTTGCGTGTTGTTTAAAAAGTCGACATTTTATTTATTGAGATTAATATTTATTTATCCTGAAACGAAATGACTGTAGGCCCCTACCACATAAGTAAAACATAAAACTTTAAAAACACTGTTATTTAATATTCATTATCTACGATGCTATTATGAAACAATTCATTTACTATTTTCAGGCACATCGATCATGTTTACAACATTCAAAATGTCTAAATGGGAAGCCTGGGCGTTGAAGACTCAACATAAAAACGTCAGGCAACAAACTGCATACTATTTCAAAAATAAAGTTAAGTAAGCATTTCTTTTGATACAAACAACCCATCACACAATGCACTATGCAGATAATCGAAACTAACAGCAGATTTGAGATATTATTGGTTTTAAGGACCGTGAATGTAAATAAGAATTGAGACAGTCGGTAATATTATTGATTGAAAGATAATCGCTAAATGATACAATTTTATGACAACCATAAATTGTACATAATGTTCTAGTCTATCGTAGGTCTGGAACTAAAGCTTGCCATTGAAGTTAAAAAAAAAAACATTTTGTTCTCTTTCGTGTCTGTCATTTACCTTAAACTAATCCTAAGTTAAGTTTGTGTTATCGTTCTGTTCTTTTGGAGAATCCGAGGAGTACATGGGGTTATCAATGCCTGAATCCTCACTTAGTTCAGAATCTGATTTTGTTGAAGATTGTGACAGATCTTTTTCATAAAAGCCTTGTGAGCAATTAGACTCTTTGGTAGGCAGTGTGTTGTCAGTATTATTTTCAATTTCAATTTCAAGTTTATGAGTCGAGTTTATGGTATCATCACTCTGCTCACAATTGTTATCATTGTGACAACTTCTGTCTTCAACAAAATTATATTCTGAACCTATTTCAATGGTCACATCTTTAACATACATAGTTAAGTCGGTACTGTCTAGTTCGTCAGACTCATCTTGACTGTAAGAACAAATTATTTCAACTTCCATCACTTTCTCTTCAGGTACTATCTTGCCACGGTAACTTTTCAGATTTGTACATTCATTATCTTCGCTCGTTTTTTTACGCTCAGACAAAATTGTTCCACTTTTTTCATATCCATACTGTAAATTTCCCAAAGCCAAATGTTCTGTGGTGAAGAAACTTGGATTAACAACACCTCCATCCTCGAAACTCGCTTTGGTATCTTCATCTTCGGCATCCATCGTGTTCAATCCAGCTTCGACAAAGTCAACTTTGTCATCTTTTGCTGGTGAGTGACGTCTTTTTTCAATCGCTCTTTGTAAGAAGTATAAAACAAGTGTCAGCAATGATGCGATGGCCATTGCTGTTCCAGCGGCATAAAATGAGTAGTCGTAACTCCCAAGCGAGTCATAAAAATACCCTATAATAAAATAATAAAAATAAAAGCGATTACAAATGAGAGGAAAAAGTGTAATGTTCTAATTAGTACAGGTATACGCAGTATTACACCAAACTAAAAGTCATGGTTCTGATACTCATGCATCTCCCGTCAATTAGATGATTACATTTGTTGAGCCGGCGTCGAAATGGCGTCGGCTGAAGACAACCTTAATCTCAACTTACATTTTGTTGTTATATCGTGTGACCAATCAGAATGTTATCAAAAGTTAAATTATTTTTACTTCAAGTTTTGATAAACTTGTTGTCATTGCAGCTAATAAATAAGGTCATAAAAGGAATGTTGCTTTTTGCTTTTTTTAGTTTAAAAGAGACTGCAACAATATTTTTCATAGTCAGCAAATTTTACCAAATCAAAACTTTGCACAAACCTGCCATAAAGCCACCAGATATTTCGCCAATACCCCAAGCGAACATCACCAATGCCATTGACGCAGTGATTTCCTCTGGTTTCACGAAAATTCGAGGGAGCAGCATGATCATAACCATTGCTGCACCACAAGACATCCCTTGAAGTACATACATCACTGATAACAGCCAGTATCCTACAACAATCGGCGTAACATAAGTTGCTACAGAGCAGATGAGTAAAGCCCAGCAGTAACTGAATTCGACTCGAAGGAAATTCTTGTCCAGTATCCAGCCGATGTTGATCCTGCCAATTAAGCTACCAACTCCTACAAATGTTAGAAGCAATGCAGCTGCATCGGTTCCAATCCCAACAGACTCGGCTCGTGCAACCGTGTGATATGTAGTCGAAGCCCATCCATAACCATGCAATGTAGAAGTCATCATTACAATAACAAACATGCGATTACAAAGGAGACTTGAAAGACAGAAGTATGTGTTTATGAATGTCAGAGTTTTCCTGAGATGTATCCTTATTCGACTGCAGAAAGGCATATATTTTGGTAGTTGGGTGAAGGAGTCCTGTGCGGCATTCTCAAACCGCTCCTCGTGTGAATGTTCTGATTTTGCTATGATGAAGTTCTTCCAGTATCGATTCTCCATGGCAGAAAATCCTACCTCTAAACTAGAGACCAAAGAGTGTGAGTCGTCCTTAGTGTCACTCTGGACATCATTTATTGTCATGGAAACTTCATCTGTGTCTACTCCATGTGCAGCAGGTGTTTCGAGTGAGGAAAGAACGATGTCGATGCTACCAGAATTGATCTTTAAATGACCATCGGTTCCAACTTCATCCTTCCCCTCATTGTTATTTAGATTACCAAAATGGGTCTCTTCAAGTTTAATATTATTAGATTTAGTTGAAAGTCGTTTGTTCTTAGATGATCCTTTAACTTTTCTGGTCTTCAGTGGTCGGATGAGGGCGCCAGCAGCAACTGAGTGAAACGTCACAGCGGCTAAAATCATCATAGACCCTCTCCATCCGTATTTGTCAATAAGATAGTTATACAGAGGTGGAAACACCAGTTGCCCAATAGCCACACCAGTTGCTGCCAAGCCAAACGCTAATTTCAGCCGTTTATTGAAGTACATTCCAAGTGAGACGAAAACCGGGTTGAAGGACAGACTTATTCCAAATCCTATTGTAACCAAAACGAAGTTATTACGTAAAATAAAAGAGATTCAACGTGTAAAAAAAACACCTTTTATCAGTGTGTGCAAATTAGGTCACACAAATGTAACTTTCAAGAAAAACAAGTGTATAAGACAAAGAGAATTTATAATGAGTTTTCTCGATAAAAGATCGTTAGACATAAAAAGACACATTTTTTTTGCAACTATATGTAATGGAGGCGTTTGGCTGATCAGTTTGTTTATCGTAAAATATATTAAATACGTGCACGAAATCATCACTCACCGGTAAAAATACCAAGACTAAAGATGAGGAATAGGATGTCCGTAGCTTGTGAGGAAATGAGCATCCCTATTGTTGTCAATACGCCGCCAATCATTGCCGTTGCACGGGAACCAAATTTGGAACAAGACGCGCCTGCCACCGGACCTGTTAAAGTCATCAAAATGCACATAACGTTCACAGGAATAAAATGCAATTGACGTGAAATAATTTCGGGCAGAACCCGCTTATAGTAATTGAGTGGCCAATATTAGATATCTCGAGATGCTAAATCAGTTTGATCAACACTTTTGTAAATTCTGAAAACGGAGGAAACATTTTAAGAAGAGCGGTTATTAACAGTAATTAAAAAAAAAAAAAAATACTGAATGAAAAATATTATCATCTCATAAAAATGCAAATGACGAGAAATAATTTCGGCACAACCCGCTTATGGTGATAAGTGCATGGCCATGAGCAATATTGACATTGTTTGATATCTCGAGATGCTATAGTGTTGATCAACACTTTTGTGATTCGGAAAACCAATTTTTTTTAGAAGAGCCTTAAAAATGTTTTAATTTTTAAGACGCAAAATAATGACAAGTATGATGTTAAGTATTATTTTTAAAGATACTCACTCATGACGCCCATTACGAAGGAACAAAGTGAAACAACGAGGCTTGTTTCGGCAGCACTTGCATCGAAATGCTCCATCCACACATAAACGTACACAGAAACAGACGCTAGAAACCCAATTAGCAGAGCTTCTGTAAAGAAACCGCCGGCAAGAACTACCCAAGCCCAGCCCGAATCGGGAGGCTCAGGTGGCGGGTCCAGTGAAACAGACTTCAAAGATGTTTCCTTAATGTCTGGGTCGTTTATAGTGACCATGTCTGTCTTTTTTTTTTGTGTGAAGAAATCAACCCGTTTATTTCAAATTTGATGTATTGATACCAGGCTGAATTAAAAGTAGAATAACTTTATAACATTGCTCCGACTACACTGCTGAAAACACTAGATGTTGTGTGTCTGGTTAGATGAGACTGAAGAGGCATTAGCGAGACGTAGGCCTACTTTATATTGGAACAAATTAATTTCAATCGATCTTCTTCTGTTGTTTGGGATTGTGGTATTACTTGAGATCCAGATTTGTCTGGTTCCGACTCGCACATGAGGATGCTTAGTTTGTCTAAAAGATTATTGCGTTTTATCTCTTATTTGTTATTTGCAATAATTCTCCCCTAAGCATCGGACACCTGGAAACGAAACCGGTTATCGTTTTCGTCAAGGTTTTATTTCACAATATGTACACTTGATGTTACTATAATACTACTATTGAGAGATCACTTTGCTTGTTTGGCCATGGGTTCGATGTTGACTTGGGCATTTTTATGAGTCGCAGACATAACGAGGAAGGCCGAACGATAGCAAACAAAAGGCACTTTCATAATATTAGGCACAACATATCGAAATCCTGAAATTTATATTTAAAAACAACAACACACTTTTAATGAAACCTGGTTTGTGCTATTTTGTCTTTCATCTTTTGTAATGTAATGTAAATTGTTACGTACGACCAACTCACAAGGTTAAACCCCATAAGTTGGTACGCACGGCAGACTATATAAAAGAATGGAATTACCAAAACAATTAAAGAAAGGGAAGGATAACTTTCCGTATGGCGCCACCACTTTTTCACTCATTTTTACAAAAAGTGATATCTCATTGAGGTAAATTAGATACTAAATTATTTCATATCGAGTGAAAAAGTGGTGGCGCCATACGGAAACTTTTCCAAAGGGAAAACCAGCAAATGAAAAAGACAAGGGTTGAAACATTCTGTGTACAGTAACAATTAATTAAGTAATTTATTTACAAAATTAAAGCTTACAAAGGGTGTTGACAAAATGAAGTTAGATAAAGCATAAATCAAGGCACAATTCATCAATGAACTGAAGTAGGATAATAAAGTAAGACTCGGCTGAAATAATGATATTAGATTTTAAGAAATACCATTAAGTTGTGCTCAATCGACCCAGGAGTGCTCGGGAACGGGGAGTCCGGCGCTCACCCACGGTAGGTAGCCTTCTGTAGTAGGGTAGAACCTCACAGTTAAGAGTAGTCCAAGACCCCCATCAATACCACGCCCAAAGGATTCCCGTGCCGTCAGTTGCGCCGTCAGTAGCGCCGTCAGACCCCATGGTAGAAGTAGGGAACATCACATCCCCGAGGTTTGCACCGGTCAACATCCCGTCCCAAGCTTTCCAGAATCGGAAGAAGGTGTGGCTATGGCATGCATTAGATTATTATACCGCATAGATCCTCAAGCATGCGTCTTGGCTGAAAGTAAGTGCCATTAACAAAGGACGCAGGTGGGGAATTAAGAAAGGAAGATACGGCTCAGCAAACACACATGCAACTATTTCAGACTTCATTTTTAAATCAACAGTTGATGAAATGTTAAAAGACATTGTCTAAACACGGTAGAAATTCCTGAATGAAAACAATAAGAACTTTTTACATCATATAGCTGGCTGTATGGGTACGCTCGATGTAGTTGACCCATAAATTGGAATATTGGGGAAATTGTGGTTTTCGATCGATTGTTGATAAAGATGGAGCTATCTTATGTGCTAATAACCACTGCTGTACCTTCTCCATGCATCACATGTAGTAGGCCTAGACTTTATTTACATACCTGCAGACTGGCAATAAAAAAAGCTTATCATATTAATACTGTTTGTTGTTTTGCCTTGAGCACGTAAAGCAAACATTAATGGGCTTGCAAGAGAAGACCACCGGATGCGCTTTAAAATGTTCATGCCCTAAAACGTTAGTATTACCTGGTTTAATTCATTCTCAGTTTATTTATTTTAGCAAATAAAATTTGTTTCCTAGACATTAAAATAAAGGGAACTAAACATTCACCAAAAACAAAACCATCGAACTATTCGTGACTACTACATACGTACATCTGTCAAATGAGGGCGCACTCCATAATGTCAGCCCCCGTGAGTTATCTTTTTTCGGAGAAGATGTAAACATAAACAAACAAGCAAACAAGTCCTGATACACCTGGGATACTCTAGTCTTAGTAGAGTTAAAATGTTTGAAGTTTTAGTGAAATTTGAGGGGGAGAGTTTGACTGTATTGGTTGATGCGTCGTGGACGGTAGATCGACTGAAAAGAGAGTTTACCCGCTGCCTGGCGGCAGTGCCAGCAGCAGCAGCAGTGTCAGTGGTGGGGGATTCTGCTGCGTCCACTGCCAGTGCCACCACGGGTAATATGACCAGTGCCACTGCTGGTGTTAGAGCTCTTGACCATTCTGAGGTCCAGGTCATTTTTTGTGGTAAAAATCTGTCTGATGGGATGAAATTACAGGTATTCTGGAATGTGCATTTGAACGATTAACTTATGAAGTACAACTTGCATCATCTAACTATAGTACTAAAATAATACTAAATAGTACTTTAACTTTGGGGTTGTTATTTATATTATTAACTGTTATTCTTACTCTTATTTATTAGGTTATTCATTCAATTTTTGTCTTAGTTTAAGATTTCAGCGCATGATTCATGAGCAACTATATAGTTACATGTATACTTAATTGCGTGGGGTATTTGTAGTTTTATTGTGGCTGCTGACAGCCATGGCTGCATCTAATCATAGAGTAAGGTTACAAGGTGTTTCAAAGATAATATTAAGCCCATATGTCCCTTGTACAAAATATTTTACAGCCCACCCTCTTGTAGTTGCGAAAATGTATTGTAACCCTCCTCACGATGGCGAAGAGGGTTGTTACCTTATTGCAACTAACTCGCCTGTTGTTATTTTCTTAATTAGGCTGCTGCCAAATGTGGTACCTTTCTATTACAAATTAGCTATGCTCTCAATATTCTAACCAAGAAACCCAATGAGATATTTGACTGTAATACTCACCATAGTTTATTTTTCAATCCACCAGGATTGTGAGCTGCAGGAGACAAGTACTTTGTTTGTAACAAGGAGGAGAGGTTTTACACTAGAACCAAACTGCAGCCAAGAACGATATGCTAGGATACCGACCCAGGGAGCAGCGTTAGATGAGACGTATACCTCTCTGCAAACTCATCTTGATTTGGAACCACATATTAAGCCACTAGGGGGTGCGAATTATGCCACAGATGGTGGCCAGCTTGCTACGGCACAACAATCGGGTGATGGTGAGTTAACTTTCATTATGAACTGACTTTGCATTCTATGAATTTTCAATAAAGATAATTAAAACCAAACCCATAGAAACTCAAATTGAGTTTTTTGGACAAACGATTGGGGAATGATTGTTCAACAGGCCCTATAATTATACATGTATATTGTAGTGTACAATGTAGCAAAATAAAGGATGACACGACAGGCATGTTCTACAAACCAAACGATAAAGATTTGTTTGTTAGAATATAGAAAGCTTAAGGTTTGGTTGTGATTAAAAATGAAAAGGTAGTTTTCTGTGGTAAAAGACACTTTTGTTTTTATTGGAATGTTTCAAAAGGAACCAATACAATGAAGAGGAACATAGATGATGTTGCCTTTATTGCCTAAAGAGTAACTGTTTCTAATCAAGTTGCCCAGGATAGAGCTATAAAACTGCAAATTTTCATCATCCAGTTTAATTTTTAATTTCAGCCACTAGGACGACGCCTAAGCTCTATGTTTATTGCAAGACTCCTTGTCAATCTGTACAGCCAGGAAAGCTACGTGTGTGCTGCAGTACATGTAAGGAAGGTATCTTTATAGTTCAACAGGTAAAGTATGAGCTAGACACAAAACTTGGGATTTAATTTGTCTAATTCAAACCAAACAGTTCCTGAAGTTTTTTGGTTAAGCAATCAATAAATTAGTAAGAAATCTGTAGGTGAACAGTGTGTGTTTACTTTTGGTTTTCACTTTCTGATACTTATTCATTGAGTCGAGATTTTACCAATGGAGCATTTCTCTGAGTTTACCTTTCAGTCAAATGTGCCAATTTACTGTACAATGATGACATCTCACTTCAAATAAAACTCAAATAAGTTTATATTGATCATAAAAAGATACTTCTCCAAACTTTTGTGAATGTGTTATTCTTTTGATTTTCAGGATCCAACGTGCTGGGATGATGTATTGAAGCCCTATAGGATCTTTGGAAGATGCCAAACTGAGGGATGTTCTGGAACAATAGCTGTATGTCACTAATTAAGCAGTAATCAGTGCATAACTTATTGTTACTCAAAACTACAAAGACAGATTGAAATTTGTAGATGCTTTACATCAAAAATGAAGGAGTCTCTAAAATGGTTTTGGAACTCACAGAAGTGTTAGTTAGGTTGTCAGATCCTTGATGGATTATAATATTATTAAATTGAACTGATTGTAGCACACCATAATTGGCTCAACTTCAAAATTCAAGCTACTTTTTGAAGTAAACAGACATTGGAAGAGTTTTTCCCAGTTATTCATTGTTTGGTTTTTGTCAACTTAATGCTGAGTTACAGGGATATTTAGAGTGAAAGGCATTGTAAGAATCATGCACTGATTGGTTAAATGACGAAGGTAAATTTGTTTAATTTGCAGGAATTTTACTTCAAGTGTGGCAGTCACCCGACTGCAGATAATGACAGAGCTGCTGCTTTACATCTGATCAAGTCCAACACAAGAGACGTAGTTTGTCTAACATGTGGAGATATCCGGTAAGTAACTTCCCAAAGTGTTGATCCGTGGTCAAGTGGTTAGTCTGCAAGACTTGCAAGATCACAATGTTGGTTCGGGTCCAGCCGTGCTAAGCGCTGATTTCACAGTGACTAGAATGAGTATTGTTGGTTAGTTACTCAATCACTTTTCAAGATTTGTGCTAGTCATAATCATAGACTGTAAGCGAATGTATGTGTGTGAGAAATTGGCTGTTGCGAGCTTGGCGTGTATATCCCCTTGTGCGAGCTTTGCCGAGTTCCATTGTTAAAAAGATCATTCAAACAAACAAACAAACAAACAGATCCAGCTGACCACTTTGATAGCTCAGTTGGTAGAGTGCCAGCACATTAACCTGCAGCTGGCAGTTAAAAGTCCCTCTCTACTAAGCGTTATTTTGTGTCTAAGCAAGTCATTATTCTGGGCATAATTTAGATCTAACTTATGATTTGGTTGTTTGAAGGACTAATTCTAGCAACACTTTACTTAACACTTATCCCCCACAATCAACATTATTTATCAATTTTGTTGCCTTCCCAATTAGTGATCCGGTACTAGTCTTCCCATGTGCTGGTGGACATACCATCTGTCTGGATTGCTTTGCTTCATATTGCCAGGTGCGACTTGATGACAGGCAGTTTGTCTTGGCTGATGAGGAATTTGGCTATACACTGCCATGCCCAGGTAAGAAACCAATGTTGCCCAAGTGAGAATCCATCTTATAAAACACATAATTATTATTGAGTGTTACTGTTATGTGAAAAGAAAACTGTTTTATGACTTTATGTCCGGGCCTAATTGCATAAAGCTGCTTAGATTCCAAGTAGCACTTCGTTAAAAAAATTTTCTGGTAAGCAGGTTTTAATAACCCATTTTGTTAATTTTTGTACATTTTTTTTCTTTTATTTTTTCTGATAGTTGGCTGTCCAGCATCACTGATTAAAGAAAACCATCACTTCAGAGTGCTCGGAAGTGAACAGGTAACCAAGACATGACCAAAACATCATGTACACTAAATCAGCAGCACTACCAGTGAATTTATAGAACTTATTCTGTTTCTGAACTATTTCACCTTGTGATTATATTCTGTGACAATGCACTCATATGCCTCCAATATTTATACAATACTGCAGTTTATATTTGAAATGACAATTTTCCTTTTGACAGCAAACATGTTTCTGATGTCCCTGTCTTCCCTTTATTTGTAGTATGCTAGGTACCAACGGTTTGGGGCTGAGGAGTGTCTGCTTCAGAATGATGGTGTGCTGTGTCCTTCACCAGGTTGTGGGGCTGGACTGCTACCAGACTTTGGATCGAGGAGGGTGGAATGTGTACAACAAGCTGGGCAAGGATGTGGGGTAAGAGTTTGACTTGGGCAAATATTACACACAATGGACTTATACTCTTGTATTGTATAAATACATTGCATAAAAAAGGCCATCATTGTAAAGTTGATCTGGGGGCAATGTCATGTCACTTTCATGCTTATCTCAAACTGTTCATACATCAGCCAGACAAGTAAAGCAATGTGGCTGTGTGTTTGATTCCCTGGCTGATTATTAGTAATAAAATAAGGATAGCAATCTCTAGGAAAGAGCACCATTCTATTATGAACATGACCTCATTTTGACCCCAGTAACTTTGGCTTGCTGTAAATGGGTAATTTTTAACAGTTGTAGTCCACTTTCTCTTTCTCTTTTTTCATGACTAGTTTGTCTTTTGTCGCCAATGTCGAAATGCATACCACAGCGGTGACTGTGAGACATCAGCAACACAAACTGTGATAGATGGAGGTGGGGGAGCATATGCAGTCAGCAGTGAGAGGGCTGCCCAGGCATTATGGGAGCATGACCAAAGTAAAGAGACAATCAGACAATCAACAAAGCAATGTCCAAACTGTAAGGCACCAACAGAGAAAAATGGTGGGTAAAAGAATCAAGGTTATCAGTCTGGGACCTTTTTGAAACTCTGGCTTTGGCTTCGGTTCCGGCTTAGGCTTTATCCGCCTTTTAAAGCCCTGTACCAAAAGCATATGTTTTCATAATAGATGGATTGCACTAAGCGTCAACGACCGCCATATTTGATGAAATGTGCATGCGTGCAAGGCTGTCTTTGGCTGAGAATTGTGGTCGATGGAGCTTAGTGCAATCCATCTACAGCTAACAACGCATTAAGCAGTGACCCCAAGTATAGGTTTCGAAAAGGTCCAAAGGCAAACAAAAAACAGTTTACGAATGACAATCTCATACATGAAGAAGTGTTGCTAAAAATTGACTTTCCTTTCTCCTCTGGAGCACCCCAAGTTTTAAATCCTACCTTGGATCAGGGCCTTGCACGAGGATTGGGTTTCTGTTCCGACTTGATTACTAAAATGTAGGTGTTCCCAATTAAAGATTTACCACCCACATTTAAACTTGGCACTTCTTCATCGCCTTCTTTTCTTAAGTATCTTCAGGCCTGGGGTTACAGTGCTAGTCACTTGTATCTCTCGGTTTATCAGAAACATATACAGAAAAAAATAAGACATGCCGGTAGATTCTTTGGATGATTATCACTTCTTCTTTTCTATCCTGTTTAAAAAAAAAACTGCTATTTTCCACTAAGCAATCCAGTAAATCAGGTACAGGAAAAGGCTTGTATTATATTTCTCATGTTAATTAGCGCTTCATTAAGCATTGACATTATTATATTTCTTCTATAGGAGGCTGTATGCACATGATATGCCCAATTCAGCAGTGCAAGTTTGAATGGTGCTGGGTATGCAGTATTGAATGGAACCACCAGTGCATGGCTGATCATTGGTTTGATGTTAACCGACCATTGGTTTGATGTTAACTGACCATCTTATGGGCTGGTCATATCAGCATGTATCAGGGACAGTTCAGGATAATAATATAATAATAATATCAAAGTCTTATATAGCGCACGTATCTACCAAACAGGGTACTCAAGGCGCTGAGTATATACAAACTTTCAGAAAGATAGGTTATTGCAGTGGTGGATTCTGAGACCCAATTATGTAGCACTTATAAGGGTTTACAAGGTGCTACGGCGCATTAAGCAGCCACAACCAGGAACACCGGGGCGAACCCCTTCTCTTTTCGATAAGTGCACTGGGTTCTTTTACATGCGTTACACAACACATGGGACCAACGGCTTTACGTCCCATCCGAAGGACGAAGGATTATAGGATAGTAACAATACCAAAAGGTAATTACATGTATTCCTAAACCATTTTACGTCCGTTGACAACTGCAAATTTTATTTGAGACAGACTTGCCCGCCGACATTTTTCAGCGCCCAGAACAACTTTGGATTTTCTTCGAGTTTTTTGCCAACAGCCAGACGGCTGACGTTCATATACACCCATAGTTTCCAGTGTGTAGCGTGCACAGCAGAAACCTACTGTGATACGCTTCGTATGTGCCATCTGCCTGGAATTCGCTGAGTGCCTGCTTAATTTGTTTAACACGACAACATCAAATCCTGGAACTAATTATGAGAGCCTTTGTGTTTTTCCTTTGACAAGTCAGGGTTTCAAAGGAAAATGATTACTCAAGAAGCTCCAAAAAGCTCTGAAGCTTCCGCGGGTGGGCACGGAAATTAATATAAAAAATACCAACATGAAGTTTAACAACAGAAGCATTGTTTTACCCCCATTGTTTTTGGATAGAGATTTAAAGAGCAATATGTTGAGTTCATAACTAGTACATGCAGAGCATCCTGTGCACTTGATGTGGTAGGGTAGGGGCCCAGAATTCTTTAGACTGATACAGTCCACTGTGCCACTTAAATAAGCAAGGGGGGCCTATCTTAAGTATGCATGCACTTTTCTTATTGGAATATGAAACGGCTCAAACTTTGATCTATATGTCCAAGGCTTAAAAGCTGACTCTACAGGCAAAACATAACAGCCACTTAAGGCTTAAGAAAAATTTCAATTTTTGAT
Source organism: Asterias amurensis (assembly GCF_032118995.1). NCBI lineage: Eukaryota > Metazoa > Echinodermata > Asteroidea > Forcipulatida > Asteriidae > Asterias > Asterias amurensis. The sequence goes on along the minus strand of NC_092661.1, from coordinate 19,225,629 downwards.
GAAGTTGTCATCCACGATTATTTTACCTAAACTATTGTGATGAAGTTGTCAATAAAAAACAATTATGAATAAAATGATTACGTCTCTTTCTTACTAAGTCGGTTGATGAATTAGGACAAAGTAAATGTCTTCCACCAAATACCATATTAATCTCTAGAATGGGGGTGGGGGTGGGAATAGAAAATAAATAGTGAAAACAAATATTAACTTGAATCTGACAGGTCAAACTCCCCCAAAAATTATATTTGCTATGAGCAAGTGTACAGCTGAAATAATTTGTTTTTTTAAAGCCATTATACACTTTCGGAACAGAAAAAAAAAAAAAGTTCACAGATTTACAAATAATTTACAGGGCTTACAGAAGGTAACGGTAAGACTTCTCTTAAAATATTATTCCATGAAATGCTTTACTTTTTGAGAAAACATTTAAACAATTATCAATTCTCGACATCGAGAATTAGGGATATATAGTAAACACGTACATGTCATGACACAGCGAATCGTGCGGAAACAAGGGCGGGTTTTCCCGTTATTTCCCGACCCTGATGACCGATTGAGCCTAAATTTTCACAGTTTTGTTATTTTATATATAAGTTGTGACACAAGAAGTGTGGGCCTTGGACAATACTGTTTACCAACAGTGTCCAATGGCTTATGATACATAACATAGTACCTATTAACAAAGCACTAATACACATTAAGTAGTTGCCAAACCAATAAATACATTTTAAAATGATATAACATTAAAACAAAAATAGTTGGCTGTGATCAGCGAAACACAATCAAACAGCTGCCTAACAAAGAAGAAATTAGGAACTAAATTTACACATTTTAGCAAATTTCCTAATACTTACCAACTATTTATCCAAATGGTTTCACATGCCATTTGTATTATCCCTTTCCCTAAATAATAGAAGCAATAACATAATTTAAGTACATGTACATAACTGGCCTGATCATAAGTAGTTTGCTTAAAGGGAAGGTACACGTTTGGTAATTACTCAAAACAAATATTAACTTAAAAACTGACTTGGTAACGCCCATTGGAGAGCTGTTGATAGTATAAAACATTGTGGGAAATGACTCTCTCTAAAGTAACTTAGTTTTTGAGGAAGAGGTAATTTCTCACTAAAATAATAAAAGACTTCTAGCTAGAAGTCTTTTATTCTTATCTGAAAGTACACAAATTTGTCAAACAAGGGGGTGTTTTTTCTTTCATCATTTCCTTGGAACTTCGATGACCACTTGAGCCCAAATTTTCACAGGTTTGTTATTTTATGCATATGTTGAGATACACCAAGTGGGAAGACTGATCTTTGACAAATACCTTTACCTTCATTCTCATGTCTGGTGAGCTACATCGGCAAAATAAAGTAATTTTCTCAATAATACAGTATTTTAAGAATGTCTACTCCAATACAAATGGGTAATACATCAAAAAAACAATATAAGATGAAAAATGCAACAAAATTACACCAAAACATTTTGTTGCCATACGCAATTGTTAGAGTCAATAAAAAATAGTCACCTTTCTTGAATTATATAACCCCACTATATACTGTTTATATACTGTCTTACATCTCAAAGGTTATCTCACACTCTTAATTTACATAAATCTACATATTGTATGCCAACAAAAATGTACAAAACTCAAACTTTATACAACGGAAATATTTACAACATTAGAAATTATTGTACATGTAGTTGGGAAAACCAACCATTCATCCTACTTTATTCCTTCCACCTTAACAGCTAGCTGTTAAAAGAATGGATCAGCACCAGTTAGTAATGTGTCATTTTAATCTGTTTGTACTCAATATCAAATCCAAGCACAAGTTTTATGGCGCTTAGATTTACTGTTAACAAAGTACATGTGCACGCTAAGGTTTCAAATCTCACTCCAGTCAATTTGTACACCAAAATTAATGTAAAACTGAAAACAATAATGTCTGTTACAGACATGGCAGCACAGGTACAGCCATTGCTGTGGCCAAACCTTTATGATTTCATAGATTGTCAGTGATACTAAATATCTAAGTTTTAATTTAAAGACAATTTACCTCAGCAATTAATTGTTTGACAATGATTGACACTCATGGAATTTCATCTTCAAGAGGGCAAGGCCATTTTCATTTTGATTTAATAGATGAAAGGAACATAAATACTTATTTTAGAGTAAGGAAGGATCATAATAAATCTCAACATGCATTTTCTTAAAAAATTATTAATTATGAATAATTTACATTTGTTGCAAAGACGTAGCCAAAGCCATGACTCTAGCTCTCTGACCTTTGCAGACAGTGTTTGTATTTTGTCCCGTCCCGAGTCATTTCTGAATGCTGTCATTATTTTCATGGAATATAATATCAACTGCCATTAGTAGTGTTGGATTATGATCTTGTACAGGTATTAAGTTTGTCACCTTTTGAGTAGTAGGGGGCGGGGCACTGAAAAGAGTTTCAATCTCTTATTAAAGAAAATACATTAATTTTTTTTTTGATTTTTTACAATTTAAAAATTTTAATTTTATAACTTTAGCACTTTTGTACTGTTGAGAGTTGAGAAGCTAAAGATAAACATTCAACATAACTTATAGCTTTATTATTTATGCACAACTTAAGCAAATGGTAATCATGTGACGGCTTTGATACACATTTAACTGTTGAATCAATCACCATGTAAACAGTATACACTGTGACACGATTCTCAATACAGCATGCTATCAAAAATTAGCCCTTGAAAAGTTGCTTTTTCGTCAGTGAATTATATTCAATATATAAAAGTCAACATCCATTGCAACCTAAATACTTAACTTCTGTCAATTAATTAGTTTAATTGAGATCACCATTGAGAGATTCAGCCTGAGTTAGTAGAATTGTGTGCATGGGTACCAACATTAAAGGCTTCTAGATAACTGGCAGTCAAACAAATATATCGAAAAACAAATAACGAGAATGGCAACATAAAGCTACATGGCTCACTTGGTTAACCCGGAGGTAATTGGTTCAAATCTCACTCTATTATATGTGTCTTTGTTTAACCCCAATAATTGATAAGGCTTTCTCAAAACTCTAAAAGTTTTAAACTCAAAGTTTCATCATAATTAATGCACGTCAACTTCCATCTTTTGAAAAATATTTTCTTCAAAGCAATCTATGGGTGGTGCACTTTATTGAGTCTGCCTAGCCTGTGGGCGACCCAGTGAGTGAGTGACTTAATTGTGAACCCTAAAGGTTTTCACCACGACTCGTAAATTTCTGGTAATTAGCTCTTTAACTTCAGTTTCTCTCCACAAAATATCTGGTTCTTAATCTCTTCTGCTTAAGGCACTTGCTTACAGGTATTACACCTACAAGGTAACTACAAATTTGTCCAGTATGAATCATATACAAAAGCCAAGATACTTGCTTTTCAAGTCAAGAACCCCTTCTCCTCTGAGCTTTATAAACTCTACATCAATTTATTCTTACACTTCTTTAAAAACTAGTTTCTGCTGGGGCACTCCCAGTGCATGGTCTAAAGTTCTCATCTAACACCAATGATGTCCTAACCATTCCGCTATTTACCACAGTGTCTGTTGTAGAAGTCTCCACCTCTGGGCTTGGCTCAACACCATTTCTTTCACGCCCATCTCCAGCCTCCGGCAACCCATCATCAATGTTCTTAGCTTCAGCAACACTATCAGGAGCAGTTGTACTTTCTTTTTCTTCGGTAGATGTTTCACTGAGTAAACCCTGATCATCTGATTGAACATCTGAGTTATTTTCACCGACTTCATTTTCACTCGCCATTTCTTCACTTTCTTTCTTTTTATTGTCGACTGTTTCCTGCGTTGAAGTAACAATTCCATTACTTTTGCTGTCATCTGTGTGATCTTTGGTATCCTGATCACCATCTATGTCTGAACCAGAGTCACTTGGACTGTAAGGTTTCGGACCATGCAAGACGGTTTCTAGAAGATGTTCATGATCTCTCTTCCATTCTTGAATACCTTCTGATGTTAGAGATGCCTTGGAAAGAATGTCTTCAATCTGATCCAACTCTGTTTTCTTGGCCTTCGGGAGAAAAACAGTCCAGCAAATTAAGTTCTGTAAAATGTTAAACCCATTATATTCCAATGACTTCCTTCAAAAGAAGATACAGTCTGAACTGTTTTAAAACCGTTTTAAAGGTGACAGAAGGAAATTTGGCAAATAATATGCGTAATAAGTACATGGCCTCCTGGTGCACAAGAAATCACATTTATCTGCCACAAAGTTCAAAAAGAGACTGTAGAGAGCAAATTCACAGTACACAAGCCACAGAGTTTCCTGATAATACCAGCTTTAAAAGAGAAGAAACCATGCACCCAATGCCAGCCTGAAAGGTACAGCACTTGGCAAACCATGGCACCACTACCAGTTTATTAGAGGGTTTCTGAAAACAAAATATTTGATTTCACTTCAAAGAAATTACTGAAGGTATCTGTACCTTTAAAGTCCTCTGGAGAGCACGTCGTTGTAAAGCTGCCTTGTTCTTCTTGGGATCCTTATCCAGCACGGTGTGAATCCTCCTTAGAGATGACTTATCCTTGTTGGTATATCGCTTACTGGTCCTCACAGCTGTTCTCTCAAAGCCCACAACACATCCATAAGTATCCATGATAGTCTTATAGCTATCAAGGAGTGGATCATCTCCTCTTAGAGGGGTGGCAGAGTTGGAGGGTCCAGGGATTGCAGAGTCAGAGGGTCCAGGGTTGGCAGAGTCGGAGGGTCCAGGAGTGGCAGAGTCAGAGGGTCCAGGGTTGGCAGAGTCTGAGGGTCCAGGGTTGGCAGAGTCTGAGGGTCCAGGGGAGGCAGAGTCGGAGGGTCCAGGAGTGGCAGGTTCGCTGATGGACACTCTTGCAAATTTAGCATCTTGAGTTGGACTTAAAGACACATCTATAGGAAGCAAAGAAACAAGAATCTTATGATGTTGATTGCAGGGCTTGTATTTGAAGTCATTTTGAAATGTGTACAAAATTTGCTTCTTTTCTGGCTAAATCGTCTGATCTTTTTTTTTTTTTTTTTTTTTTTATGAGACAGGGAAAATACTTTCCGTTGAATTTGCCAGAAATGCTTTGGACTGTATTAAGGTTCGGCATACCAATTAAAATCAACATTCATTTCTCTTATTTGTACAATCCTTATACAATTCAATATTACAAATATAGCATTATCTACACTCAGCATAGTCTACCTCACGGCTATAATGCAATGATTATTATAGTGATAGCTGGACCAACTTTAAATATAATCCCACAATTACAAAATAACTATGTTGACTTGGCGAAGTTGCACTTGCATTGACATAAACATCAAGCTACACAAAGGAAAAGGAAAAAGAAATCAAATCTAAAATGCAACAAGCTAGTAGCAATTCTAAAAGTTAGTTCAAATACAGTCATTAAGACAACTCAATACACAAACAATAGATTTGTTAAAAAGAAAGCTGCATTCCAGATGAAGTTGTAAACAAATCCACAAAAAAAATCAGAATACAAAAAAGAATACTTAAATGATATTTGAACCTAAACATGAACTACAAATGCAATAGGTACTACAAAGGGGCTACATATCTTATCTACATTTGACATCAACATGCAATGCATAATTGTTTATTTCTTTTCCAGCTAACTAAACCCTACTTTACTACAGCAAGTCTCATGCCCATCATCGCCCAATGTTTCACACATGTCCTTATAAGACAATATTAACTAATGGAAGAAATCCCTTCTACAACATAATGGGGAAAAAACATTTAAGTAGCATAAAAAGGAATTTTTTTTCTTCATTTTCACCCCCGATTGTTAGCAATTTGATGCAGCTTTGGCAGATTTCTTAAAGGAACATGTTGCCTTGGATCGGTCGAGTTGGTCTTTGAAAAGCGTTTGTAACCGTTTGTTATAAAATGCATATGATAAGAAAGATATTTTAAAAGTAGAATATAATGATCCACACAAGTATCACTCGATATTGCACGGTTTTCCTTTTAACTCGTCGACTAACACGGTCGGCCATTTTTGGGAGTCATATTTTTGACTCCCATAAATGGCCGACCATGTTAGTTCGCAAAGTAAAAGGAAAACCACGAAATTTCGAGGCAAATTTGTGTGGATGATTGTATTCTACTTTTAAATTATCTTTCTAACCATATGCATTTTTTAACGGTTACAAACGCTTTTCAAAGACCAACTCGACCGATCCAAGGCAACGTGTCCTTTTAAAGAGATAACAAATATCAATCAAGTTATTGTTTTCATCTTGTTTTATATGTAAACAATCAATACTCTTTGCTGATGAAATTGTTACTTTCAAACATCTGTTAACTTCTTTTGATTTTGAAGCGTATAATGAAATGCAGTAAATATCTTGCAGTTCACATGAACATAATTTTCCAAATTTGTGCTTCTTATTTAAAATGTGACTGAACTTTGACTAATTGATTTATTACCTCTTTCATTAACATTTAAACAACATACCTTGAAGCCTGCGCGGAACGTTGTGACGAAGTTCAAAAGCAGGAAACATCCATAAAATACAATTGCTTCTTAATTTGGGGTTTCTGTAAGAGGTGACCATTTTTAAGCAACACATACACAAAGAAGGATTCATTGACATTTCGTTTGAAAACAACAAAACTAAATGTCTGATCATTATACAGAGGAATAAATTTAATGTACGACTGTAGATTCCTAGTTTCTTTGAGGTGGATATCCCCAAATAATTAATTTGAAAACATTTAACTTTTACAAAGTGTTGTTTCTTTATTGAAAATTCTAAAGTGAATTCATTGCTTTACAAGTAGTCAAATCAAAACATACTATTGGTATGTGATTTGTTTATATTCTGGTTTCTTCTTTGTGTATAAAATTGCTTGGGGACCACTAATGGACCAACATCAGGAAATGTGGGGTTGGGGTGAAGGGGGGAGGGGGTGCAATCAGCACACAGTGCTTGTTTTAATTTGGACAGGTGCCACAGCAGACATTAGTGTGTGTGTTTACTGCACAAGTATAACATGCAATGAAACATTATGTGTAACATATGGTCCATGCATTTATCAGTAAATGATGCATCTAGCACAAAGTTACAAAGTGTAATTTAAACAAGCTTCTCACACTATGAACTTTCCGAGATTCCAGCATACCAATGCAGAGTTTCATTGACTCACACAGTGAGTGCCTACACAATTTTCTCAAATGACAACATCAAATCTAAGGACTCATGAGAACCTTTGCTGTCTTGCCTTTGTCAAGCCAGCGTTTCATTGTGGCAATGATATAATCAAAGGGAAACTGTTACTCAAGAAGCTCCAAAATACTCTGAAAAATATTACCACAGAACATTTTTCAGAATACCAATGTGGTTAAAGTGAAGGCGGATAGGGCGATCTAATCGTAGCCACGGCTAAATGAATTGAGACAAATTACTGTTTTTGTAACAAGTATTTTTGAGGGAATTTGAAGGTAAGGTGAGGTTAGTGCATTGTGGGATAATAAAATGTTATCAAAATATAGAGAAGAGCAATTAAGTCTTCAATGTGAACTGTTTGTTGCAGCATGGAATCCAGAGTTGACACTGTGCATATGTAAATATCCTTTACAATCCCAAAAGGCAGTGTTAATGAAGTAACAACATTAGTTCTGGGATGAGTACATTCAGTTCAATCTGAAAAATAACATGAAATGCCGCCACCTTAGGTAGACAACCTTTGAGAAATGAAGTATACATCAGTATCGGGTTCTTTTATGTTGATGTGCTTTGAACCATGTGAAGGAGCTTGGCGGTTTATAAATAAAAAGAAGTAAACAGACTTTGGCACTGTGCAGCACTTTTATCTTAACAAACTATGAAGTGAAAATAACGGAATGAAAGTGTATAGGCTGCTTCGACTAATTAGATAGAATCGTGTTACTGTTATAATGCTTATTAAGCTTATGGCAAACCAGCATACCACAGTAACAAGAGCCTTCACTGTCTCTCATCAAAACTGGAACTGAGACTAATTGGAAATTTATTGGACATTTAACTAGACTTTCATTGCATAAGATAACATTTTAAACCTGATTTCTAATGTTTAAACCCTTATGATTAACTTATAAATAAAACTAACAAACAGCCTACTTGTTGTTTAGTAAGGAACAAATATGTTAGACACTTAAAGGTCAATAAATAAGTAACATTAGTTTGAGGTTATGTTTATATCCAAGTCTGTTGCTAATGCTGTTAACTCAGCAATAGTGATTTCAACATGCACACATAACTCACAACCAAAGTGCACTCAACGCACACAGACAGGAAATAGGATAAATGTTGTAAGGAACCTGCAGCCGATTTCACAAAACACTAGGATTAATCCTATCTTGAGTTTCAATGTGTCCTAACGTCTATGGATACGGAACTTCACTTGTCCTAAATTTAATCCTAAGTTAGGAAGAGTTTGGTGAAATCGACTGCTGGACATTGTGTTAATAACACACCATGCTTTAATTCATCATTTAGAACATCACAACATCCATTCACATGCAACGTTACAAAAGTGTTAAACCATTCCAAGAATGTATAAAGTCCTATAACAATCTATTTCACAGTATTTAAACATGCTGTGAAACTATACATTTATTGCTGTCACACAGGCATTATGTATAGGATAATGCCCGAGGTGCGCGTCATTCGTGGGTAAGAATGGCCCGAGGGCGAAGCCCGAGGGCCATTCGTACCCACGAATGGCGCGTTCACCGAGGGCATTATGCGACTTAACCCACACCTGTGACGTCATGCTATTGTTACAATCGCTCCATTATTTCGCAAGAATGGCGCGATATTGTTTAATTTTTAAGTCAATTGTTTGTATGTATTACGTAAGCTTGTTCACTCCAGTGAACACCACTGGTGGTGTGTGAACAATGGACGAAGACCAACATTTAGGAAATATGCTCGTTCCTTCGATAGTGGCATCATAGATCGGGAGCGAAAGTGGCAGCAGATAAGTGATTTTGTTTCTTGACTTTAAGTAAATTTATACAAGTTAGTGATAGAAACAGATTATCAGATGATGTTGTAGCCGACTTTCTCGGTCTACAAAAAACCCAAAAGGTGAAGATAAAAGAAGTGACCTACCCGCGTACAAGCCTGTAGTTTCAGATTTGTTTTTAATAAACAAATTTAAGCTACCTTTATGATCAACAATTTCAGTTGAATTCCTGTTATTGAAATTGAAAAAAGTATCTTTGCAATCTTAAATTTTAGGTACTTTACTCACTTACCATGTTTGTGTATGGTAAATTAAGCATTTTGAATTAATAAAAACAAAAAACAAAAATACTGGTTAAAATGAAATTGATTTATCTGACTTTAAGACCTGCTTAAATTACTGTTGTAGTACTATAATTATTTTTTAACATCTCAGCTAAATAATAATTTAATAATGTAGCTGTTCACTTGTGGAAAGTGTTAACGATCATTTTGCAATACATGTGTAGCTCTATTAACCTGTGTTAAAAACCATTAAAAACAAAATAATATATGGTCCATGGCGTCATTGACTTCAACCCTAACTCTTTTGTGCACAATGGGTGAATAGATGTAACCATCGCGCCATTCGTGCAAAATAATGGAGCGATTTAACAATAGCATGACGTCACAGGTGTGGGTTAAGGGTTAATAATTTTGACTAATTCAAAATAGTTGATTGGTTGGTTTATGGTGTAAATCCTAAATATTTAAATGTTTTCTCTATTTCTTCTACTGTAAGTGTATATTAAGGAAACACAAATGTTTATTGTGAGAGTAAAAGTTAACGTTGTGTGCAACACCAAAGGAAACAGTTAGTTGGTGCGAGTCCATTCTTTTTTTATGGACAAGCATTGTTCATGTATTAAAAGATTAACAGAAACAGAGTGTTAAGTTTAGTGATGGGTCATGGGTGGTGGAATGAAGGTTGGTCCATGAATGGAAAATTGAAATATACATGAACTGCTCAAATCACTTTTCAAACTGATTATTTGAGACAAAACAGTTCCTGTATTTCATTTAAACAGGTGTGATTGGAAAAAAATGAAAGCACGTTTCTTAAGATGAACCCTCCAAAACCAGGGCTTTTTGGGTCACTAGGTGGCAGCAGACTTACCAGATAGATGCAATGTTCTTGAATGTGCGGATGCTCAGAAACATGGGAACAAAGGAAAAATTACCCGATCTGTCTGCTGACCCAAGTGTTCCAAAATCCTCAATTGGTATCGATACTTATCAAAGTACTAGAGATGGTTGTTTTAATCATTTATATTTTGTGTGTAAAACAACGATGTATGTATTTTTAAGGAAATATTTAAGTAGTTCCACCTACACTTTCTACTTTGAGAATGTTTTATTGTATTTAGATTTTTTTTTTCCACATTAATTGCTTTCACTGTTTTCCCACCAGTAACACAGTAAAAATGGTCACCTCTTACCATATGGGGTCGAGTTCCTTCGCTTTGGATTTTTCTCAAGGGCTTCCAGTTCTGACAGGTCAATGCTTAAACTCCCACGACTGTGCCTCCGAAGTGCCCCCAGCACACGTTGCATGATTTTGGGGCTACCTTTGGGAGAATTACTGGAATGTGCGCTGCTGAATGGATCTCTTTTAGTGCCTCTTTTTTGAAAGATTTTCGGGGAGGATGTACCTGGTTCAATCTTGGGCGAGGCTGGAGATTTGTATTTTTTGGGTGATCGTTGGGGAGATCCTGCCTCGCTGGATGTGTTTCCTGATCTATCGCTGGATGATGGAGACCAGGGAGGAGACTGGTCACTCTTCTTATCCTTGTCTTCATCATCACTTTCACTATGGTAACCCTCAACACCTAGTTTCAAATAAGAACACAAAAGACTTTCAACAAAGTGTGTAGAAGGCAGAGCTGCTAGTCCTATATAGGACTCTTCCTCTGTGCTGTACACAGATACCGAGTCCTAAATATTAGGGCCCGTTTCTGGGGGTGGACAATTTTCATAAGCTTCATAACTCAAATATCATGAAAATGGCGGATTTGTGAGGAATATATGACGACCAAAACCAACCGCAGAAAAATGTATTCTGCCATGGCATGTGAATCTGTTGAAGTTAGTTAGGGGTATTTGTGGTTGTGCCTTGCAAGGCCTATCTAAGTCTAGTAGTGATAGTGACAATGGCAGCCCCGGTAGATGAACGTTGATGCAGCAGTTGGAAGCTGCTTCCTTTGACTGCTTTTGTCCTTAGCTTCTTAAAACACTTCTTAAAACTGGATTGTTATCAATGCAGTAAATGTCAACGGCCTCTTACTTTGCATCATGTCGACCAGGTCCAAAGAGTCCTTTGATTGGAAAATGATAGACTGTCGCATATTTTTTTCCTCTTTGAACACGATTGATGCCAGACGTAGTTTATCAACCCATTTCTTCCTATCCTCAGCATGCTTTGCAGAAAAATAGAGTGTACTGGTGCCCTTGTGAGTAGCCTTGAATGCACTGTTTCAAATAAATAAAGTAAAACCATGTTGGATTTAATAGATGTTAAATTTGCATCAGAGACAAAGAATATTCATTTGGTTTTAGCCATAATTATTATACACCGATGTGTGTTTAGCACATGTTGGATTTGTGTGTTGAATGTACATGTAGTAGTCCAATTGCATACATGTATGACATCACAGACGCATACAGTGCCCTCACTGAGTTAAGAGCACCTCATTAGATGATTGTTTATGTATGAGGCACATATGTGCACAATTTCCATGGTCTGACCTCATCACTGGTATGGTGGACTACCTGTGGTCCAGGAGGTCCATGAACATGAATTGTTTGTTTGGTTGGGAAATGCAGCCATCATTTTTCAAACAGGGTAACACTGCCCTTACAGCCAGTGGTACAATAACTCACATGATTGTGATTTACAGCCCAGGGTTGATTTCACAAATCACTTATATTCATCTTAAGATGCATTGTCAATAGTAATATATATTTGGTTTGCAGTAACACCATGTGTTTATCTACTTGCCAGGTAGTGTTTGTTCTTAGAGAACTGTCTTGCCTTAGTCTACTACCACGGAGTAGATGTTCGGGGGTTCGGGAGACTTCTCAGTTCTGAAAAAAACTGCCCTGCTTTTTTTATCTATAACCCAGGCGGATGGTACAGAAAATAGGCTGGGACTACTACTTTAGCTTATAGGATCATGATTAACTGTACTACCGGGGAGTCCGTTCTTTAATTGGTCTCAATATTTCGATTAGCTTGCTCTAGTCATCGTCAGGAGACTGTCAATATTGTCATAGTGATTTGTATTGTGACACCACATTTAGCTTAGAAATTATGAATGATGCATGGTGTAAGATAAATCTTAGCTCTGTGTGAAATTAACTCCCCAAGAAGACTTTACTTTGGGCTTGCTTGCATCTATCCATCTTCAATTTCCTTGGTTACCTATCAGACCTGGTACTTCATTCTAGTCAGGGCAAGGCAGTGTTTCCCTAGTAAGGGCGCCCGTATGAGGGAAATGTAAATTTGTACTGGACTATTTCAAGGGGCACCAGGGCAATTACCAGGGCATAGAGCCAACTGCATCCACTGTGCCTGTGAAGTATCAGGTCATACTTATGACCCCCACAAAAAAAGGTGTAATTTGTATCTGAAAGCTCACTTGGTATAAAGATAGTAATGGTTGTAAGCATCATATGAAATTGTTTTATATGAACTGCAGCCATTGATTAGAAATCAGTAAAAAACATTTGAATCTGAGAAATGATTCATGTAGGGATCATTTCTCAGAGGGTTGGTTTCCATGCGACAAGAAATGTGGTTGGTGCTCGCTGTCACTTCGCTAAACATTGATGGATTCTACATTCATGGGAAAATACTGGGAGAGTTTTGTAGCTGTTTTTAAACAAGTAGGCACTGTATGTGATGTGTGAAGCTTTGCATGGTGTGAAGGATAAGAATAAAGTAGGCACTGTACTCTGCTGAAACTTTCACAGATTAGAACCAATTTGTGACTCCTACCTTTAAAGACAGTGGACACTATTGGTAATTGTCAAAGACTAGCCTTCACAGTTGGTGTATCTCAACATATGCATAAAATAACTAACCTGTGAAAATTTGAGCTCAATCGGTCATCGAAGTTGCGAGATAATAATGAAAGAAAAAAACACCCTTGTCACACAAAGTTGTGTGCGTTTAGATGGTTGATTTCGAGACCTAAAGTTCTAAATCTGAGGTCTCGAAATCAAATTTGTGGAAAATTGCTTCTTTCTCAAAAACTATGGCACTTCAGAGGGAGCCGTTTTTCACAATCTTTTATACCATCAACCTCTCCCCGTTACTTGTCACGTCACCAAGAAAGGTTTTATGCTAATAACTATTTTGAGTAATTACCAATAGTGTCCACTGCCTTTCAGCTTTGAACATGTGTATAGAATCAATAGTAACGAGTAACCCGATTCAACAAGAAAATATCTTACTGTTCCTTCTTGATCTCGGGAGCTTCTAATATTTGATAGCCTGGCAGACAGAGTAATCCCTTGGCTTTATCATCCTGTGCAGAAAAAAAATAAATATTTTTGGTGTACACCGATATTAATTGAAGAAAGATAAATCACTCAACCTCTTCACATTGTTCAGTTTAGTTCACCACCTTCTCAACATATCTTTTTAAAACATTTAAAACCAATCCCAAACATTTAAAAAAAGTGGCAGGGAAACCTATTTAAGTTTGAGTGATGCAGGAATAGCACATTATTTGTGGAATTTTGTTTTTGATGTCAGATTGTAAAATTTCAAATTATTGTTAACATCAATTGTGTAGTTTTGTAATTTGTCGGTAAAGTCAATGTGACACAAGCATATTTTAACTGCACACACAAAGTTTTCACTTTGGCTTCAAACTTTAAAGCCATTTTTCAAAGCTGAAATAAATCTGTGTTGAATTTATCAACATCTTTTAATTTATCATTCAGAGTTGTTCCTAATATGACAGAACATTGTCCTGATACTACCCAAGGTTTTGCAAAACACGTGTAAAAGACAGATTTTTCTTCTTCTAAGAATCACTTCATGTAGCTCAATGTATTTCCTTTAGTTGAAAGGTAATAAGTAGTGCTAGTTTGTGTGAAGTGGGTAGGGCTTCTAGTGGAATTACATCAATAATAATAATAATAGTTGCTTCTTATAATGGCGCGCATATCTGTCACTTAGTGACGCTCAAGGCACTGAAACATACAGTTTCTCCTGCAAGGTATGTGGGACTACGTTTGAACTATGCGATCTACTCCATTAACATAGCCACATCTTATGAATTAATACAAGAAACGACAAACATTGTAAATTATGGTTTTCGGCACAGATATTTTTGCTCATAATTCATGCAAGATTTAGTGACACACAAGGAATTGCTCTTGTATGGTTTTAAAAACAATCACAAACTTTGACCTTTGCTCTTTGACCCACCTTCTTGTTCTTGTAGTAATACAAAACAAACTCTTGAAGGACGAACCACATTTCCACCCAAGTTGTTCTAAACTTGGTTGTTGTCTTCTTTTGTAGCCATCCTTGGCACTCCCCTGGACCCAAGTCAATACATGAAACACCTCTTGTCACCTTATACTTAGATTTCTTCTTTTTTGGTCTTAGTTTTACACCAACCTGTTTTGGGAACGATCAAGAGAGAAGGACAACATAATGTCAGCTCAAAAGATAGGTTAAGACTGGGGTAATTACCCTGTGTTTTAAAGATTGTAATAGTAGTAAGCCTCCTGCAAATTTGTTTTGTCTTATTTTAAAATCAATGACAAGATTTAAATCTGGAAAACAATTCATGCATGAGTCAATCCTCAGATTTCTGAGGGTTGGTGTCTGTTCATGAATGTTGTCACCTCTTTAAACGCGGGTAGATTCAACTTTTTTTGTAAAAGAAAGTTTTTGTGGTTTTCTTGAGGAGACACTATTCAGCTGAAACTTTCACATGTGACTGTTAATGTAGATTTTTAGTTTTTACCACATCAAAATGATGACCCTACCTCAAATCAATAAAAAAGTGTCATCTACATGTAGCGGTGTACTTGTATTAAATTGTCATAAAACACCCCTATTGTGACTTGATGTGTTACTTACTGTTGGTGATGGGATAGATGATATAGATGATGCACTTGATTGTTTCCTCATTTCAAGAAAGCTGTAGGCAAATCAACATAAATAAATAAATAAATAAATACAAAATAATAACTCTTATATAGTGCATTTCACAATAACCGTATGAATGCGCTTTACATTAGTGCCCTGGTCATAGGGCCAATAACATCCCTTTGATGTTTCTCAGCTCCCTTGGGAGTATACAACCTGGGCAACAGTTTATATCACTCCAAAGGCTTTTCCATTCACAATATCAACCTCTACCCGCGCAGGTACCCATTTATACCCCTGGGTGAAGAGAAGCAATTATGGTAAAGTATCTTGCTCAAGGACCAAGTGTCACGACCGGGATTCAAACCCACACTCCGGTGACTTAGCACCAGAACTTGAATTTGATGCTCTTAACCACTCGGCCATGATACTCTACATTGTACTATCATATATAACCAATTCATGTCTAGTTTTGTTTCTTCAATGACCTGTTCTTCTGTCCAAGTGATTGTGTAAAAAGCATTTGATTTTGGCTGAACAAAGAACACTTGACTAGAGCGGGATTTGAACCAATGACCTCCGGAAAAACATGCTCTACCAACTAATCCATCTAGTTCTATGCTGGTGGTCTCCCCATTTTGTCAATATCTTTGATCGGGGTGCCAATCAGAAGCCAAACAACTGTTAACTGTTGTGTAGGCAGAGATCACAAGTAATTTTTTCATTGTTTAAAATTTACCCAGTCAGTTTCCTATAGTTATTTCTATAATATTTTTAGGACATTGTTTCAACAATAATTTTGTTAAAAGGTTTGGGAAATGAATATAATTTTCTTTTCAGTGTCTGCTTTGAATATTGAATCAAGTACTTGTTTTTTTTTTTTTTACTTACGTGACTGTTTTGGGTGAAGGAGGTGGTACATCTACTACCACATAATCCTCAGTTTCAAATGTTGTAACCTCAGAGGAGCTCGTAGCACCCTCAGGTTGACCAGCTTCTTCCAAGGCTGCCACATTATTGTTAGTGTTCTTAGCCTCTGAGTTTTCAGAACTGGGTTCTATGGCAGTCTCTGAATGCATGTCTTTTTGACCAGGTTCCTCTTCAGTTCTTTGGTTTTGTTCTGAGTGTTGTTTGCTGCCCTCTGGAACTGGACAATCTTCTACATCTAGGGAGCTATTGTTGTGTGTTGGCTTCTGATTATCAGGATCTACCTTTGAGACAGAAGTTGAAGGGTTCACCGGGTTTGATTCCTTTTCTTCTGAAATTGTAACCTTTCTTGTAAGGCAGGAACTATTGGGGCTTGGTGTGTCATATTGGTTGATTGTTTTATCTCCATGTGGTGAGGGAGTGGTTTGGGTGCTTGCAGTAGGAGGGCTTCCTGCGATGGGTGAGAAGCTGGGTCGAGGGGAAATCCCTGATGCTTTTATTAATTCCACTGCAATCAAATGACAAGAGAACATGATTGAATATTGTATGTGTTTAAAGGGATGCTGCAGTGAATTCAAATAAAACAGTTAATTTTGCTGTCATTTATTTCTGATATATGTATTGAACATCAATAAAAAAATGTGTTTTGTTTATTCCCAACATATCTGACTGGCGTAATTAGCGAATAAGTCATGCCCCCCCCCTTTTGTGGATTGTTACCGCCCCCTACCATCGACGTCACGTCGGGAATTCAAACATATCATCGGCAAAAAGAGTCTGGTCCCTAACTACACTTGTAAAATACTTGCGCATTTAATAAAACAAAATAAAAAAAATATTTCAGGTTTAAAAAGTCATGTTTAATCGTTTTAAAATGACTAAGAAAAACACTGCAGCCACCCTTTAAACCTTTAGTGACCATAGTGGCCAGAAATGGCTTGTACAATCGTGACCATAGTGGCCAGAAATGGCTTGTACAATAGTGACCATAGTGGCCAGAAATGGCTTGTACAATAGTGACCATAGTGGCCAGAAATGGCTTGTACAAAAGTGCCCATAGCAGATGCAAACAGCAGCAATATCTGACCTACTTAAATTATATGAACTAGAAAGTTCAAAATAAAGTTAATAACCTGAATTGACATTTCTCAATGTTCCCCATTTTAACACAGTATCTACATTTCTAAAACAAAATTAAATTTATGCTATACAAGAAAATTGTTTTCAAATAATCAACAGTAAAACCATGTCTGAATGTACGGCTACTCAGAACTTTCCGTTCAGTCCTGAGATTACAGAAAACTCAGGCACATTATACTTGATGGAATGATGGTAAACTTGATTCTATGGATTCATACAACTGATACGGTAAACACAGTTTGAGATGACAAATTCACTCCCTAGTCCAATGTTCCCCTTTTCTCCCTTATTTGGCAATTAGCCTGGGCGGCTAGTGTGTCTACTGTCGTAGTCGCGACTATTGATTGCTTAATTGCAACTACTGTTTTTCAACTACTCGATTAATCATGGCGATACTACAAAAATAGTCTACACAAAATATTCCTGACTATGTAATTGGTAAACCAATTGTGTTGCTAACGAGTCTTCACGACAAAATAAATAACTTTTATACGAAACACAACCAGACATCAGCGACACATTCCTTCAATCCTTTCAGCCTGAAAATTACTATTGTGGCCGTACCAAACATGCCGCAATGCTGTTTGGAATTAAAAATTAGTCATGACTAGTGTCAAAGTCACGACTATTTGAGGCGTGACTAGTCGAGTATTAAATTTCACTAGTCGCCCAGGCCTACTTGGCAACATGAATTATTGACTTACTTTCAGCCTCTAACTCTTCAGTATTAATAGGGAGTGATCTTGGTCTACCCTCTGATGTCACTGTTCCTTTACTCCCTTTCCTCTGGAGAGCCTCTCCCATTGTTCCTCTTCGTTGTCGTTTGATTCTCTCCGCCTCTTGAAGGAGTGATTCTGGATCAGATTGAGTTTCATGGGTGTCTACTGATGGGGGCTCAGGATCACTGTTACTGCAATGTGGCAACAACATGTCCAAAACAAGAGCAGTTATATTGTTAGTGTGAAGACTGAAACACAAAATATCTTTACATTGCAGAATACATATTATCTGCCATTATCACTGTTACTGCAGTGTGGTAACACCATGTCCAAAACAAGAAGAACTATATTGTTAGAGTTAGGACTGAAATACTAAATATCTTTACATTGCAGAATACAAATTATCTGCCATTATTACTGTTACTGCAGTGTGGCAACAACATGTCCAAAACAAAGAGGAAATATGTTGTTAGAGTTAGGACTGAAATACAAAATATCTTTACATTGCAGAACACATCATAAAAAGAATAATAAATAACAGTATTTATAAAGCGCCAAATTGCCAAAGGATACAAGGCGCTGAGAAAGAAAGAAGAGGGAAAGGACAGAACAAAGACAAAGACGACCAACTACAAAGAGGTAAAAAGGTTGGTTTTGAGAGCACGTTTGAAGGCTGGGACACTGTTTGAGCTTCTGGTTAGGGTAGGTAGAGAATTCCATAGTCGGGGAGCAGCAATTGAAAATGTCCTGTCACCTGCAAGTTTATGGGTTTTGTGAACTGAAAGGGATTTACCAGTAGTAGAGCGAAGAGAGTAAGAAGATGTCTGGAGTGAAAGGAGAGAAGAGAGATAATCCGGGGCACAATGATTGAGGGATTTATATGTGTGGACCATAGTACAGAATTGAATGCGTTGGGCAACTGGAAGCCAGTGTAATTGCTTGAGAAGTGAAGATGTGTGAGTCAATTTTGGAAGCTAAAAATAAGTCTGGCACAGCGGTTTTGGAGCCGTTGAAGGAAGAAAACATCTTTCTGTGAAACACCATTCAGGAGGCAGCAGCCATAGTCCAGCAACAAGATCATTAATGTCATCATGGGCAGACAATGATACAAAGTCCATCCTGTCAGCAAGATCATGACCGAAGGCATCAGAGTCAATAGATCTGAAGTTACGCGACATATAATCTGCAATTATCATTTGTAATAATGCAAGTCTGTAATAATGCAAGTCTGCCCCAAACAAGGCTAAATCCACTCTTGATAAGTGTCTACAAAAAGATGTAAGATAACAATAACTTGGGGGAACTGAAGGTAAAAGTTGTTATCCCTTTTAAACGGTCTGGATTGTATGACAGTGGGAAACATAAAAATAAACTCTGCAATAAGTCATTCTGGAAATTTACAATGAATTAGAACTTTAATTTACGTTTGAAAATATCAGAGAAAAAGAGCATTGAGCATATGGGAGCTGATCTTAACCAAGTGAAAAAGTGTTGAAACCCTAGTTATTCGATACATCTCTTAGTTATTTGAATTATTATTCTCAGTTGAATGGCTCTGTGTTACCTTCTTGCTTTAGTAGCCAGTAAATCACAGGGTGAAGCTGGCATGAGGAAGTCCCCATTCACAACTGTGGGTCTCATGTTGGTAAAACTATCATTGCGTCTGAGTTGTGGCGTACCGAAGAGTGGAGGATACTGTGAGTTACCAGGTCTGATTATCTGCCCAGGAGAGCCAAGGTTGCAGGGGCGTTTACGTAGGGTCAAGTAGACCCCCATAGAATCAGCCTTAAGAGCCTCTATGACTTTACGGTGCTCCCAACTCACCTGTGTAAGGAATAAATGGGTGATCAGTCTTTGGTCAATAGATCCCTTGGTCAAAAAGCGGCCTCAATGGGGTCAAAGGAGGCAAATGACTGGACGTTAGCTATTCTTTGCGTGAAAAGACGTCCCCGTGAGCTCATCGTCAATGTAGCATTTCGCGTTGTGCATAGGGTCTGTAACTGTAAACATCTGTTTCAATACATCAACATTATCATGCTCTAGTCTATTGAAGTTTAAATATGCCTCGAGTCTAAATAGTAAAAGACAGGATACAGATCTTTGACAATTACCGAAAGTAAACCTTGCCTTTAATATCTTGCAGGTTATTCGATCATGGGATGTTTTTCTCGCTTACCTCAATAGTAAATTTTTAAATACAAAGGCAGTATCATCATGTTGACTTTCTACACAACGTCTTCATAAAATGTTATCTAGGGACATTCTCAAGCTTACCACAGTTTGTCCATTTACTCTTAACAGTTCATCACCAGAGCCCACTTTCCTGCTTAAGTTTGCTGCCGACTAAAAGTGATAACCAAAATTAAATGTAAGCAGTTGTTAGAAACCCAACAACATATAAAATATATTACATGAGTTATTATTGAAAACAGTTTAGAAAGAAACAGGCTATCAAAAGATTTGTACCCCCCCTCCCCCTGATCATAATGCTCATATCAATGTAAACAATGAATAGTACCATGTATATTTGCTGCCACCTTGTGTTGTAAAGTCTCCCAATTAGCAATTGTTTTGATTTGGCAAACATCATACAAATACACTGTTTGGTGTGGGTGTTCAAAGCTGCATAGTGAGTCAGTGAGCACCATGTGTGTCCAACCAGTGAGCACCATGTGTGTCCAACCAGTGAGCACCATGTGTGTCCAACCAGTGAGCACCATGTGTGTCCAGTCAGTGAGCACCATGTGTGTCCAGTCAGTGAGCACCATGTTGTCCAGTCAGTGAGCACCATGTGTGTCTAGTCAGTGAGCACCATGTGTGTCCAGTCAGTGAGCACCATGTGTGTCCAGTCAGTGAGCACCATGTGTGTCACGTCAGTGAGCACCATGTGTGTCACGTCAGTGAGCACCATGTGTGTCCAGTCAGTGAGCACCATGTGTGTCCAGTCAGTGAGCACCATGTGTGTCCAGTCAGTGAGCACCATGTGTGTCCAGTCAGTGAGCACCATGTGTGTCCAGTCAGTGAGCACCATGTGTGTCCAGTCAGTGAGCACCATGTGTGTCCAGTCAGTGAGCACCATGTGTGTTCAACCAGTGTCCACCATATCTCCAAATGGCTGATGTAATTTGTTTATTGGGTGACTTTTAAAAAATAACTTTCTCAATAACAACCATTTTATTGACCCCCTTAAACATTAACTATCAAATACTAAGCTTCATTCAGTAGTTAAAATGCTAGACTATTTCCTGAGTTTACCTGCTCCTTGGTGCCTGTTATGTAATGAATTCCGTCAATAGTGGATGTTTTGATAAACAGCCCCTGGAATTAAGGAAATCAAACCATTAGAGATATTGTTGACCTTCAGAATTACTGTACTCTGACTGATGGAAAGTCAATCACAAAAGATACTCTTGAAACTGCTAGGGGTACCTACTAAAAGCTACCTTACTTCTCAATAAAATTATGCCACCAAATTCTACGAATGGTGTCTCCAAATGAATGATCATCTTATTTCTACTACCTAACACGATTGAGAATCCATCAAAATAATGCATGCTGTAAAAACAGAAATTGGAGTCTCTCTTTAAAAATATGTAATCACCCTATGCCAAAGTCACTTCTTGGAATTAGTAAAAATGACATTAAAAGTACAGAAAACCAAACCATCAGCATCGAAACACTGTGATGTCTTTATTCTGATAAGAAAATTCGTACAATGTTTGCCCTAAATAGGTGTTATATTAAAGCTGATCTGTTTGATGAGATATTAAACCCAGTTAAAAGTTTTGGCAGGAAGTGCCTGGTTATGGCATAGAGTGTCACATATTGTCCTATATATCGTGTTCATGCTACTACCATATTTGCAACAATCCCTGTGAGCAATCATTATCAATGGAAACTAACTCTCAGCCTCACTTTGGTTCAATGACATGAATGGGAGTAAAACAAAATGGCTGATTCTGTGATGGGAGTAGGGATGCAGTTTTTTTTACGTGTACTGTCTTTATAGATGCATCACCTGTGTGGCCCCAGTCATATCAGCATGTACTGATAAAAAGCCTGTCAAGGTAAGAGGCTATAGAAAGAAGGAAGAGGATAAAATCAATTGTAGATAATCAATGGATCAAGGCCATCACTAACAATATGAGTTAACCATTCTAGGTAAGTAGGTCAATCTTGCAGCATTTTGGACTGCTAAGGGATCTTTGGTACATGTTGTTTACAATCACTATGGCCTCTCAAGGTTCGGCCAGAAATCTTCAAAAAAGAAAATATTGTGAACATGTTAATCGTATGCACGGCACTGCTGTTTAGTTGTGCAATAATTGGGATTGCTTACCAGTTCCTCTTCTATCTGTTTCTTCCTGATGCGAACTTCTTCAACTGTTGTTGGTTGTATCACCAGAGGATCTGTTGATTGTCTGTTTAAATTATCTGTAATTGCAGTAAACTCTCTTGCCTGGTTTTGTGTGGGGAAAAAATCAAGAAGTCTGATATCCATAATTGTGTTACTGTACCCTTATCACAGAGAAGATATCACACTGGTGATGTCTGCAGAGGGTTTGTTTTCTTCACTGATTTCATGAGCATCTTGTGAAGTAGATGGAAATTTGCATTGGGAAAGGTTCAGTTGTATTGTAAGTTGATTTGTTAAAAAAGCAAAAACTAATTTTGGGAGAAATTTCATGAACTTGTAAAGAGACAACTCATCCCTAGTTATTTCATGTCAAAAAAGTTGTATGGGTATGGTGTCGCACATCAATAGTTCTTATCCTAAATGAAAATGTAATAATTGCGTCAGGAATAAAGAATATTATTTGGGGTTATTTCACTTTTCACTTTGTAAAGCACTATAAACTCAGTCCTGCTCAAATTGGATTCAAACACTGCTTGTTTGCAGGTACAACCACTGCAAAGGTGTTTATCACAGAGGTATTTATGCATTTTACGAGGATGATTTAGTTTATGATCCCCACTTTACTCACAATTGCCATGATTTCAGGTAAAGCGGCTGTTAGGTTGGACTGCTGCTGTACAGCTTGGGTCATGTCCAAGGCGTATTGTAAAATCTCTTTGCTGAACTCCTGGAAATCCTTCTCTGAATTGTTTGAAAATGGTGGTCTGAAAAATGAGAAATATTTCCAGGTCATTAAATGATTTGTAAGAGGGAAGGGTTGTTCATTGTTATGGTTTGGTTTTAAAATGAAAAAAAATGTGAACAAATAATGTTTGATGTTGGTTAATAATAAAAATAAAAAAAAGTAAAATGAATGTAAGTTTTCTTTTTGGTTCTCAACTAAAATTTATAGGGTATGGTTTAAGAATCTTCCAAAAGTCATTGCATTTTTAATTTGCATATAATAGGTTTTTATATAGCGCTTTTTACACCCTAGCCCTGGTCACTGGGCCATTTAATTAATTCCTTAAACCATCTCAGCCCCCTCAAGGAAGCTTGAGCATTCTTAGACATCATACCTGTCCAGCCATGAGATAAGTGTCTTAGCGGATGATATCGTCTCAGACACTCTCTGTAGGATTGTTGATGGTGGCGAGTACAATCTATCCCCTGCATGGCTCCCTGACTGGGTAATCTGCTGAAGCAGGTTAGCTAGATTGCTTGCATTGGTGTTCAGTTTCAGGGCCACTGACTGAAGATTCTCGCTTGGATGTCCATAATGCTGGAAGAAATCAAGTGAAATCTGATAATTGATTTGATTTGATTTGAAATGGTTTATTTTAAAAAACAAAGACCATCACAGACAAAGGCTGAATTGCAGTCAAATTACAAAGAGATAACAAATATACACATTTAAAAGAGTTAACAACCTATTGCCTCAGAAATTATCGTCTCTGAATAGCGATTCAGACTGCATTAGTTACAAGATACAGGGCTTGGTGGTAATGTCATTTTGAGCATGCACACATGTTCACACTGTTGCATCCCTGTAGAGATTTCTTTAACTATTTCCCTTGTCCCTGCTGTACACAACATCCTCCCATAGACTTCGTACAAACAACTTTAGAATTCCCCAGTGGAGACATTTGTTTGTATTGTTTTTAATCTTTATTGGATAGCCAATATTAAAATACTCTTTCAAGAACAAAACATTTACCCAAACCTCTCTAAAACATCTTACTAACCTGGGGTGTAAGGGCTTCTTAAAGACACAATGTTTTCAGCTCTAGCATCCTAAGTTTGTCATGTACTGTAGTGTACATAGAAAGTACTGGATAAGAGTACTGGAAATTAACAGTTTGATGACATGTTTTTAAATACCAACACAATTTTGACATCATATTTCCATATCCTTATTCCTTATACCTCACTTGTAAAGTATTCTATTTGAATACAGAAATTAATTTTAAATCTTATATTTACCACGACTGATAAAAGGTCGACAGCTTCCAGCATGAGTTCCTTATGTCCCATCTTGGTAATGTTCAAGGTATCTAATTCCTCTATCGTCAGTTTCAGCAGACGATCACCATTTACTTGATGTTCAATGAAGTTTGGGATGTACTGCTCTAAGGCATTATCAAGTCCTAGAAGAAAAAAAAGTCAAGTTTCCAACAACAACAAATTAAAGAAGACCTTCAGGCTGGAAATCCATGTCTCCCATGCCTTAAAAGCAGTGGACACTATTGGTAATTACTCAAAATAATTATCATTATAAAACCTTTCTTGATTACGAGTAATGGGGAGAGGTTGGTGGTATAAAACATTGTGAGAAACAGCTCCCTCTGAAGTGACGTAGCTTTCGAGAAAGAAGTAATTTTCCACGAATTTGATTTCGAGACCTCAAATTTAGATGAGGTCTCGAA
The DNA here is from genome assembly GCF_032118995.1 of Asterias amurensis. Classification (NCBI taxonomy): domain Eukaryota; kingdom Metazoa; phylum Echinodermata; class Asteroidea; order Forcipulatida; family Asteriidae; genus Asterias; species Asterias amurensis. Next base: position 19,200,877 of record NC_092661.1, on the reverse strand, counting down.
ATCAACTTGCTTCTGAAAGCACACAACTTCGTGCGACAAGGTTGTCTTTTCTTTCTTTATTATCTCGTAACTTCGACGACCAATTAAGCTCAAATTTTCACAGCTTTGTTATTTTATGTATATGTTGAGATACACCAAGTGAGAAGACTGGTCTTTGACAATTACCAATAGTGTCCACTGTCTTTAAACACAGTGCGCAGTCCTTTAAAATCGAAAATACACACCAAGACATCATTGGTCGGAATAATGCAGTGTCGATATGGATACATGGAGTTATTGCTTGGTTTATTTATTTATTTTTCACGATTACCCTCTTTATAAGATATGAACTCAACCGTCACTCAGTTATTAATCAAGCCTCATTACATGAGCACAATAGTAAAACAATATATCTTAAAATCTTAACTTAAATTTGTTTTTTGTAAATAACTGTTAAAAGGGATAGCAGCGTCATCATTGCCTACATGTAATGCATCTACATCTAGTGAAATCAACCAATTTGATGTTTCTATTCTATGACTAGCAAACAAAAGTCTTATTTACCAAAACTTTAAACTCCATTATTACCTTGATACTTAGGTAGCAGTTAATACATTGTGGCCTGAAAACAAGTCTGGGATATTGACACTTAATAGACTGTACTCTTAATTTACCTTGACTAAAGTACCTTGACTTTCAGGTAAACATCTGATGACTATAGGCATAGCATATTTGAATTGCAGTATTGCAATAACAAATACACTTAAAACTGCTATATTTCTTATATTATGTTAGTATGGGCCAAGTTTTTATAATATGCACTTCCTGCTACAGAGTTATAGTTAAGTAGTCAACAACTTTGCCGAATAAAACATATTTGTAACTACACAATGAATGTCCATGAACTTTCAGCGCACAAACAGTAAAAGTATCTCCCTGAAAGTGTATTTCATTGAACAAACTCCCTGAAGCATATCTTCAGCCTACACAATTGATGGGCAAGTAAAGTAAGTTGGCTGGCGAAACTTAACAAAACCAGGAAACCATTGTACTTGTTGTAAAAACATAAACTTATGTTGGAAATGTTTCAATTTATAGCAGATGTGTTTCTCTTCCTGTTACTTTTACTTTAAATTATAAGTGAAACCAGTTGAAGAGAAAACATTGTCCATGGCGTGCAAATTTTAAGGTCATGCAAGTATAACATTGTTCCTTCCCGGACCCTTCCTCATCCAACCTTAAAAATTCTCAAATGTTGATTACAACTTCCACACATATTCCAAATTCTTTTGACAAGACCAATATATTTAGCTCATAAATGACTATAATACTAATATAAACTGCTTTTATTTGAACAACCGCTTAGAGAAGATTTATCTTGTTTGTCATATTGGTAAGCACACTTAGATACTTGATGGAAATTAAAGATATTTAGCAGACTCAAATTCAACATTTGAACGCAAAATGTTTATTAATTAACATTATGACACAATGAGGTATCATTATTCAATTGTAAAAGAGTGACGATCTGGTCTTGAGTTTGCTGGCCTAGCCCTTAAATCTTTGGCCACAAGTCTGCAGTCCAGTATACATTTCGAGCCCTGCCTATTGTTATAGAAGTGCTTCTAAAGCTGTACAAGATTTCTTGAATACTTAACATGGTGCAACTTGCGGAATGCTTGCACAAACTTTTCTGGTTACTGTGTTTAAATTTTTACATATTTCATGACTAGCAGGTTATAGTATGTACTTTGGTTTTTTGAACATTCATTTTGAAATTATCCCAGCTAGGTAAATGGCTAATTTGAGTCTTAGGTGGCTTGTCTGAAAGATAAGCTTCTGAATCTGATTGTAACCAGGACTATTAGTTCAAAGTTTGAACTATACTAACAAACAGTTCAACAAGGTTCTTCAAAAGTGCACTCCTATAAAAAAAATCACAAACAGTGAACAAAACACAAACAGTTAAAGAGCTTACTTGTCATTAACTGTTTGTGTTTTATTGTTAAAATATTTACGTCTTCAGCAGTTTCTTGAACATGATCATTAAAGGAACACGTTGCCTTGGATCGGTCGAATTGGTCTTTGAAAATCGTTCTGTAACCGTTTGTTGTAAAATGTATGGTTAGAAAGATATTGTAAGAGTAGAATACAATGATCTACACAAATATGCCTCGAAATTGCGTGGTTTTCTTTTTACCCTGTCGACTAACACGGTCGGCCATTTATGGGAGTCAAAATTTTGACTCCCATAAATGGCCGACCGTGATAGTTCGCGACGTAAAAGGAAAACCGTGCAGTTTTGAGTGATACTTGTGTGGATCATTATATTCTACTTTTAAAACATCTTTCTAACCATATGCATGTCATAACAAACGGTTTCAAACGCTTTTAATAGACCAACTCGTCCGATCCAAGGCACTGGTTCCTTTAAGTTGGATTGACAGCTCTGCTGTATAAGGGGAAATCGTTGCAGTTTAAATGCACTGCAACAGGTATAGTTACTTTTAATAACCTTACACAGGTATGACATTGCTGTATAAAACACAGGATGTACAATTCACAGACAATTATGATGAAGAGTCTCCAAGGTTCCTTTAAACAAAGAAATACAGTACTAGGGGTGACACAGTATATTTTCATACTCTGAAGTCAGGAAACCACACAAGGAAGAAGAGGAAGTTATTTTGCCTTTTAATATATAAGGGCTTTAAAAGCTCTTGAATCTTGTTGATGAGTGATCATGACTAGTCATTAATTTGTGTCTGATTGTAGTTAAAAGTAATCATGCTTTTACTAAACATGTATTAGATCCTTAAAAGTCAACTCATATTATATACTGTTGGTTAACATGATTTAAATACAAGACTTCCTCAAGACACGACTCAATCAAAAATAATTTTTAAAAGTCAGACAGCTTTTCATTATCATTGTACAATTTGCATACAATGAGGCTTTTTTAAATGCAGAGCCTTTCAAGGAAATTGGAATTGAACCAATTAACTTTGGCTCAAAGGATCAAAGTTGTGCTTTTAAAGTGCAAGAGGTGTAACTCCTTGGTTTGATGACATCTGCATTGTTTTAAATGAAGATAAAGCTAATCGGGGAATTTTATTTTCAAAAGGTGGTTGCTTTTTTTCATTTTAAGATACTGCCGAAGTCTGGAGCAAAAATTTCCATGGGTAAATAAAGAATAATCCCTATTAGGAATACACTCCTCAGATTTAAATTTGGGGCAGAAAACGGATAACTTTTTGCATTATAACCACATTACTTCGAAGTGATATTTCTCCACATACTATCAAAGGTTGCTGTACAGCAAGGCTTCTAGTGATTGAAGAGTGATAAACACATGTTTAATCATGGAAACAGTTTATCTTTGATTATGCAGTTACATTGTTTTTTTAAAGCTGTTTTTCCAGTTTTTCAATCAAGGTTGTTTAGAAACGAAAGAACAATCAGTTACACTTTTCACTCTCTTTTTCTTATACAGTTTTGTTTCCCAAAACATATTTTCTTTTTAATGAGTAGCTTTGATCCTCCATGCTATTAATTAAGTTCTTATAAATTTATTTTAAAAATACAAAACTGTTAAAGAAAAATAATTATTTTCTCGTCAGAACAGGTAAGTATTTTTTGTCAACATCAACAATGGTTGAAGCATGGCCACCATTGAAAATCATGGTTTATGTTTTGGTTGTCTTTACTTTTATTATTTTTGCCATTTCACTACTTCTCCAGAATACATTTATATGAATTGGGTTTTTTTAAAGTAATTTCTGATGCACAATTAAACCTAATGTTTTCAGGGGTTAGAACCTACTTCAGTTATATTAAAAATTGATTAATTTCTTACAAGTGAATTTTGTCACCAAAAAATCGTACACACATGTAAATGAAAATGAAAAGTGTTTAAAGGGAAGGTACACTATCGGTAATTGTCAAAGACCAGTCTTCTCACTTGGTGTATCTCAACATATGCATAAAATTACAAACCCCTGAAAATTTGAGCTCAATTGGTCATCGGAGTTGGGAGAAAATGATGAAAGAAAAAACACCCTTGTTGGACGAATTTGTGTGCTTTCAGATAGGAACAAAAGACTTCTAGCTAGAAGTCTTTTATTGCTAGAAGTCTTTTATTATTTTAGTGAGAAATTACCTCTTTCTCAAAATCTATGCTACTTTAGAGGGAGCTGTTTCTCACAATGTTTTATACTATCAACAGCTCTCCAATGCTCGTTACCAAGTCAGTTTTTAAGTTAATATTTGTTTTGAGTAATTCCCTTTAAATTTGTCTCCATCAGTTGAGTTATAATAGTTTAATGATAACATCATCTTTTCCCATCAAATAGATAAAACAAGGAAGATAGAAGCACGTAAATACTAAACAATGACATAAAACAAACTGCATGAGCTTTCAAAGCAACAACTATTTCATCAAATGCATACTTTAGGAAGTGTTGTGACAGAGCGGTTAAGAGCACCAAATTCAAACTCTGGTGTTTGTGATCAGTAGAGTGTAGGTTCGAATCCCCAGCCGTGACACTTGTGTCTTTAAGCAAGACACTTCACCATTGCTTTGTCCTTCAGATGGGACGTTAAGCCGTTGGTCCCATGTGTTATGTAACGCATGTAAAAGAACCCCGTGTACTTATCGAAAAGAGAAGGGGTTCGCCCCGGTGTTCCTGGTCCGATCGGCAGCAAACTGCGCCACAGCACCTTGTAAAACATTACATGGTGCTATCAGAATTAGGTCTCATAATTCAAAAAACGTAGTCCCACATCTTGCAGGAAATACTGTATGTTACAGCGCCAGGAGCGTCACTGAGTGACGGACATGTGCGCTATATAAGAAGCCACAATTATTATTATTATTATTCTAGCTCTGCTGAACTCACAGGATTGAGAAATCAGCCAGCATGGGACAGCTGATTGCTGTGGGAGGTTTAGTCATTAATAATATTTAACAATAACTCTTAGATAGCCCATTTCACAATAACCGTATCAATGCGCTTTAGTTATACTAGCGGGGATGCCGCGCGAAGTGCGGCAACCCCGCTAGAAAGCTCTACATATAAAATGATGCAAGTGTAGCGTTGTGTACAGGGGAGGGTTTACGTTGTGGGCAGTCCTGTATCGTGTTCAAGTCCCCTTTCTTTTTTCCCCCTCACCAGCCCCGTTCATTTCCCCCCACTTCCTTGTACCACCGTGTGCCCCTTCCTTATCCCGTCGCATATCTAACCCACGCCTCCCGTCCCCGCGATCCCGTGCATTGGCTGGCATTAATCTTTGCTTGCCACTGTTTGCCCATTCAGTAGTAAATTGAAGTTGCACAACTTTTTTACACAAAATTTCATGATAAAACATTGTTGGCACAAAAATTATTTGTTTGTATCTTTCTTGCAAAGACATGACATTGAAACAATTTTTGTCCTGAATATTTGATGTATATGCTACCATATAAGCCCAATTTTTACTTAAAAAATACAATTCTAAATTTTGAGGTCATGTCCAGTGTCCACTTCTTCACGGGGAATTGCCCTTCTCTTTTAATTTTTATCTGTCTAAATAAATGGAATAATAAGTCATTTTTAGTGACCATGATTACACTGCCATCATGGCTATTTCTTCTGTTCTCTATGGAAGACTAGCCAGCCATAGCAATGCAGCCCAACAATCATAGGCTACATTATTAATTCCTAACATGCAGTCTAAGTTCTAACTACATTGTACCTCCATGGTCTATTAAAAGGTGGGTGGTGGTGGGTCACAGTTGAGTTTGTTTTGGGTGCCTGAGATTTTCTTTGGTTGGTAGGTCGTGGTCAAAAACTTGGTGTCGTGCGTGGTGAAAGACCGCTGATCTACACCGACCATGCGGTAGTACTAGTAGATGCCGATCTAGGGCCCGGGCACACAGTGACTGAACCTGACTGAACGTCCTCCGGCAATCAGAATCAGCTGTGTCCTGGATGACTTTTCAATTCCGTGACCGTGGGTTTGCTGAGTGAGAGCTAGTTAGTAAGTAGCACAGTGCGTTCCTTCGCTGCAAAAATCAAAGCTCCAGAAAAGTATACCAGAAATAAAAAATAGGTGATATTTACCTTTAATCCAATTGCCAATCTCCTGTGGAGTCCACGATGTGATATGTAAGGAAGACATTCTTGATTAATGTTGGTGTTTCGGTGCGGGAAATGCACCACTACCGTTCCAACGACACGGGCCGAAATGAAAACAGGAAGTAAATTAGAATGTCAGAATAGTAATCCTTCCCAGGGTTTTTATCCGACATCGTTCTCAAAGTCATGAAGTATAGATAGACTGGTGCCTTGTCATAGCTTCTGTTTCGTAACGTATAGACTGTGTTGTGACTTAGGGAATATACTGGCACTACTTATAAGTGTTGTAGTGTTGTTTTCCTCGAGTGAATTTTCGATTTACCTCCAATTGAAATAAGACGGCAATTCAACTAGCAACAAAAATGTCAAGACAAAGCGGTCGTTCTAGTGATCCAAGAAAAGTGGTAATTGTTTACATTTTAAAGCTTAATTAAACCAAGCGCAGACTTGATTCATACTCTCTAGTTGTACTTGTACTTGTAGTCGTATATTATTTTATTATTTTTGTACAAAATTAAATATATAAAAAAATAAAAAATGACCCAAACTAACCAACCGTGTACACAACTTCTAGCATCATCGCAACCACTCACCGTAAACCAAAACACCATTTGCTATATAAGTTGAGCGCATTTCATTAATTTGCACAATCACAGGTTATTTGTGAGAAACAATAGCCTACAGAATAAGCACGCATTTTAGATTTCTGCTCCCACCAATAATGGTTGCAACTTTGCAACCTCCAGATTGTGCAATTAAAATACATTAACTGTGTGCATAAAGATGACCGCCACGGCAACATGACAGTTTGGTTTTGCTGATTGGTCGATATGTTGCTAGCTGTATGGTTAAGAGAAGTGCCCTTTAATTATCTTTACCACTGCAAGCTTTGTGCAGCTCTTGTTTTGGTTATTTTGATATTGTGTCAGCCTGACTACGAGGAGTTGTCACTGGAACTACAGATTAGAAGGTGTTAATTGGCCAAGTAGTTTGTAAACAATTGAACAATTGAGAGTTGCACCTAAATGAGAACTGTAAATAAAATCTTTTGAATAATCATCTTGTGTGTGTCCGCGTACATCCATAATGATGTGCTAGTTACAGTCTCTTGGTCATGGCGACTTTACAAGAATTAGCTGTGACACACTTTTCAACTCAAAGCTCTGAGCTGTAAACCACTTCTGTAGATATTTATAAACTTTGTTTGTATTTGCCTTTCTCAAAATGTGTTTGATTTGAATCTTTTATTTTTTAGAGCCAAGAGCTGTTTACGCTGACATATGGATCCCTGGTCTCTCAGCTGGTCAAAGATTATGAAAGTGACGAGGAAGTCAACAAACAGCTGGACAAAATGTACAGTATTTCAACATTACTCAATTAATGTCATATATCTAAGGCCAAACAAAATAAATGTTGTGTTTACGGTAACCCGACCGACCTGAATTTTTTGCGGCCGAATTGCCGACCTCAAAACATTTTTCTAAATATTTTGTGAGTTGGTAAAATTTAAAATGAGAATTTTAACATGTTGCCTCACTTTAAAACTGTTTATTACGACTTACCAGTGTAATAATGCATTTTTGCAAAAATCATGGCGATATCAAAACTTGTGCACCCGGCCCACGCCTAGCCTAGCTTACTGTTCTGCCACAATTTTTTCTGTGAAAGGTGCACGCGCCACCCGATGCCCGGCCCCGACGCACCCGCTGTGTTCACAGCGTACTTCGGGGCGATCCAATGTCACACGAAACGAAATTGGGCCCCTGGCAGCCGGCCGCATATTGGACACCACAACAAAACACGGTACAACAGTACAGTACAGCTAGCTGTCAGTGGTACAGCACGAAACGAAATTGGGCCCCTGGCAGCCGGTCGCATATTGGACACCACAACAAAACATGGTGTAGCTGTCAGTGGTGTACAGCACGTGGGTGACCGGCCGCGTATGTTTACAACACGTTTTACACTACGGACAGACTGCGAATGAAAACTGCATCAAAACATGGCGTCGACGTCAGGCAGTTCTTCGTGCGGTAACATGAACAAATTGTTTAGCTTGAAGAATCATGCCACATTGCGTGAAACCCTTTTTTTTTGCTAGTTACTTTGCAAGTATTAAAATGTGACCATGCTTAAATCTAGCAATATAAAGCCACATGTTTTGGGCCACAGAAAATTTGTAATTTGTTGTCCTCTAAAATGATTGGACAAAGAGGTTTACCGTTTATGAAAAGAAAACCATTGTCAGACTTGTAATAATTGAAGACATTCTAATTAGTTTCAGCGCCGTCGTCCTTACGGACCCAGGAAATGCTAGGCCTGTAAGCTTTTGTATCAGTTTTCAAAGAATCATGCCACATTGCGTGAAACCTTTTTTTTTTTGCTAGTTACTTTGCAAGTATTAAAATGTGACCATGCTTAAATCTAGCAATATAAAGCCACATGTTTTGGGCCACAGAAAATTTGTAATTTGTTGTCCTCTGAAATGATTGGACAAAGAGGTTTATCGTTTATGACAAGAAAACCATTGTCAGACTTGTAATAATTGAAGACATATTCTAATTAGTTTCAGCGCCGTCGTCCTTACGGACCCAGGAAATGCTAGGCCTGTTAGCTTTTGTATCAGTTTTCAAAGAATCATGCCACATTGCGTGAAACCTTTTTTTTTTTGCTAGTTACTTTGCAAGTATTAAAATGTGACCATGCTTAAATCTAGCAATATGAGCCACATGTTTTGGGCCACAGAAAATTTGAAATTGATTGTCCTCTGAAATAATTGGACAAGAAGAAAAAGGTTCGCCGTTTATGACAAAAAAACATTTGACTTGTAATAACTGAAGACATATTCTAATCAGTTTCTGAAAGTGGATAAAAACAAAGAGAGACGCCTGCAGTTAACTTGTTATGGTAGACAAGTGATTCTGCCGTTGAAATAAAACATACAGTTCAAGTTTTCAATTCCAATTTTCATTGTTGTTTTATTAGTGATTTGTTTCTTCGGAGTATGATTACCCATCAGACACTAGTTGAACTGGCCATCGGGAAGCTTTTGAGTTGTTTTGAAGTATATTTAAACTACCCAGAGACTCACAACACACATTCAGATCAGATCAGGCTGACATTCAAAATAATAAGTTTGACCCTCAAAAGTGTTTATTCATTTTGCTATATTATTTTGGGGAAAATGTGAGTTGTGAGTTTCGGCTCTGTTGTTAATGTTATGGTACACCTTGCACCACTGAGCCTACTGAGTGACATCATTTTCACCCAGCAACCCGGAGGTTCGTCAGTCTGGGTAAAGTGCAAGTAAGTGTACAACAATGGAATGAAAAATGTGAACAAAATAACCACACCTCAAATTGAAAGTTGGTAAAACTGATGTCAGCATTTAAAACATGGCCCTGATTTAATGGTAAGATAAAAAGTTTCCTTGTAACTTCTAAAGCGCTTGCAACTTGACCTATGTTATGTTTTTTCTAAAACAACTTATAAACTTTTATATTTTACCACTTTCCAACATGAGGGTTTATAACTTGATGAGTCGAACAAGGTTAGTATAATTCATGGTAACGGGTTTAAAATATTAACAAATAACTCAAAATTCAAGAACTTAAAAATAAAAATAAAATTACAAAATAAAATTATTTTCCTACCTACCTACCTGGAATTTTTTAGGGCCGTTACCGTAAACACAACATTTATTTTGTTTGGCCTAATATTGTTTTAAAGACACTGGACATGTTTGGTAATTACTCAAAATATATATTAGCATAACAATTTAGCCGTTATATATATGAACAATGTGAGAAACGACTCCCTCTGAAGTAACATAGTTTTTGAAAAAGAGTTAGTTTCTCACTTTAAAGGTTTGAATCTGAAAAAGACCTCGGGCCTGACTTCTTTTTAAGGCATCTGAAAGCACACAAATTTGTGCAACAACAGTGTTTTCTCTCATTATTCCTTGCAAGTTTGATGACCAATTGAGCCCAAATTTTCACAGGTTGGTTATTTTATACATAATGTTAGGATACACCAAGTGAGAATTCTGGTTTTTGACAGTTACCAAACGTGCCCAGTGTTTTTTAAACAAATTTAATAAGAAATAGCCTAACATCACATGGTGAGCACTCTAAGGTGAGGGTTACACAAAACTAATTTGGGCAGTCAAACCTAAAAAACTTAGACCAGGGGCCCATTGCCGCCTACTTTTAGGGCTGAAACAGGGTTATCCCCTTCTCTATTGTCTGCAAGGATGTATGCACAGGTATCATCCACTAGGAGCCTGGTTGGTAGAGCATAATGCACTACCCTCCCAACTTTTTACAAAGCAATTAAGGTTAAGTGACCAGGATTCAAACCCACACACTGCTGCTGATAACACCTGGTTCGTACCAGGACCGGACCCCTGCTTGTTGTTTGAGTCTTCAGCAGTTGGTCTTCAGTCCCTACCTGACTGCATAGACCTTATCGTAAATACTTGGTATGTGCGCGTTAGACATGGATTAAGGTGCATGCTGGTCTAGATATCATGCACCTCATTTAACAGTTTGGTATTTGCAAAAAAGGTCTTTGGGTTTTCCTCCCACATCTAAAAAAAAATATAAAAAAACATTTCCTCAATATCTTGACTACACATATTTCTTCAGTGCTACAGGTTACTGTGTAGTCACTTTTGGGTGCCTTATGTTTTATTCCCCAAAATAAATAACAAAAATAGTATAACTAATAATAACCTCTTGATATGTTTTAATTTAGGGGTTATAATATAGGAATTCGTCTGGTGGAGGACTTCTTAGCTCGTTCAGGGGAGAGAAGGTGCAATGACTTTAGAGAAACAGCTGATATAATAGCAAAGGTACAGTAAATACAGATTGTAGAGATTGCCTATTCCTTCCATTGTAGTGTATGGACATAACAACTCCAAACTTGGTGTGTTGATAGTTGTCGGTTACTCCAGAAACCTTTTGTTTTCAGAAAAGAGACGTCTAAGCAATAAGTCCTCAGGGAGCTGAGATGGTTCAAGGATTAAATGGCGGAGTGTACTTCTGTTGAAAGCACTTTGAGAAGCCCTTCAGGAGTAAAAAGCGCTATATCCAAAATGATTCTTAATATTAACTCAAGAAAAATGATATAAACCTCAGCAGTGCATTTGCCAACCACTCTTGTTTTGACTATTTATTTCACCCCAAAATTGTGTAACAAATTTTGTCTTGTTTTGTTTTCTCCTTAGTCTGGCTTCAAAATGTTCTTGGGTATCACTCCTACAGTATCCAACTGGAGTGCAGCAGGGGATGAGTTCTCTCTAGTACTCGATAATAATCCACTGACTGACTTTGTAGAACTACCAGAAGAACGTAGCCAACTCAACTATTCCAATATCCTGTGTGGAGTCATCAGGGGAGCTTTAGAAACAGTAAGATGAAAACTAGGAATCACAAATCTTGTTTTCCTGTTTTGAAAATACATCCCGCCAAGTTGAGGCTTGATGTAGATTTTGTTTTTTTAATGTGTATAAAAGCAATGCTTTTCAACTCCTATGTCGATTGGAAGCTCAAGAAGGTAAGATTTGCCAGTGAGTTGACAAACCCTACAAACCCATTTATCTACATAGGTTGTGCATTTTTATGTGCAACATGGCACAACTGCACTGTGCACTCTGACTCTGTAGATGTGTTCACTTGTCTCTGTGGCGTTCCATAGATGAGAAGCAATTATAGCAAAGTGTCTTGCCTGACAGTGCAAGTGACTCATCCATCAGAACTTGAGTTTGATGCTCTATACCATGCTTAACATGGCTATGGCTAGTTCATATGCTTTAATCATGCCCATGCAGCGAGTGGCTACAATAATAGCCAAAGCTGATCAGTTGAACCCAGTCTCAGTCACCTCTCCTTTACTAAACATGTAATGTACTTGTATAAACTACCCAACTGACTGTTGATTGTTCTGATTAATACAATTCAGGTCCAGATGGATGTCAATGTTCGATTTGTTCAAGATATCCTCAAGGGAGACAACCAGACAGAAATCAAAGTCAAGTTTATCAAGAGGTTAGAAGACGCTGTGCCGGCTGGAGAGGAGTGAATAAACCAATCAATGTTAAATTATTCTATTATGTTTATACTTCTAGATTTGTTCCCATTTGCTCCTTACAGACTGTTATAGTATTTTCTCTAACTAAATACTATCAGAAATAACTCACTAGGAAACAATATACTGGGCTTCTCATACCGTGTTGTCATAAACTCTCCATATGTAATTAACATAAATCATAACATGTGAGAACTGTGTACAGCTAGCTGGAAACCATCCAGTTGTAGGAGCTGCCAACTGAGGGCGCTATACATAGACAAGATGATTCACTTGTCACACAGACTAAGTATTTTTTCATGTGGCCTCTTCTCCTGGATAACATTGGATAACATTGGATAACATTGGAATGCCTGACTATACGCAATTGTTATTTAAGGCCTACTGGCTCCATTCCTTCTGAATCCCTCACTTTACCATTGGGCTATTTTGAGGTATAGTTGACACATCGCTGCTTCACTTATTGGTTTGGGTTAATTTGTCTGTATGCACCCAATCCAAAAAGGGCTCTCTTATAGTGTCCACCATACCTCAAATAGGCTAATTGGATATAGACTCTTGACACAACGAGGAACGTACTTCTAAATGAACCATCATTTTTGGTTGTCTTTGTGTATATTTCGACTCGCAAAATGGCACACAAGATTTGGTGTGAGTGCACCCCACGTTGGGTGCGTTCGTTTAGCTTCCCTGGGTCGACGCCGGTCTGCCCCGGTACGTTGAATAGCTTTGACGGGGCTTTCCGGGTCAGCCCCCAGTGCCCTGCTTGTGGAGTGGGTCACTTAGGGGTGACCTGAGGTGCATGCCGTCACCACGAGAGGGCGAGTGTGATCGTTCGATTAGCTCTTGTCAGGGGCTCAGATTAGCTCTTGTCAGGGGCTCACCCGAGTGAGCACCGCAGGGTCGACCCAGGGAACGCACCCATTGTGCAAGAGGTCAATAGTAGGATATGGGACTGTATTTGCTATTTTCAATGATGGTTTGTCACACAAAAAGACTGTCGAAATTGTATATAGGGTGTGTTAGTTCATTCATAGCTTAGATTGTAACATAATATAAGAGATCATTCTATTCGACCCTTGTTTTCATCACACATTTTAAAATTTCTGTGATTGTTTTTCTCATATTCTTTCACAGTACCTATTTTTAATGGTATGTAGCATAGTGATAAATGTTGCCCCACGTAAAATCAACTTCCATTTAGAATGCAGATGCCGTAAAGAAGTTTGTTTAAAGTGATAACTTTGTCCAAAAATGCTGTCTGCATTTTTTAAGCTGAAGCCATTTCTGCTTGTAAGCAGATATTGTGCAGGGGTTTGGTTTTGCTTAATGTTTGTTTATTTTGAATCTTTACACAATAGAAAACAAAACAAAACAAAACAAACACTACACCGGAAAGAAAACACAAACCCTATTTAAAACCCAAAAGTCGAGGCATTTGAGGTTGACATTTTTTGTACGTTTTGAAGTTGTAGGGCATAACTAAAATGTGTTGGAACTTAAACTGTATACATGTTTATATTGTTTCAGGACTGTGTTACCCCCCCCCCCCAAACCCAGTGAATGAGATTGTGAAAAGGGGGAAATACAACCCATCCCCAATCCCAGTGAATGAAATTGTGAAAGGGAAAAATAAAGTACGGAAACTTAATTAAGAACTTGAACTTTCAACAACTCGTTATAATTTATTGCATGTTATTTGTATAATAAGTTATCACACAAGCACGCATGGAATACAGAAAGATATAGCGCGTCTGCGTCCCATATTGGATATGAGACGCAGAGTCGCAGACGCACTATATTTTTTGCATTTGTATTGTATATATTTAACATTCCCGATGTAGGCCTTTGTTAAAATAGTCGTTGGGATGGGATAACTTTTTCACTCATTTTTACAAAATGGGAATCTCATTGAGGTAATATTATTTCATATCGAATAAAAAAGTGGTGGCATGATACAGAAACTTGCCCCAAAATTTCCGTCAGTGCAATTTTACGCCTGGAGTTACATCTTAAACATATGGAGAGGCCAGTTGGCAGTTTTGAAGGTAATTCGTTGGGTATTTCCGTCATTTTGGGGGCATTTTGGGGGGCATTTTTGGTGTGACGTATGATTATGAATGTTGCACTTTATCAAAACCAGACAGGTTTTGGCTGGGGCGCGCGGCGCTAGAATGACAGAAAACGTCAACATTTCGAAAAAGGAATACACTCCCAGTTACTGGGTCTAACCTTCCTTGCTCTATGGTCTAACTGAACACAATATTTTTCTTTTGTCTTTTTTGAGCAATGATTTGGATACAATTTCAATAACACTAACCTTTATCTAATGGTTTCTTTATGCTGGATGTACGTCGGTTACTTTTCAAGATGTTTTTCGATTTTCTTTTTGGTCGGGGGTGCCGACTGCACCGCACCGACTCGTGAATGTTTGAAATAAATGTTTAAAAGGCCGCCAATCACGTGTTCTTTGTCATAAGGCCAGACTCACCAACACGATCGAGCAAAGGGGAAGAACACCGGCACCAGACTAATGTTCACCTTTTCTTTCAGCACTGCAGAACACCCGCTACTTTGTGGTCCGGGGCAATTTCCTGATGTTTTCCCTTTTTGGAATCGATTTTGAAAAATGAGCCACAGAGTCGTGTCAGTGGGAAAAGCATTCGCTCGGCCCCAGCGGCCTGCCAGATCCAGGACCGCTGGGATGAGATTCTTGTTCAGGAAGTACGTCATGCGTACACTGCATATAAATATGGTGCAGTGTGAGTGTGATGCATGATGGATTGCGCATTATAAACCAATGACAGTGCATAATACGTTTGCCCATCCCAGCGCCTTTGGTTTAAGCAAGGCGCTGGGGACGAGCGAAGGAAAAGCATAGAATGTTGAAAAAAGCCTGCCCTCTGTTGACATCACAATGATTTCCAAATTCAAGTGAGGGCGGGCTACAACATGGCAGCCTCCAAGATACCACAAGCTTTGACGTTCAAGCAGGTACAATTTTTAAGTCATTGTTTATCAAACGAAAGTGGAATTGTTCTTAATTTAACGGCAAGTTTTCAACCAAGTGACCCAAACCATTTTATTCTAAACAGTGTATGCAATTTGTGTTCAGAAAGAGTGAATAATTAATGTACAATTCAGCCCAGTGTCAGTGTTGACAGTGATGAGTGAGTTTACTCCGCTCAGAGCTCAGGCGGGGGTCAGCAGAAAAAGAGGCAGGCAGTAAAAAAATAAAGATTTACGTAGACTGGTAGTAGTGCTGTATACAGCATCCAAATTAAAACATGAAATAGTGACAAAAAGCTGGTGAATTGACAAGCTAACTAAGCTAGTCCAGCATTGGGATATCTTTCCGTATGGCGCCATATCTCATTGAGGTAAATCAGATACTATATTATTTCATATCGAATGAAAAAGTGGTGGCGCCATACGGAAACTTTTCCGAATTAAACAGGAAAATGCAAGTGCCAAAACAAAAATGGAATTATTGAAATAAATGACCACTTTCCGTTTGTGTTGAATGATAGTTTCTACTGAGGCAACAAGTTTTGAGTCTATACCGGGATGTACATCGAGCATTGAGAAGAGTTCCTGATGACAAAGATAGAGTGGAACTAAGAGTATGGGCCAGGGAGGAATTCAAAAGAAATAAGAGCCAACATGAAGAGGTAACTGAATGAAACAGTTGAAGCATTATCATTTGTGTTTAGACCCAGTAACTCCTTTTTAAAAACTGTCTTTATCAGTAGTATGACCGATAATGACAAAATTTCAAACAAAGGAGTACAGTGCCCGATAATAACAACATTTTGAAAAGAGGAGTACAGCGCCCCAATTACTGGGTCTAATTTGTGTTGAATAAGCCTATAGTGAGTTACATTTGAATAGTGTCTGATACAATGACTTGCTTAGTCACAATGTAGCATACTGCTGCCATTTGAATTCCCCAGAATATAGACAGTTACTTTGTCAAATGGTTCGGGGCAAGCCTTTGCATAGCAACCTCCAGGTGAGCAAACCCTGATACCATTGTGCCATACACATCCATTCAGAATTTTGTATGGGTGTTCAACGTCTCTTACATTTACTACTCAAAGGCTTGCCCCTAGGAACTCAAATTTAAGTGGCAACTTGTGATCAAGCCAACATTGTACCAGACAATATTCAAATCTAACACGCAAATGGCTTATTGAATGAGATATGAATTGACATTCTCAGCGTTTAAATGAAACTGTTGTGTTGTGATTGTTTTACAGATGGCAATCAGAATGTTACTGACCCAAGGGAAGAGGACGCTTAGAGAGATAGAGAGCACAGTGACCCTGGCTAGGTGACACAACTGCTTCACTGCCTGCTATCACATGTAGGTTGTACAATAGAGAAATGGAACCAAGACTGGCCAAGTATCAATGTTACCTGAGAATGTCTAAGATGTCACCACAATTCGAACTGATGACTCAAATGTCAAAAGACCCGAGGGCCCAATTTCATAGAGCTGCTTAGCACAAAACGTAGCTAAGCACAGTAACATACCAGATTACGGTTGACAGCCAAAATACCATGTCACAGTACAATTTGTGACTGGTATCCTGCTTCTTTCTGCTAAGCAGGAAATTGTTAAGCAAATTTGCTCTGTAGAGCTGTTGGCCTAGTTTTATCATGAATTGGATTGGGGGTAAATGGTGGATCACAAAATGCATTCTTACATGAACTTCGTATTTCGAGACTCATTTACAGGGTTCAGCTAGTAAACATGTAAATTATTTCATTGTATCTAATAAGTTAAAAAAACATAAGTTTACTTTCCAGTAATCATTTCAGGTTTTTGAAATTTTTCTATTTTTGTTCTTGAAACAGACACTATATTATGTGAAACAACCCTCAAAGTGATGAGCTGTATGGTTTATACACATATTGAAATGGGGTAAACAAGAGAACATGAATTGCGTTCAAAGAGTGGAATGATTTCGGCCAGAGGGTCTTTTCCTATTTTTCTAGGAACTTTCCAAAATGTGTAAAAGTATTTTACTATGATGGAAAATTTGCAGAAAACAAAATTATAGTAAAACTACTTTGTTATAAATAAAATATGTAATATACAAATCATATTGGATATAATAAATAATAAATAGTCTGTGTTTTTATTATATATATTATTTGTCAGGCAGCCACATAACAAAGTAAAAGTAAATATGAGGGAGGAAGATGAAAAATGGAGGCGAGAATAAAATATTTCTGTAAAAATGTGATTCACTTTTAACCCTTTAGAGACCATTCATTTCTGTATAATCATCACCATACACCCATACATCGGTTTTATTGGTGATATTTGGGGGGAAAAACTGTATGGTTTTGTTTCAGAAGCAAAGAGAAACTTTGGAGAATGACCTTTTTGGTCAAGTGGAAGTAGATGACAATTTTGCTTTGGGCATATTTAGTTCAAGCCATAACTGGCCGCTATGGTCTCTTAAGGGTTGAGCCAATATTAAGCCTAACTTTATTATTCAGTAAACCTATAAAATAGACAAGACAAGTGCAGCAAAGACCACTTTGAAAATAGGAAAAAAGACAAACAGAAATATTTTTTACAATTGTAATTATGTGGATTTGCAGTAAAAGTTGGTACACATTCAACAAGTATTTGTTCCGTAGCCTTAATGAAATCTAAAACAATCAATTGATGTGTTTCTTTTAACAAGCACTTATCACCTAAAAAAACAAAGAATTACAGGACTGCAGCTTTTTTATAAAAATATCTCGGCAATAACAAATAATACTCTTCTCTTTCAGTCGTTGTCATAAATACATCTCTTTTAAACTAATTTTGCAGCAAATAAATCATATACATTTCCCCGTTTTCATAAACATTATATGAATAAACACAATTAAATGAAGCTGTCAACAGAAAAGCAAGGGATTGTCATAACACTCTTGATTGTTAAGTTGAGCATGATGCATGTAACAGCTCCTACGATTGGTTGTTCATAAGGCCAACAACTAAACATCTAATTGCAGTTGTTGGTAGTCGGTATGCTCTCCTCAGTGCCCCATCCCAACCTGATGATAGCATCTTAATTGTACCCGGTTACTCCAAGTACAGTCACTGTACCATTATGAAGGATTGTCATACAGACTTTTCCAATGCAGTATTCACAAAAGAATAGTTGCAGTTTGACATCTCATCGTATAGTTTCAACACCGTGCACAGACTCAAGTTACTGACCTTGAAGATTTACCTCAAAGCATTGACGTTATGCCATATTACTTGAAACGGTAACACAAATCATTTCTCATCCCTACATCTCATGTCTCTTGAGCACATGTTTTCACATCGCAGTATTCCCACCTGGTTTTCTTGAGTGTTGTAAAACACCACGGTCTTTCCCTCTTTCCTGATGGGTTACGGCAGTAATTATGATCCCCCAATCCTTGTCTCTCGTTCCGCTCTGCTTCACTCTTCCAGTATTCCTGCTTATGTGGCCATTGCGAATTCCATTTCTGACAAGTTGTTCCAGAGACGGTAAAGTCCCGGTTACCTCTGTACTCGCGTCCATCCCCTCGCTTGCTTGGTGTACACTCCTCTATCAAGGGGGAGGGAAGGAAATGTATTTTAATACAACGAGAATGTTTTCATATTGGGTTAAAAAAGACTCAATTCAGTTAATTCACTTTAGTTGCGACTGTCCTGAGCCAAAGCATTTCAATGTTTTAAAGATGTTTTTGAATTGCTTAAATATGTTGCCAACTTCATGGAAAGAACTTAACTAGCTTATTTTGAAAATTGTTAAGCTTTCGTTTTCACACATTGAAACAAATAAGTATTGTACATACCATCTGATTCTTTAGCCATTTTCCTCTGGTTGCATTGATACATGGCATTGACCTGTGCTATGTCCAACGCACTCAGTCCCTCCTGTTGACCCATCTTGAATCCATGCCTACGACCAATCTTCTTAATCTTGATTGTAGGTAGACCAGTTGCAGTGAAGGCATTGGGAGGGTAATGCATAATACTCTCATAGTCATAGGGGAAGCCCAGACTAGTTACATTAACAGGGTCAATTATGCCAAAGTTCTCCTCAGTGCCAGGAACAATGTTGTGGTACATGATCTTGACGTACTTGTCCCTGTCCTGACGGCTCTGTTAAAATAAAAAATAAAAAACTGTGAATGATGAAGTTTTTAAACAGTTACGACTGAAAAGGAATAGCTGTTGTGAATTTTACAAACTCTAAGTTCATTGTTACGAACCAAAACTTCACTGTCAGGTGTTTATTAAAGTGACCAAAATCCATCAGAATCTGCCAACAAGTTCTATGTGATTTTTAATTCAGATAATACCCAAGTCAACACTTGGTTTTATATAAGGTCATGCAATGCAGTTTAAAACCAAAGTCCACAGGTGGGGTATTTAAGTATGATTGAAATTTACACATTTTGGGTAAATGTCTAAGGGAAAAAAGTTTATGTGGGTTTCATCAGGTCGGATATCAGGTTATAAAAAGCATGTCACTTTCTTGATTATACCTGTTCATGCCAGAAGCCCACGGCATGGCCGATTTCATGGATGATGGTGCCTAAGACTGAACAACCTGGACCCATGGAGATAATCTGCTGCCCTCCTTGACGCCCAACAAAAGACCAACAGCTGTGGGAAAAATCAAATAGAGAAGATCAGAAAAACAACCACTGCATTACCCAAAATCTGACAAAATTATCTCTTGCTCAATTGGGGCATAATGGGCTACAAGGATTTGAACATCCATTCACAATAACTTAGAGAAGAAATCACTTACACTGCTTGACCAGAATACTGAGGTAAAAACGTCTAATTTCAATCAAAGTTTGTCACAAATTTCGCGGAAAAGAAGAAGAGATTCTTACCCAGGGAAGTAAGCAAAGCGTATGTAGTCTCTGTCCTTAGGTCTATGATGTCTAAAATGAATGCATGTGTGTCTCTCCCAGTGCTTCATAGCAGCTCGGATCAATCTAGCTGTAGATGGGGCTGGTGAAGAAAAAGATAGCAAGTCAATATAATATAGCAATAAGATAGCAATTCAGTACAAAGCAATAATATAGCAAGCAATTTGATATATTATAGCAATAAGAAAGCAATTCAATATAATAGCAATTCAATATACAGTAATAAGATAGCAATTCAATACAACAATTCAATATATGGTAAACATGTTGGTGAAACTTCCGTAGTCAAGTTTCAAATGAAGTATTGCTTCAAATGATTTTAATCATTTGATTAAAAATACTATTATAGTATATTAGCTAATGACAAACTTTAGGAAAAAAATGTCCTGATAATGTTTTAAAAAAATGGTCAGAGATATGAATTACATTTAAATTATTTGAGTTTGAAGATGTTTATATGCCAAAGTAGATATGATCAATTTGTGGAACATATAGAGCTTTCATTCATTGCTGGGTACATTTGAATACAAATGTTAAAATTTTTCCACCAGATAAAAAAAAAAAAAAATTCAATACATCCATTTATCAAAACGCAATTCATTATGATTAAGATAAACAAAACGTTATTGGGTAAGAATGGTGATGATTAGGCTTGGATTGTTGGCCGAAAGATCAATGTATGCAAATTAAAATAAGCATAATTTAACCAGAAAATGCGCCTGTTTGAAATTCATCAATTTTTGTTCAAATTTTATTTCGTGTTTTTCTTCTTTCATGTCTACATTTTTTCTTGACAGCAAATTTGAACTATTTTATTTCTTTCCTGTTATTTTCTTACCGAAGTCAGAGTCAATTGTGTATGGAATAACCCCGTCCTTCCACCTCTGGTTCACTGGTCTGACCGCAGCCCTCACCCTACGGGAGCGCTGAGCATTCTTCACGGCATGGCGACCGTGTTGTTTAGCACGATGCATCATACTGGCCACGCCCAAGCTGCGTCGTGTACCGGGATCTAGAACAATATCACCCTCGAAGAATGGGGTCACGAAGGCTTGCTGGCCTGTGGGAAATAAATTAAGTATTAGTTTGTATTGTCTCAACAATCAAATTAAAAAACCCAAGGCTAACCATCTAACACAAATTTGTGTGGAACGAAATGTGTAGGCCTGGATCATATCAACCGTTTTTGTAAAGCGCATTCCGTCTATGGTAAGACCCCAAATGCGATGATGGCCTTTATCCATCGAAAAAATATGCCATTATTATAATAAATTAATTACACTGTTTCTCTATTTAATTAGTTTTTTTAGCTATTTTGATTTTTGTGCAACCCGATTCGAAGGAGGACTTTGGTTGGTTCTGCCTGCCACTTTACACCACCATGGGCCGGGGGAAAACATTTTCTACACAATAGAATTGCCATCCTCCTCAACAATTTTACAGACTTTTTTTCCTTTTGTTTTCTCGAGGATTCCCTTTTTCGTGATTGGATACCAGAAACATGAGTTATTACATTTTAAAATGGGGGTGTTACACTTACTTCCACCAGAGGGGCCTGGTACTTCAACAGTACATAAATGAGCTAGCGGCGGTGGACACAGACCTACAAAGAAACATTAACATTAATACCGCAAAAAAGAAAGGAATTCAACACTGACAAATTACAATTTTGATCATCGAAAATTACTCTGATAAATTTTCACTTATTTTGCAAAGTTCCGTTGGCAATAGAGGGCCAGTGACCCTAACATCTTATTTTCTCAATATCCGATGTTTAAGAAAGTTCGCCCTTCTCAAGCTGTGAAACCTTGACGTCTCGGCCAGATTCGACCGGTAGGTCAAACTATTTATTTTGATCCGCAAATGAAAACAAATTAACACGGAACCCCACTGTCAGGATGACTTTTTCCTTCACAATATCTAACAGAAACGCGGCGAAATCTTTGACCCTGCACATTCTGATCATTGATTCGATCGTTTATTTGAACGTTTCATAGATTTTAAGTAATGTAAATTAAGTTTTAGTTTGGGCAATATAATCGGAACAGTTATTTCTTTATTCTACAACATGTGCTGTTATCCTGTTTTGTTTTGTTGCAACGGGCACATCCATCACAAGCCTTTAGGCTGATGTCTTCATGTGCAAATGTGGAAATAAATGTTCTACTGAACAATCAATAATTCTTGAAAAACAAAGGATAGCGGCAACATTTAATGTAAATATATTTTATCATGAAAAGTGAAAAACACTCTGCTCTATAATTATGCGCAAATACAAATGATATGAAAACAGTTAATGGATCCTTGGGGAACAAGATCTAGAGGTTATCAACAAGGTGCTTTATATCCTTTCCATTCGAGGTGACTTTAGTTCTCTCAATCATTTCATTCAAGAACATCTGCAAAAACATCTTCGGAAATCAAAGATGCGTGCGTACCAAGGGCAGGTTTAGGTTGAAGCAAAGCCAGCTTATCGCGTTTCTTTATTATTTCTGAACAGTGTCTGTTTATTTGTCGAGCATCGCCTTGTAATAGAAACAGTTCATGAACTCATTTTGATATAAACATGTTACGCATGGTTTCTGCTCAGGGGCGAAAAACAACATTTTCCACGCAGGAATTTACAGATGCGGGGGTGGGATAAACAGCCAGCGATGCCTAAAACAAAACGGGACATTGTGAGAGTGATAACACGGTCAAAGAATGGAACAACCTCGACTGAAGCCCTGAAAGAGTGTTAAAATGTTTCCCCTTTTTACATCAGCTCAAGGATCAAGTGACGTATTAACGAGATAGCCCCCTTTTTGTTTTAAAGTGTCTGTGTATGGGGGGGGGGCTACTATTTCATGGACATATTATATCAACCATTCATTTGTGCTTTTTCCCCCGATCTAATTTTGTGTAATTTTTTTTTTATATAATTCGGATCATAAATAAACTTTGTTACGTAAAACCATGTAAAACCAACTCACCCTGATTTATCTGCCATGGTCTTTCGTCACCAGGATGTTCAGTCTCACCAATCCTCCCAACAATGGTTCCTCCGTCCATAAGCGCTTCCGGCTCCCTTGAAGAAGTCGTCGCACTCGCTTCAAAAACTTTCCTCTGACTTTTACCACGTTCGTGATCATTCCGGCTACACGGTCGTGCAGTTGTTTTGTCCAATACGAATGTAATTATTACGAAAACAAGCGCCACTGATAACTTTGAAGATGGACAAGTTGGGAGTAGCTTTGAAAACAAACAAATTATTTCCATGATTTGTAGATCAACGTCTGCGTAAAAACCAAAGCTTGGACCAGGGAAGCAAATAACCACAACGTTTTTTTTTTTTGCGCTTTGTGACTAAAACATTACAGTTGATGATAAAGAGTTGACTTCTCTCTATAATTCGTTGCCGAAGTGAATTCCGTAGTCAGACACCACGCGTTGAAAACCCAGCACGATGATAATAATTTTCTGTTTTAACAAACACAAGCAAACTTTCATCGAGATTTTGTATTCCTTAAACTTTTCCCGCAGAACTCTCTACTGAACAAGTTCTCTTTCCTTTGCAATGGGTTGATGGTTCACCTTATAAACTCAGTCACAAACCGGATGTAGTGGTCTCTTTATGTGTTTGAGTTGATTGGATGAGAAGGTTGGTATTAATGTCCAATGTCACCCACCAATCCCTCCCTTTATGTACCATTCAATGCTACCCAGCAGTGCACTTATAGTTAGATAGCCAATGACCTTTCAGTTCTTACACCCATTGTCACTGCTATCCTTTCAACAAGTTTGTACAAACATCACCACCTATCTGAAATAGTATATCCACTATATCATTCCCTTCAAGTTAAAAAAAAATTAACCCCCCCCCCTATCATTACTTTGTCTTTTGAAAATAATGTTGAAATAATGTTTGTTTTAAAAGTTGTGAATATTTGTCAATTTGTTTGCATTGTCTTACATTATTTTGGGTTGAACCATTTTCTTAAAAGGGGTTTCCTACAGACGGTCTTAGGTGTGCACAAAAGGAAGGTCATATTTAAAATTAGAATACATTGTTTGCAATTTAACACACGTCTTGATCCACTGGTCCTATAATATCTTTTGGGTTTTGTTTGGTGATGGCTCCATGCTAAGACTGAACTATACAGCTTTGAATTAAAATCAGCTTGGATATACATCATTCATGGGATACATTGTTGCATGTAATCCCAGTTGATCCCATAAGAGAAGATTACATAAATACCTATCATTTATACACCAACAAAATATAGCCAAACCTTCGCAATAAATGGCAAACGCATGCAAACTACACTCAACAATTGATTAACTACAAGGCTTCAAGGAAGTTTGGTTCACCCAAATACACAGATCTTCAATAAATCTTTCAGCAGTTTTAGTAGTCAGGATGGTGGTATTTCCTAAAAGTTTAGGGTTTTTCATCTTGAGAAATGCAGTTCACTTTGATATTTATACTCTTATTCTTATTCTTTATTTGGCCATTAAACAATTACAAAGTAAGGTTAAGAAGAATATTGTCCATTTTCCAGAACAATAACCAAGCTTCACAAAACATTGTCCAAACTTGTTGGTATGAAACCATGGATTTCTACCTCCATGATCAAACCGACCCACACTTGTTTTAGTGAATAGTAAACACATACCCTTCCTGTAATTTATGATCATTTCATTTGGTTAAAAACCTTCTTGAATTTATCATCGAAGCAAGGACTTGATATAGATGAATAAATTTCACTACTGTGCGGTTTAGTACATCCTTGAACATCCTACGTGTCCATAGGTTATTAAGAACCATACAAAATGTCCATGTACTTAAGTGTTATTTCCATTATGTTCATGGTCAATTGAAGCTAACCATCCATTAATTTATGAAATGCCCCCAGCGTAGGCCTCAGGGTCAAGCCTTACAATTAGAGATGACAAATTTACTGGATGCAGTGCCAAGACTTGGGGGGGGGGGTGTGTGATCAGAAGGATTGCTTTTTGGTTTGGCCCTGTTTGTGAGAAGCCATATGACGTCATCTGACGTCAATGCAACTGTGTTGGAAAACAAACTAAGGATTATTTACAGAATGGTATCAGCATAAAGCAAGGAACAGTTCATTGCTCTATGGTAACAGAGACAGGTTAGATTTTTTGGACGGCAAGTTGGGAAATGGTTGGGTTGGTGGCTGAGTTAGGAAGGGTTGGGTTTGGATGAGGTTGTTTCTGTAAAACAAAACAGGAAACCAATCAAGAACTACAAACACATTTGAAGTAAACTTGTTCAAAGTTTTGGGGGTTTAATTGCAGTAACTTGTTCAAAGAGAGTTTACATAAATATCAGCAACCAGCCTAATTTGATAGAGCTCAGTTGCATTTTACAAGCACAAAATATTATTACTCAACATTTTCTGCTTAGCTAGCTAAACCAGGAATTCTGGAAACCAGTCACAGATGATACACATGTAACAATGAATTTTGGCAAGTAACCTTATTTTGGTGAGCACGATTTTTGTGTGGGTATTTTCTTTTTTGTGCTTAAGCAGCTCAATAAAATTGGGCCCACATGTTTGTGTCAAGATAAAAATCATCTTCCTATATCCTGCCATGTAGTAGGTAGGTTTCAATTGCGTCGGAGTGGTTTATGGATAAACCTTTAACAAAGCTAAAGGAATGTCTTTGCAGGGTCACATGGAGTTATTTTACGGCTTCATATTATTTGCAAATGCAATGATACCACTGCAATTTATAACCAGTACATTCAAGGACAGGCAATTTAAAAGGAAACTAAAACTTTTGCTGTAAACATAATTCTGTAAATAGTTTCAAGGATTTCGCCTTGGATAAGTTCAGAGAATAAAATTCTTCAGGTCTTTGAAGAGCCTTTTCCACTCTGCTAATTTCTTCAATCAGGCTTTGAGTACTAGGGCTGACCTACTTGTACACATGATACTGGCTTTCTTAGAATCTTGAGGCTATTTAATAACAATGTTGCTGATTAGTCTGAGGGCCTAAATGTTGGAAATCAGACTTGAGTAAGAAGAGCATGCCTGTAGCGATGCTAAACTGAATGTATGATCTTGCCTCGTAGAGTAAACATTTTAGCAATTTGTATTTTTTTAAGGAACTTATTCCTTCGAACTGATTGAGAAACCAAGTGAGCTTGAAGAACTCCAGGTCAAATTGCATTTACTTTGTAAGAAATGATAAACCTAGCCTGTAAAACAAGACAATAATATGATCTAGTTGTGCACAAATATCAGATCAAAGATTGACCAAATGCAGATATCCAATGCTTGGCTCGAGCTTCCACATGGTGCTTGACTTGATGAATGCTGAACTGTCCCTCATGTAGGGTTGAGACCCATTGTTGACAAAACGGTCTGAAACTAGGATTTAAATTTTAGGAGGTATTGAAATGATGGCATTTCCATCTTTTGGTAAATCCCTGGAGCTGTTGACTTCAAGGACCTTCTGGGAACAGTATCCATGGTGTTAGACATGTTGATTTAAGGCCATGATATCTTTATATCTGAAGAAAATAACTGACTTTTTCCCAAACCTAATTTCCCAAAACTAAATTTCTCATATCTGATTATGGTTTCTGATGTTGGACTGTCCTAAGTGAATTGTCAATCTACAGCTGCAGCCAGTACATTTTGAATACAGCCAAAGTGTTACTCTATTCCTAGAATTGACTACTTGCTAATATATGCATGGCCAGGGCTTCATCATCCTGCAACGTCAATCCAGTATCAAACTCCTCCTTGTCATTCATACCAGCATCTTCCTTCCCTTTCTGCGTCTTCCTTTTCTTTTTGCTGCTGTTTTTCCCCTCTTTTTCAGGCTTTGCTTTCCTCTTCGCTGATGCGGTCTCTGGTGTGGTTTCTTCCTTCTTTGTCTTCTTCTTCTTAAGTTTCCTCACTGGTTTCTTAACATCTTCTTCTTCGTCCTCGTCTGTGTCGGTCTCCTCATTTGCATATTTATCAGGGTCAGGTAGTGTGTCGGGGTCAAAGGCCTCAAAGTCATTGCCAAGGTCAAGAGTGGCACCTGCGTCCTCATTCTGGTAAAAATGTGAAAAGTTGGTCGGTTGTTTACAGTCATTAAAGAAAAGTAGGCCTTTCTGGCTGCATATTACAAATTGAAACAATACTTACATCATCCGAGTCTGCTTGCTTTCTGGGTCTGGAAAATTTTCTTTTTTCTTCTTTGGCTTTCAGTCTTTCCGCCTGAACAAGAACAATAAATGAATAATGATAAGAATTGTTACACCACTGGCTCTACCACAGATCATTAGAGAGTTTTCTTTTACATGGTTTTACTGCAGAACTTTCTAGGTTGTATTTTTATAGCACTGTACACCTTTGGGAAAAAAGTCTTTGGGCGCTCAAAAGAAAATAGATTAAAGAGCAAAACTATGATGACTTGAACAGGAATGTTTTGAAAAGAGTCTTGAAATTTGTGATGGTGCTAGCTTATTTGATGATTTGGAGTTACCAATTGGAATACCAAGACCATCGTTGCAGAATGTGTTTGTTAAGCCAACTGATCGATAGCATAGCTAGAGTAACGGGTTCATGCTGTAAAACATTGAGTTCTTGCTTGAGGCGATGTCGTAAGGTAGATCGGTGAAGTGCCATGCAGAGATTGAACAACAAAGGCATTCCAAAGTGGCCAATGTGGAAACAAACTCGCAAAATGGTTCTACTAAGATTTCTTAAGTGCATTGGGTCAATACGGACTAGGTCTCTTATCACCTTCTTGCTGTTTACCCACCCATATCTCACCCATATCTCACCTTATGCTTAGCCCATATCTCCCCTTATGCTTAGCCCATATCTCCCCTTATGCTTAGCCCATATCTCCCCTTATGCTTAGCCCATATCTCCCCTTATGCTTAGCCCATATCTCCCCTTATGCTTAGCCCATATCTCCCCGTATGCTTAGCCCATATCTCACCTTATGCTTAGCCCATATCTCACCATATGTTTAGCCCATATTTCACCCATATCTCCCCTTATGCTTAGCCCATACCTCACCTTATGCTTAGCCCATATCTCCCCTTATGCTTAGCCCATATCTCCCCTTATGCTTAGCCCATATCTCCCCTTATGCTTAGCCCATATCTCACCTTATGCTTAGCCCATATCTCACCATATGTTTAGCCCATATTTCACCCATATCTCCCCTTATGCTTAGCCCATACCTCACCTTATGCTTGGCCCATATCTAACCTTATGCTTAGCCCATATGTCACCCATATCTCACCTATATCTCCCCTTATGCTTAGCCCATACCTCACCTTATGCTTGGCCCATATCTAACCTTATGCTTAGCCCATATGTCACCCATATCTCACCTATATCTCCCCTTATGCTTAGCCCATATCTCACCTTATGCTTAGCCCATATTTCACCCATGTTTCACACATATCTCCCCTTATGCTTAGCCCATATCTCACCTTATGCTTAGCCCTGATGCGTTCTCGGTACACTTGCTTATCAAGCTGGTCCTCCTCGCGCATCCATTCCTTGGCTTTCTCAATATCAATACCGCCCTCTGTTGAGTCGCCAGTGTTAGGGAGTGGCGGCCACTGCTTGGTTATCTATAGACAGAATGATTCATTCATCAAGTACATCGGAAGGAAAAATTTAACATCCAAAGAAAAAGAAATGCTTTTGCTGAGGTGCCCTTTGCAAGTTCCAATATAAAACTTATCTTCTTCATAGAAGTGGCCCTTACCAGGAGAGCATTTCTGTGCCCCTTCAAGAGTGATGTTCAATGACTGTATTTGAAACTTCTTCCCGTTTAGGGTCGCCAATATGTGCCTCTCTTGTGTGTCCTTTAACATGTATCGTTTCTTGCTTTCTTCTATATGAGAAATCCTCTAAATCCTGAAGCCTAAACAGGGTTAACCCCTTCACAGTCCCTAAGGATGTAGGCATGGCTATCATCCACTAGGTTCCCCGCTGGTAGAGCAGAATGCACTACCTTCCCAACTTTTTACGAAGCAATTATTGTTAAGTGCCTTGCTCAAAGGCACAAGTGTCACGACTGGAATTCAAACCCACTATCTGTTGCTGACAAGAGCAGAGCTTGGATCTGGTGAACTAGAACGCCTGGCCACAACATTTGCTGCTTACAAAAACAAAGATTAGGTTCATCTTAATAGCAAAACTATTTTAAGAAGAACCACTTAATGAATGTAGGCCACAACATTATCTAGTGAAATATATTGATAAAAAAACATGTAACATTTAATTTATTTGTGATAATTTCATTACAAGAAATTATATTAATGTGAATAGTGTAACAAAACTCTTCTAGTCAAGTGTACAAATTTGCATAAATTATGAATAAATGAATGATTCATTACCTCTCCTTCCTCATCAAACACTTTCTTGGTGTTGACAGCTATTTTCATCCGATGTAATTTCTTTGCCTCGGCTACTTTACTCAGCTTTTTGGGTTTGGCTTGTTTCTTAGCTTCCTCTATAGTTTCGTCTGCAGGATCTCGTTGTTTCTGTCCAGTAAATAGTGGAAATAATTATCAATATTTTATTGTTATAAAAGATTGTATTTTCTGCTTTATGTTTTGAATATACCAGCAGAATCAAACAAGAGGATTGTTTTAGTAAACAGTGGCTTTTAAATCTTTCAAGGGAAAATGACTGGGTAATAAACAAAAATTTGACTAGCTAAGGATCTGTACAACCTGTCAATTTGATCTTAAAGGATGTATGCTATACTGCCTTGACCATGATGCTATGTCAACGTTCATTTTTAATAAACAATGCACTCAGGGAGTACCCCTCCCCCTCGAAAAAATAAACAAATACAAAATTGCTCATGAAGTATTACATGGGGAACAAGAAAAATTAAGAAATGCCTGTTCTTCCATACAATCAAATTCAAACACTTTGGTAATGCTTCTTCTTCCACCAGTGATGTCATAGCATGAACAAGGCCTGGGCGTTCATGAAGAGCATTACTTCAAATCAACTAAAAAGAATATCAAGCAGATAGTAACAGCCAGGTATATTTTAATCTGATTTATTAGTTATCAATTACAAACTTTTACATGCCATATAGACCATACTGAATAACCCCTTTTTTGCTATGAAAGTCGGCATATTGTAGGGTAAACCGTTTGTGCGTCTAAACGCGTACATCAATGAAGCACGCATCACGCAGCATTCCCGGTTTGATTTCTACGGCACATGCACACAAACACGCACAGACGCCATGTTGTAGGGCAGATATTTGAACGGTGATGTCATATTCAATACGGTCTATAGACAAGGTAGTACAGCACACTTCCTTCAAAAGAAATGAATATAAAGTACATACCGGTTTCTCCAGTTTAATGCCAAACACATCTTTCTTCTTGACTACAAGGAAGTTCTCTTCCTCATCTTGATCCTCCTCTTCTTGGAAACCTGCAAGGTTCTCATTCTCCTGAGAAACATCCTCAGAATCCTCATCAGAACTGGATTCTTCTTCTTCACTTTGAGATTGTTTAGAAGTCCTTGATTTTGAGATGGTTGTTGACTCCTCATCCTCCTCCTCATCTAGCAGTCTTTGCTTCTCCGTCTCATCTCTTTTAGCCCCACCCTTCATTCTTTGAGAAGCAGTTGACTTGAGCTTTGCCACGATTGCGTCCATATCTCCTTCTTCCTCCTCTTTTCTTGACATCACAGTAAGATTAGCTCCGCCCTTCATTCTCTGAGGTACGGTTGACTTGAGTTTTGCAACAATGCTGTCAAGAGCGTCATCTCCAGCGTCCTCCAGCTCCTCTTCCATTGCCAGGTCTAAACCTCTCCTTCGCTGCTTCAGAACTGATAAAGTACAAGGAGCTCATTATTATCAAGAAGTGATACCTAATCTCAGCTCTAAAAGCTCAGGTGCTATAAGACGCACCATGGTTAAATGTCATCAACAATTAATGAACAAGATTGCTGGCATTATGTGTGAATAGTGCTTTGAGACTCAATTGGGTGTGATAAAGCGCTATATAACAACTGCATAGGATCAATATTAAGTTCAGGCTATGAGTGTGTATTGGAAAATACTAATGCCAACCATTAATCTAGGCCATTTGTTCCCTTAAATGAGAGAACCACCAGCCTTAATAGAAATTAACATCAAACTCAATACATTGAACGAAACAAATACCCAATATAATATTTCTTACCTGTTTTTGCAGACGATTCCAAAGGGATGTGCCCATCTTCTAGCTCACGAAGATCCTTCTTTTTCTGTTTCTGCATGCCTTGTTCTTCTTTCCTCTTGGCAGCTCGCTGGAGAAAGCGTACTCTCGGTGGGATGGCAAGACCCAAGGAACTGTAAGAAAACATACTTCACTGATTAGGAGAAAGTCTATGGAAAGCACTATGTATGCTGTCTTAAAGGTTATGAAGGCTTCTAGAATAACCTGTAGCATACCGGTGGTACAATAACTCACACTTAAGAAGTAACTAAAACTAGTTAACTTGCCAGCCCTCCTCAAAAAAAGAGATTTAGACATAATTGCACCGCAAGTATACTAGTCACTTCAAATTTCAAACACCCCCCACTCACACTATCAATGTGCTCTAATTCTCTTCCAGGTGAGGCAAATACATCACAGAAATACAAGTATTGGATGCACAATTTCACAAAGCTACTTAAACAACAAATAAATAATAATAATAATAATAATAATAAGACTTGTAATGCGCACATATCCACCCTGCTGGGTGTTCAAGGCGCAGTAAACCAAAACAAAACAAAACAAAAACACAACACAAAGAAAAACAGACACAACAAAATTAGTCATTGAAAACCTGTGACATAAGATAAGTTTTGAGAAGAGACTTGAATTTTGCGGTACAAAGACAAGATCGAAGATTAAGTGGTAGAGAGTTCCAGATGCGTGGCGCGGCTACAGAAAAAGACCTGTCACCCCATGAGTGTCGAGACTTGGGTTCAATGAGGAGAAGCATGGAACTTGATCGAAGATTCCTTGAAGGAGTGTAAACTTGAAGCAGTTCAGAAATATAGTGGGGAGCCTTGCCATTTAGAGCTTTGTGGACAATGAGCATCAGCTTGAAGATGATTCGTTGAGAGATAGGGAGCCAGTGTAGTTGTTTTAGAATGGGGGTGATAGAACAGGATTTTCTAGACAGTGTCACAATGCGAGCAGCAGTATTTTGGAGCCGTTGAAGTCGGGAAATCTGGTTGTTAGGAAGACTGTAGAGAAGAGCATTGCCGTTGTCAAGACGAGAAGTAACAAATGCGTGAATGACCTTTTCAGTGGCACTTTTGTCCAAGTACTTGCGAATCTTACCTATATTCCTGATGTGATATGATGATAAACGAACAATGTTGTTGATGTGTGGCTGAAGTGTCATCGATGAATCAAAAATAACCCCTAAGTTCCAAAATAGAGCCAAAAGAGAAGCGAGGATGATGAAGAAATTTCAGTTTTAGATGTGGGAGGAAAACCTCAGAGAATTATTCCAGAGAAAACCTGCGCAGTATAGTACCGACTGAAAACCCACTCCACATAGTGCCCCTGGTGGGATATGAACCAGGGTCCCAGAGGTGGAAGGCGAGGCAAGACACCACTACACCAACATGACCCCCCGAGATGGTGTACTTACAATGAATACTTCTCCAGTGGAAGTTTGGAGACATCAAACACTTTCTTGTTCTTCATGAGGTAGACTGATTTGATGTAGTTAATGAAGCAACGTTGGGCGGATTGTTTGAGATCATTGCTTTCTGCACACTGAGACTGTAGCTTTCCCTGTATGCTCAGCTTACGATTTGGATTCACACTATAGAGTTCAAGAGATGGTACAATAATGGTAAGAACAGGATGTCAAAGTACAAGGCAATTCATGGCAGAAGATTTCAAATCTTTTTTTTGTATTTGTGATGTCACTGATGTCAAATGCTTTAACTGTCTGCCATTGGTCTGCCACAAGTTTCCCTTGTGGATTATTACTTCATATTAATTATGCCACATTAAAGCACATGTATCTTGTTATGTAAACAACTTTCTTGATTTTCTGAATGCAAATTTAAGTGGCCACTTGTGACAAAGCAAGTCATTGTACCTCACTTTACTAAAATCTAACTCTCAAATGGCCAATTGTCAAATAACCAATTAAAAAGTTAGTTCTACAAATGTCGTACTTAAGAAGCTGGTTGAATCAGAAAGAACAGTATTACAGACAACACCACAGACAGATCATACAGTGAATAACTTACTTGATTTTCTGAATGGGTATTTTTCTTTCTGCGAGCTGTTTGCTCATCTCTTCTTCCTCTGAAGGTAGAAGGATCAATAGAGACTCTCCTCCTTGTTCATATCTTGCCGTCCGACCGACTCGATGGATGTATGTACTGGCATCCTCAGGGCAGTCTACTTGCACAACCCAATTCACCGATGGGAAATCTAGGTCAAAATCAATTGATTTGGGATAAATAAAGAAACATGGGACAAAGTCTTGGCTCTGTTTCATGGCTCTGCTAACCTTTGAATTCTGCACTTACAATCACCATTCTCCACTTGCACGGCAAGCACTGAATTTCTGCGCAAGCCTTGTAAATGTAGAATGCCTAGTAACGGAGTACGTCACACACATGCCAAAATTCTCTGCAAACCCATGAAACACGCTTGACGTAAGTGCAGAATTAATTGCTACGGTTAAGCACTGATTCTTTGCCTAGGGTAAGCAGAGCCATGAAATTGGGCCCCGGTGGTATGACATCTGCTCTAGAATGGCTAAGGTCAAGGTTTCAAATCCCACCTGAGTAATATGCCTGTTCCCCCCCCCCCCCAAGAAAGGACTGAGTGAACAGTGCTTAACACAGATTGGTGATGGGTAAAACACAAATAGTAAACATGAGACACTGTCAAACTTGAGGGCCTCTTACTTTAACTAAGGCCATTGGCTGCTATGGCTACGTACACGAAGACAAGTTGATCTAGCAAAGACAGTAGGTTGCAAACTCTGTTTGCATCAGTTCATATTTATTTGCATCAATAAATATGAACTAGCGACCATCACACGTTATTCAGTAAACATCAGAGACCTTCTTTCTTCTTCCATTTGATTGAAGAACGCAATGCCATACCCACCGGGGCGAACCCCTTGTCTTAGCCATTTGTGTGTACTGGGGTCTTTCGCGGAATTAATAGTTTCAATGACAACACATGTGACCTTTGGCTTTACTTCCCATCCGAAGGAAGAACAATAATTGCTAAGTGTCTCGCTTAAGGACACAAGGAGGTCACGACTGGGTCTCAAACCCAACCTTTGCTGATCAGAAACACTAGAGCTTGAGTTCGAAGCTCTTAACCGCTCGGCAATGACACGCCATAGTTTGTGTCAGACAATTTGAATTCAGAATAACAGATTATCTCAGTGTTCTCACCTAGTCCCCTTGCAGCTATATCTGTAGCAAAGAGTACAGCATGTTGTAGATTACAGAACTCATTGTAAATAGCTACCCTCCTCAGCTGATGTAATGTTCCATACAAAGCCATTACAGTGACGCCAGGGTGAAGAGCACAGAATACTTCAAATGTGTATTTCACCTTCAGAGAAAATCAGCCAAAAATGTTCAACTATAATTCAATTCAATTCAATTTAGTTATTTATTCATCATGCCAGCATGAAAATCATTTCCTCGGTTTGCACGACAAAAAAATATTTTAAAAACGTATATGGTGGGGGTCAATGGTTGGAATCTCACCCGAGTCCTAATAGTACACCCAAGTAGTATGGATGTGGATTTTTTCCCCACAAGACTCGTGTAAGCATACAAGTCAAAAGTGCTTTCATTCATCGGTGTATGCGTAAACATACATAATGTTTTGTACACTCATGCACAAGCACTCTGCACTAAAGCTAAAAATAGAAGCCAAGTAATAATAATAATCAAAGTCTTGTATAGCGCCGGTATCCGCCAATGCAGGCGCTCATGGCGCTTGCTCAAAAAATCTCCACCCTAGTCAGCTTAGCTCCAGGTGAACTGCGTCGCGATATCTCAAAAAAAGTTATAGTCATTTTGATCACAAACAAGTGAAAATGTACTAACATGTAACTGATATCCTGCCTATTTTTCCTGGACCAAGGTTTAAAAGTCCATGAATGAACAATCATGACCTTTCCCAACCTCCCCTAAAAACACAAGGGACGTTGGTGAATTAGTGTTTTAAAGAAGTCAAGTGAAAGCTTGTTAAATAGTCACAATGGGACGAAGTGACCTTTTAACGAAGGACCTTTGTTACTAGTGCTCATGTGAATGGGTCTTTAGTCTCTGGTGCATTATTACCTGTTTACAGCTAGCCATGAAGACAAGGATCTTGTGCTTGGTGTGGTTACGAATGAACGAATACAAAAGGTCCATTTTCTGCTCCAGTTCACAAACTATGTAGCTCTGCAAAGTCATGCCAGATAAGTATGTACATTAATTAATCTACTGCTAAAATTACCTTGAATTAATCTTAGCATCATCGACGATCCCCTATAGGCCTAATTTCATAGAGCTGCTTAAGCAGAAAATATTGCTTAACAATTATAGCAGGATACCGTCACAAATTGAACATGTGACATGGTATGTTTGCTGGTAGCCTTATTCT
The DNA here is from genome assembly GCF_032118995.1 of Asterias amurensis. NCBI lineage: Eukaryota > Metazoa > Echinodermata > Asteroidea > Forcipulatida > Asteriidae > Asterias > Asterias amurensis. Next base: position 19,165,135 of record NC_092661.1, on the reverse strand, counting down.
GATAAGCATACTTTTGTTTTGCTTAGCTACTTTTGTACTACGGCAGCTCAATGAAATAGGGCCCTGGATTATGAAACTGCCAAAACAAAGATCCAGATTAGCAATCAAGCTATGCGCCCAAATTCTTAGAGTTGCTTAAGCACAACAAGTAGCTGAGTCCAACCAAATTATGCGTACCAGAAAAAAAAGGTTACCAGCTTAAAGTCCATGTCACATGCACAATCCTTGACTGGTTAGTATCCTGATTATTTGTGCTTAGCACAGAACTGGTCAGCAACATTGTCTGCTTAAGCAGCTCTATTGAATTGGCCCCTGGATCTGGTACTTAAAATCTGGAATGTCTCAGGTTCATTTCTCAACAGAATCATTCATGGATTTATTTCCTCCCAAGGACTCAAAAAACACAGTGCATTAAACTTGTTTGGTAAAGCCAGAGGAAGCATTACTGCTATTAATATTATCATAAATATGAATGGATCAAAGGAACCCTCAAAATTGCCTTGCTCCATACCCCTTAGGCCTAAAGATACCTGTGAAGAGAAGACGCTGAAGAAACCTCAGTTTTAGATGTGAAGGAGATAAAAACAAGTGAAAACCAAAGCAATCAGGTAGGGATTAAAAACCCAATCCACATACATGTAAGGCTTCAGTCCGAAGCGAGATTCAAAACAAGTTCCACTGATGTGAAAGGCAGGGAAGAAACCACTGAGCCAACCTGATGCTCAGAATCACTTTAAAATGATTTCAAACAGCTTTACAATATCTTTCCAAATAATCCTTCCAAAGAATCTCCAAGATGTCTTACTAATTGCATACAGTTACCTGTTCTAGCTGTGTGGGTGTGCTGTACTCATGATGTTGATGAACAGCGATGTACTTTGGGTCCTTCAGGCTACACCTGGCCAAGTCACGAACAGATCTACGACAATCAAACATTTAATTGTTATTGTTGTTTTTATTTTCCATCAAATAACTAAAGCCAGTAGATGTACGAAGGCCTGTGGTTTTTCCAAAACCTTAACTCAGGTTCCGGCTTTGCTCTCCATTTGATGTTGGGAATACTGTGCAAAATGTACGCTGCTCCATTCATCATGGAGCCCAAGCTGGAGCCCAAGACCAGGCCGAAGTTAGGAAGAAACCCCTGACACTTTGTTCTTCTAAGGACGAAGCACTGTTCATAAGTAAAGGGCATAGCTGTTTGGTAAATTTCTACTTGAACATTTGAGGGGGCACCAAGGCAATGAATGACTAAGGTCATGGAGACAATTGCATCTGTTGCCTCCATGAAGTAGCAGGACTTTATCTGGGGTACTTGCTTTGTGAGCCAGCTAAACCATTCATTTTAAAGATTCACACAAAATTATTAAACCTTTTTTCTCCAGATCCACAGCCTACCATACTGTCCATATGTTAAAACTAAATATTGAAAAGCGTATTGAAATTTTTAGTGATAGCATTGAGTTCTTATATATATATTTTTTTAAAGAGATTTCGCCTACCATCACTGCAATGTGAGGGCTACACCAAACTGATTTGGGCTGTCAACCCAAATCAACTGTCACATGGGACACATTGCCACCTTCACCTAGAGCTGAAACAAGGAAAACAGGGTTACCCGCTTCACAGTCCATAAGGATGTATGCACAGGTATCATCCACTGGAAGCCTGGCTGGTAGAGCAGCATGCACTACCTTCCCAACTTTTTACATAGCAAATATGGGTAAGCTCCTAGCTCCTTGCTCAATGCCATAAGTGTTACGACAGGGATTCAAACCTACACTCTGCTGCCGCTAACATCAGAGCTTGGGTCCGGCAAACTAGACCAATCGGCCACGACACGCCAAATAATGGATTCATGATGATTCTTACTTGGTCTGAGTGGCAGAGAACAGCATGGTTTGTCTCTCCGTTGGCAGATTGTCCAAGATGGCATTCATGGTCTTCTCAAAACCAAGATCTAAGATGCGATCAGCCTCATCCAGAACTGGAAATGGAGAAAAACAGTTTTCAAAAAAGTCATCAAATCAAACTTTGTGTACAAGGGGAGTTCATCACAGCTTATGCAGCCCATGAGTGTACTATAGTTTCAAAGCAAACTACAGAGGGCGCTGTTGATCATCCTCAGTCAAAGAAACCTGCATTCTGAGTAGACTTCAAACCTGTCATAAAGCCATGGGGGTAACAGTTCTTTCTGTTCAATACATCCACAGAGCAACGCAAAGTAATTTAGGAATTTGTTAATAAGATTGTTCCTAATGTTCATTTATGCATCCTTAAGCAGACAATATCAAACCTTATGAAGCCTGTACTCCAAGAGACAGAGAAGCAAGATATGGTAAAGATCTCCCTTAAAACATTCACAAAGCTCACCACAAATTTATACAATTCCTTTGTTAAGGGCATTAGGGTCAAACGAATACAATTTAATTCATGTAGAAACATTGAGAAAGGTTAGGTTGAGAACATTTTTCTTTTCAATTTACTTGGTGTGAAGTAATAAGGGAAGCTGACTGGGTAAATTTTTAAAATAAGTTGAGGTTGAACATAGAAAAATTTGCTAGATTGGGACCGTAACCTTCAGATTAACGTGCTGGCACTCTACCAACTGAGCTATCTAGCCTCCATGTTGGTGGTCATCCTTATCAGTTTGTAAGTATCTTTGTTTATAGGTGCCAGTCAGCAGTCAATCAACCTGTAACTGCAGTATAGCCAAGGATCACAACAAAGTTAAAATACAACCAGGGAAGCGGCAGCAGAGGGGATAACCTTTTAACCTGTCAGTTTCCCGTGTGGTTTATTACTTGGTATTTAAAATAATAAGTTGCAATCCCTTATAGGTTATAAGAGATACCAAGTAATAAACCACACGGGAAACTGACAGGGTAAATTTTAAAATAAATTTGGTAGGCACAAAGAAAAAAAAAAGATACTGACAAAATGGTGAGAACACCAACATTAGGGCTAGATAGCTCAGTTGGTTTAGCGCAAAGTTAAACCGGAAAACGGAAGTTGCAGATTCAAGTCCTCTAATAATCTTTTCTTTGTTCAAGCCCAAAATCAATTCATCAAACAATCAATTATCTTTAGTTAAAAAAAAAAATAATATCTGGTTTGGGTTTAACTTAAATTATTTACATTATTGGTGTACACAACAGTTGCTGAACTGATGATAATAAAAAGAAGTGTTAAAGTCTATTTTATTTCCCTTGCTAATAATACTACTCAATTCACTGAATAAGATTCTATGATGATTTAGAAAAAACAATGGTTCAGATCTAGGACTTTGTATTCCCGTTGTTGAGTCAAAGACTAAACCCTTTGGGCATTCTACAAATCATGAGAAAAACTCAAGGAAACTTGGGTTTCAAAAAAACAAACCAAGAGGATTATTGTATTTACATCTACAGTCCCTGAAGATTGTTTTCACCAGAATGTTGTTTATCTCTTCATTACATCAATGAGACTAATTGCCAACTAGTATCACCCTATAGGACGATGTGCCTGTTAATGATGTATACAACCTTGAAGTATAGTAAGCTTTAATGATCTAATTCTAACAATGGAGTCTAATCATACTATAATTGAAACCTTGTACAGCTCTGTGTAATAGTTGTATTTGGTAACACACACATGTTCAGACACACCTAAGTTCGGACACGCCTATGTTCGGACACACCTATGTTCGGACACACCTATGTTCGGACACACCTAGGTATATTGCATTTTCCTGAATCGTAATCCTAACCTTAACTCCACCCCAAATCGGAGGTCACAAGGGGTTATCATAAAATAGGGTTGTTGAACCATAGTTTTGTTGGAACGTAAGTTTGTTGGACCATAGGTTTGTTGGAACATAGGGGTTTTTGAACATAGGTTTGTTGGAATATAGGTTTCTTGGACCATAGGTTTCTTGGAACATAGGTTTGTTGGAACATAGGTTTCTTGGACCATAGGTTTCTTGGACCATAGGTTTCTTGGAACATAGGTTTGTTGGAACGCAGGTTTCTTGGAACGTAGGTTTGTTGAAGCATAAGGTTGTTTGAACATAGGGTTGTTTGAACAAAGTTTGTTGGAAGATTTGTTGGAATATAGCTTTGTTGGAAAATAGGTTTGTTGGAGAATAGGTTTGTTGGAAAATAGGGTTGTTGGAAAATAGGTTTGTTGGAAAATAGGGTTGTTGGAAAATAGGGTTGTTGGAAAATAGGGTTGTTGGAAAATGGGTTTGTTGGAAAATAGGGTTGTTGGAAAATAGGGTTGTTGGAAAATAGGGTTGTTGGAACATAGGTTTGTGGGTTCTAGATGTGAGTTGTGGATATTGGTTGTGGTTGTGAGTTTAGGGTGTCGGTTTGGATGCAAGATTAATAGTGGTTACATGTTGGAATTATTGGCTGGGTTGTGGAATCATATTATTTGGATTGTGGTTAAGGGCAGGGGACTCTTACCCAGTAACTGTAGATTGGAACACTCCAGGCTCACAGTCTGATCGAGGTGCTGCAGAAATCTACCAGGGGTACACACTACTACATTAGTACGGGTAATTCTTTCCATCTCACTCTTCACATCCTGAAAATAGCCAAGGAGCAAAAAATACTATCAGAGTTTTGAGAATATATTCCTTGTCCTTTTCACGCTGTGCCATCTTAGGAGACATCGTCGATGAAAGACAGACATGATGATTGAATGGAAGATGTTCTTGCTAAACAGTTGGCTTGATATCGGGTCTTTGTTTCATTTTCATAAAGATGAATATGAGTGTCTTAAAGTTTAGTAAGCCTTCAACTCTCTCTCTTATCTACAAGGCAACACTAATTAAACAATCTGTAGCTGGAAACAAAATTAGTCGGGAACCTTTTAAACATAAAGTGAGAAAGTTTTAGGGAATCATAACAATTGGGGGCCACTTCATAAAGATCTGGAGGTCAAATGTCTTAGTCTTAATGTAGGATTATCTTTAGAGATAAGAAGACTTGATCTATGTATTCATAACATATTAATTAGCCTTGTGTGGTTTGATTGGCAGTGGCAGGTCGGAGGTCAAGCAGAGTAGCCAGGATGGGTTACATCAATCTGTCACATGGACCAGGGGGTGTTGTTACCAAGAGAGTCTGGGAGGGGCTCAGGATCCACTCTCTGGAAGGGCAAACTTAATTCTAGGAATTAGCTCTAATGCAAGTAACCTTCCTCCATGGTTTAAATTTCTTCAAAACAATGCAAACTGGTGACCTCGCTCAAGTCTTGGAGACATACATCTAAAGAGCTGTGGCACCCACGTACAAGTTTACGGCCCGTACCAGGATATCTTTTATAATAGTTTCAAATTTCCTATTTTTGAAAGAAACCAGAGCTTTTTGCTGTTGAGGAGGTCATGAACCAACCAGTAATAAATCTGAAGTATTTGATGGCAAAACTTCAGCTCATTGTAAAGGGTAGGTTTATGTCTGCTCATGTGACTAATATAAAGCTATGAAAATCAGCCTCCTATACATTATGGTGGATTGGTCAAATGAGTTGCCCTGCTTGAGCTCAAATTTAGGAAACAACAGGGCATTCCGAATTCAGCAACACACCCTTTTACAAAAACATTAAATTGAGCATATTGCTCCAGTGCTGAAAAGTTTTCATTGGGTTACAGTGATTAAGCATTTTTAATATAAAATTTGGTTTCTTGTTTACAATAATATTTTTAAGGGAATAGCTCCAAGTTATATCAACATAACGTTTACCACAGCCACCTAGCAAAACTGACTGCTGGTACCTTTGTCGTTCATTCACAATATTTGATTTGATTTTTTAAGAAAAAGTAAAAGTCAACTCTCAAGATACCCAATATTAGAAGGAGGTAAAAGTTGTGACTATGCACTCTGATATAGGGGTCCTAAAACCTTCTTGACAAAAAAGCATTGAATTTCACTTTCAGTTATCCATCATTCAATTTCAAGTTAATGCATGCAACTATGTTAGTGGAACTGGCTGGGGTCGGCAATCTGATTTGCTGATAACCCTTAAAATTTGTAAAACTTCTTTGAAAATCCACCGTTTTAAAAAGAATCCCTTTTTTATCACTTAAAAATTGCATTGTTAAATTCTTACTACTCTCCTTTTTGCCTGCTTCTTTATCTGTGCCTCTTAATATCTTGCATATTTTTAATTGTACATGGCTTTGTGAAGTCTGTGTCACATGGACAGCATTGTTTTAATAATAGATATTTTTTATAATAAATATTAAATTAAGTTTCAACCGTGGTTGCTAGAAGAAGTAGGGCCTACTGAATCTATCAAATTCAGGCAAAACCCGTGGTGCATTCTTGAGAACTCAATGAAGTTATTAAGTTGCATACAGTGTTTATATAATGGCTAAAAAGTGAATGGTACGTTGGCTGGTATATGACTAAAGCAAATCTATCTGACTTTTATTTATTTTTCAAAAGTGTCTGTAAAGCCATGACCTTCCTCAGTGGTTGCGTAGTTTTTATGAGACTGGGTTTAATTGAAGGTTTAAAAGACACATACTCATAATCATAAAAATATGCCTCATAAAAACTGGACTGAAAGTACAAGCCAAGGACAAGATAAATCCATAGATTTAGCGACTAATTGGAAGTTTTTCACAAGGCTGCTTGAGTTGATTTATATTTTAAAAAAAATTAATAGTCGTATGAAAGTAATGAAAAATAAATAGAATAGTTTTTATGACACTCGGTAAACTACAGTAAGCCCCCATTCAAAAAAAATAATCAATGTTCAAAAACCTTCTTTCTGTTTTTAATTTGAGGGTGGTTGGGTCATAAGAAATAACTAAAATTTGATTCAAATAATAGAAAAGCTGTCAGTGCAGTTCTATTGTTAGCAGTCATCCTTGCTATGAAAGTCGACCTCCAAACCTAATGGGGAGATGGCAAGGATCTTTTTGTATATTTGAGTTGAGAGATGTTAAAAGTATGTGTAATTCATTTGAGGCATTACTTTGTCCTTTATTGTATAGGGTACGTTAATTTTCAGTCAATACTTAACAATTGAAGTTTGGGGTGGGTGGGTGGGTGGGTCAAATTAGATTTGTTAAACATGATCTTTAACAAATTTATCATTTTGAATTGGCCCTATAATTCATGAAGTGAAAAATGTCTGCGCATGGCACCAATTCTTGTGTGTTCTTTCTACAACCATAATTCAACAGAGAATTTTTGTGCAACTTTTCTTTCACCTGTGATGCTTCAATGAACTTCCGTATTCATTCATGTATTGGATGTGGAGTACAGCTAGTGAGCGTTAACGCCTGGCATAACGTTGATGAATCTTGGGGCGTAAAGTCAAATTTATGCTGGCATCATAGTGTACAAACACTGATCATGTTGGCTGCTCTTACAGGGTTGATTCTGTTCATTTGATAGGTTTTCAAAGATATTTTCGGCAAATCAATTTTATTCATTTCAAACTGAAAGCTCATAAACAGTTAATTAATGATGTTTTATTAATGTTTAAGCAATTCTGTTCTTTAGTGTCATGCAATTAAAAATGATAAACTCTCAACTGGACAGCAGGTTTTCACTAAACTCTGTTTGTATGCCTTTATTGAATGCTTATTTTGCGTGGCTTAAAAGAACGCCTTCTAATTTAATGGGCACGTCTTATTAAGAAATTGAATGATGGTTTCAAATGAAGAGGGAAAATTGCTTAAATATGAAGGTCAAATCAGCTGCATTTTGCCCAGATAGTTTAACGAAACCCTGTTCTAGACTGCAGTAATACCAACTTAAACCATGAAATGGAAATCACAGATCCTCGGAAAGCACATTGACTCCTTTTTTTCTCCTTCTAATATTTTACCAATTACTTTTACCAATTTGTTTACGAATCAAATCCTAACAAGGTAAATTTCTGGCATCCATTCTATGAGTAAAGTCACCACCTTACCTCCTCAGTGTGGAGTGTAGTAGCCTATTTAAATTAAGCAAACCTAAATATAGCTAGATAGATATAGAGAGCCTTCTAAGGTCACATTTCCACAGCCATGCAGGAGGTCTACCAATAATTGGAGTATTACGCACATAAGGTACGTACATTGTGCCATTCTGTGTTGTGTTTTATAGCACTTATTTGTGCGTTTTAGTAATGTGTGTGCGTGACATGCGCGTATTAAGTACTTTACCGTCCAAGGCAAGTAATAAAATAGTGGCATCATCTGATAAAAGTCTTTCACCCTTAAGATACCGTGATGGCCACAAAGGGCTTGTAACAAATGCCCATCGTGACCGTGACGGCCTACTTTCACTAAACCAATTAGGCCAATGTAAACAACAAGAATTGATGTTTTTTTAATGTTTCCCATGTTGACATAGTTAACAAAGTTTCTACAAGAACCAAATTTCTGTTTTAAAATATTTTGTACAACAAAAATTGTTTCACAAAAACAATAATAAACTCATGTCTGTGTGCACAGTGATGATTACACAGGAATGAATGTTCTCCAAAGGGTTACACAGATCATGTCAAAGCCATTGGACACTTTCTGAGCAGAACAAAAATTAAAAAAACTAAAAGTTCACAGATTTACAAATAACTTACAGGGTTTACAGAAGGTAATGGTGAAAGACTTCCCTTAAAATATTATTCCATGAAATGCTTTACTTTTTGAGAAAACATTAAAACAATTATTAATTCTTGATATCGAGAAAAACGGATTTTTTTTAAAACACATTTTATGACACGGCAAAACATGCAGAAACAAGGGTGGATTTTCACAGGTTTGTTATTTTATATACAAGTTGTGATACACGAAGTATGGGCCTTTGGACAATACTGTTTACTGATATTGTGCGATTGCTTTAAATAACTAGAAACTCCTCCATGCCTGATATATTGACTCATCACCAAGGCAGAGTAACTTAAGGTCTTTTGTTTTGACTCCAGGGTCATGTATAAGGGTCCTTGGTTAGAAAGGAAGGTTGTTAGCCAGCTGAGAGGAGAATGAGGCTGGCCTGGACACTCATTATCTCTCCACATACAAGGATTAAACCTTGGTGCTTGACTTCAACAAGAATTGATGAAATTTAAAATGGATAATACACAAACAAGAACCTGGAAACAACACAATGAACGAATGCGAAACAAAACAGAAGGCCCTTTCCTTATTGTTAAAATACTCGTTGGTCTTTGAATCCAATCTTTGTTTGTAACAATGTCAAATTCCATTTCCCTGTATTTCGCTGACCCAGAAGAAAAAAATATTTACAGAAAATAAAAATATATATGTCGTTAATTAGCTGTTACAATTATAACAAGCCTTGATATATGTTTTTTTTTTTTTAAGTTGCTTAATTTAAAGCAATGCTTTCTGCTTCTTCTCATCCATACTCTTGTTTTGCTGGTGCAGAACAATGAGCCATTCAAACAGCTTTATTCCATGTACTGCGTCTCTTTTAAACTCCTTGCCTGGTGCATGTTTCACTCCATCCTACAATCTAGACTGTTTTAAGAGGAATATCAATTCCTGCCTCAAGCTCCCCCGAGTTATTTTCATCTTTAATAACTTTCTTCTTGTAGCCCCTTGGCAACAGTGGCTTTTAGCTTTGTTTGGGGCAGACTTGCATAACAACAACAAAACGGAGAAACATCTTTCTTAAACCAAGCAGGTTCAATACTTCTCTCTTGTCAAACATGAAAGGTTTTTTCTTCCTATATAAAGCGCACGTCAATGACGGAAATGTGAATTTGTAACGAAACACTTCAAGGGGCACCAGGGCAATGACTAGCGGTTGGGCAGTGATTGCCTTAATGAAGTATCTGGCCTCATACAGCATGCTAACTCATGAGTGACTGAATACAGTGGTTGTCTCTCCTAATTTGCTGTAAACTGAAAACAGTATCCACAGTACATAGCCATGTCCAAATTGTCCGCTATGGCTGCGGCTGTTGCTAAAGGTTACTGGCTATAGTCCCTTCTTTGCTTCATCATCACCAGACATTCTCCAGTTAACACCTTACACTGCAACTTGAGTTTAAGAGCTCAAGGAGGCTTTTGTAGTTGACGAACACAAAACCCTCCAGCCAACAGTTTGAATGTCGAGTAACCCTGTTGAGTTTTCGTTTAGAGTGAGGAAGAATCCTAGTTAATCACTCATGGGATCAGGCATACCACCATAATCAGAGTCCAACCGTTTGAACGTTGAGTAACCCTGTTGAGTTTTCGTTTAGAATGAGGAAGAATCCTAGTAAATCACTCATAGGATCAGGCATACCACCATAATCAGAGTCCAACAGTTTGAACGTTGAGTAACCCTGTTGAGTTTTCGTTTAGAATGAGGAAGAATCCTAGTAAATCACTCATAGGATCAGGCATAACACCATAATCAGAGTCCAACAGTTTGAACGTTGAGTAACCCTGTTGAGTTTTCGTTTAGAGTGAGGAAGAATCCTAGTAAATCACTCATAGGATCAGGCATACCACCATAATCAGAGTCCAACAGTTTGAACGTTGAGTAACCCTGTTGAGTTTTCGTTTAGAATGAGGAAGAATCCTAGTAAATCACTCATAGGATCAGGCATAACACCATAATCAGAGTCCAACAGTTTGAACGTTGAGTAACCCTGTTGAGTTTTCGTTTAGAGTGAGGAAGAATCCTAGTAAATCACTCATAGGATCAGGCATACCACCATAATCAGAGTCCAACAGTTTGAACGTTGAGTAACCCTGTTGAGTTTTCGTTTAGAGTGAGGAAGAATCCTAGTAAATCACTCATAGGATCAGGCATACCACCATAATCAGAGTCCAACAGTTTGAACGTTGAGTAACCCTGTTGAGTTTTCGTTTAGAGTGAGGAAGAATCCTAGTCAATCACTCATAGGATCAGGCATACCACCATAATCAGAGTCCAACAGTTTGAATGTCGAGTAACCCTGTTGAGTTTTCGTTTAGAGTGAGGAAGAATCCTAGTCAATCACTCATAGGATCAGGCATACCACCATACCATAGGAATTAACTGAAATGGGAGTAAGGGTAAATGATAATGCGTTCACCAATTTACATTTTCTCTACAACCACAGACGAGAAAAATAACATACTCATTTCAGACAAACAATATGTCATTAGATAGACACAGCAAACTACAGGTAATTAAGCCCTTTCAATACATGGTTCCTAAATTACATTAGAATTAACGCACATTCAAAACAGACGAGACTAAGTCTACAATTTCCCAACAATTCCTCCCTTAAAAAAAGCATAACTCATTTAACAAGGAGAACAAAGGGTTTAATGTTTCTAGTCCATCCCATCAAGCGAGACATCCATCAAATCTTCAAATGGCTCACTGTGACCAAGGCCATTTGCATATATTGTGACCTTACACAAAAGGTCATCTGCTTAATTACATCCATTAGCCCAGACTAAAAAAAAAGATATTACTGAAATAAAAAAAATCTGCTATGGTTCTTTGTGTTTCCTACAGGGTTGGCCCTGAGCAGTAGCTGACTACGATAGGCGTGATCACTGGAATGAAGGCTAATTAAAGTTTATGGTGCGGGGAGAAAAATATGATGTCCTTCGGAATATTAAGCAAGGATTTGGCTAAAGCCACAGTCCATGGCTACTCGCAGTTTAAACGAGGAAGTATGCAAGATGGTCAATTCACTGCTTTTAAATCTAAGTACTTGTGTAATATTTGAAGAGCCATTGGTGATTGACACCCTTCTTGAAGTTTCTTTTTATGAACAGCTTCAAACAGCAAAAAAATACCCATTAAAACACAATCAAAATTAAATGGACTTTCCAGGTCTTTATAATGCATCGAGTACATTTGTTTTTCTATTAACAAACACAGTCAATGGAAGCATATTGTACTGTATTCAGAAGTATGACAACTAGAACCAATTGTGACAAATCCATTAAAACTGTTGTATAATCTATTCCATGTGGTATTACAAAGACATGAAGAGTATTGCCAATAGAGGGCGGTATAGTGTATATCCTGTAGACTTGGTCTTTCTATGTATAGCAGTATTCCAAAGGGTCCCATAGTATCTTCAATGGTTATAGTTATTGTGGCCCTTTAAAGGCAGCGGACACTATTGGTAATTACTCAAAATAATTTTAACATACAAACTTACTTGTTATCAAGCAATGGAGAGCTGTTGATAGTATAAAACCTTGTGAGAAACAGCTCCTTCTGAGGTAATACAGTTATCGAGAAAGAAGTAATTTTCCACTAAAATATTTTAATTTGACTTTGAGACCTCAGAATTAGATTTTGAGGTCTCGAAATCAAGCATCTGAAAGAACACAACTTCGTTGCTGATTTTAAATCAAGAGGGAAGAGTATTGCAGTCAAAAAAGGTTATAAATTAAAATTTAACTTGAAGGAGTTTATGCATAGATGATGGCATTTTGATAACCCTGGAGTGGAGTTATAGGTTCCAATGAGCTTTTGTGAACAATATTCTCAGCACTAGAATAGTACATCAAAGACCAGGAGATCTTACTTATATATCTTGGCGGGGGAAAAAACAGCTCCTTTTGTTTCACCAGGTAGACATAAAAATGTTCTGAATTTAGATAAAACTTTATAAGTCTGAAATTTCTCATGCATATAACTATCAGCTTTATTTCAGTATTGACAAATTGAACCACATAAATTATGAGGGGGGGGGGCAGTTTGCCTGAACATTATATAAGCGAGTAAAAGACCATAAGTAAATGCACAAATATTCTTTCGGATTCACTAGAATAAAACCTTGGTGTTCTTTTGGGTAAAAAACACCATGTGGAGTAATACAGGTCTTTATAACCGGATTAACATTCATAACTGAACATTTATTTATTTACTCATTTATTGGTTTTGTGATAAATTTATTGATTTATTGATTAATAATCTTTGAAATGGATAACCCCTTCCCAATTGGCCTCCAATAGGAGGCCAGTTGCGTCAAGTATTTCAGATAAACATTATTAAAAAATATGTATTAATACCTCGCAGCCAGCGAGGTAAATTGTGAGCAGAAGATTTATGTTTTTAACAATGAAAAGAAAGCACAGCTGGAAGAGAAACTTGACAAAAGATGATCGAGTTCTAACAAAGGTTTACACTTGGACAAAGAAAATATTGAGACAACAAGGTTTGCCCTGAACTGTTCATTGACTAGCCAGCTGGACCAGTTAGCTTTTCCTTTCAATAGTCAACCAGCTTTTTCAACAGTCTACAATTATTTTAAATATAACAATCAGAGGCGCTTTTCAACACTGAACTAGCCAGCCGGGCCATTTGGAGAAAGTCTTGTCTGGATCTCAGATGCTTTTACTAGGATTTGGCCAGCGGACCACAGTTAAGTGAGATCGCTGAATTCAACCAAAACCTTGCACAGGTAAGATAACTAGTTGGCATGTATAAATAAATGTATTTATATTTGCAGTAGGAACAGCAGTTTAACCCTTTTTCTTAGAATTGTCACCGCTTGATAACCCTTTTTGTACAGCATACAGAGTTTCATTTTCCCTTTTATGTTATCAGTCTAAATACAGCTAGAGAGGACAAAGGATAAACCACATTCTTCTGTTATGAAGTAACTTTTCCAGGACATGGTTTAGAATAAGAAACCACATCACAGGGACAACAGATCACCAAATAAAGCTATCAATTGTCTGTTTCTATATTCATCCCACTTGCACGCATCCTACCAGCATTTCATCTGATAAAAGTGTCACCTCCTGTGCGTATCTTAAGTTGGACTTATCTAGTAGTCTAGGGTTACCAAGGTTAACACACCCACTATGAAGTCTTCAAACTTCCTCCTTTGTAAACAGGATGGCTTCTACTAATCAAACAGCGCCCATAATCAATGCATTCCAGCCAAAGAAAGACCCCAACAAATGCCCAAGGTTAATCCACTAGTGTGTAATTGATAAAAGTTACATAATTGACATGCCTAGGTAATGACTGCTCAACACAAGGCAGAATGCTCTTTGTCCCCGTTAGAAACAAAATCCGACGCACCTGTCAACTTTAACACAGAGAAAGAGCGGGAGAATCTAGCAGTGTTGCTGGCCACTAAGCTGATTCCAAGGACGTCTCCACCACCTTGTTACAACTTTTTTGAGATGGGAATATTATTGAGTCATTAGACATAGGGGTTATTAGTCATCTGTTGAAACCTCTGTGCCAAGATGTCCTTGATGAATTCATCACTAGGACATCAACCCTTCCACTGATGTTCTATATCTTCCCCTTAATGACTTGACCCAACTGTTAAATGAGCAGCTTCAAGGTTACCTAGTACGCTCTAATTAACTGCTTAGTCATTCTCAATTAAACAAAAATATTGCTTCATCTTTTATTCAAAATGTACACTGTTTTAGTTTGTTTCAGGCCTTTGTTATTAACAACACTTTAACTCTTAAGGTACATTGTGCTTTTGGCAGGAGCCTTCTTTCATCTGCAAGTATTCTTCAAATCCAATCAACTCTGGTGCATTTACCAGATGAAATAAATCGGCCCGACTAGTTTCCCCTTATGGTTTATTGCTTGATTTTTGAAAAGATAAGCTAAGTAGGATTTGAAACTTTGCATGGTTGAAATAAGCTATGGAACGAGGTTTGCGGTAACACCATGTAATGACTATCTCTAATCGAGTTGGGGAAAAGAACCACTGGTTTCAACTTGGAGATAGTCATTACACGGTATTACCGCAAACCTTTCCATACCATATTTCAACCATGCAAGGTTTCAAATCCTACTGGCTTAGAGAGACGGGTCTTGTTGCTTGAAACAACTTTAGAGTGCTCTTATTTATGTAGTAGTTAATTAGACGGCTAACATAAAAACCACCAAGGTATTGCAAGTGTGTTGCATGCAATGGGATATATCCATCGGGCTTTGCTTGGTATCACCGGTAAAAGAGGAACAGAAGGTACTGGAAATCAAACTCAAAATCTCTCTTTTTCCGATTAAAGACATTTGTTCTCTTGTTATAAAAATGTGGCATACAATAATGGACTGCCTTCATTGTTTACCATTTTATTAGGTACAATGGAAGGTAAGTCCATGTGTGGCAGATTATTGGACGTGGCTTATGGCCCAGGTTCTGCGATTCACGAACAACAACGAAGCCTGGTGCTTAAGTTACTTTAAGAACCCTTGTTGTCTTTCTTGTCAAGTCTGGGTTTCCTTGGGCTAACAATGTTTTTAGTGGAAAACAATTAATGCAGGTGCTCAAATTATTTAAAGGCAGTGGACACTATTGGTAATTACTCAAAATAATTATTGGCATAAAACCTTACTTGGTAACAAGTAATGGGGAGAGGTTGGTAGTATAAAACATTGTGAGAAACAGCTCCCTCTGAAGTGACCTAGTTTTGGAGAAAGAAGTAATTTTCAACGAATTTGATTTAAAGACCTCAAGTTTAGAACTTGAGGTCTCGAAATCAAGCATCTGAAAGCACACAACTTCGTGTGACAATGGTGTTTTTTCTTTCATAGTTATCTCCCGATCGGGCTCAAATCTTCACAGGTTTGTTATTTTATGCAAATGTTGAGATACACCAACTATGAAGGCTAGTCTTTGACAATTACCAATAGTACTGTACACTGTCTTTAAAACCAATAATACCAAGCCCAGCAAATTGTTTAAAATACTATAAGGTACTGCTGCTTCCCAGGTTGTATCTAAATCTTAGGTGAGATCCCAGGCTATAAAGGCAGTTTAAGGTGGAATGGCAACAATGACAACATAGGCATACTGCCATCACAAGGCTAGATTGCTACAGGATGGTGAAGTGCCAGCACTGACTAAGAGGTTGCAGTTTTAAATCCCATTCTTCTCATACAATTGCATTAGGGTTGGGAACAAAAACAGATAACGTTGTGTATTACCCACACCAGAAAAGTTGTATACCTGCTGCTGTTGTT
Source organism: Asterias amurensis (assembly GCF_032118995.1). NCBI lineage: Eukaryota > Metazoa > Echinodermata > Asteroidea > Forcipulatida > Asteriidae > Asterias > Asterias amurensis. The sequence continues at coordinate 19,149,242 of NC_092661.1, read as the reverse complement.
AAAGTTTACAGGAAAAGGCACAGGTATTACAAAGACTGTGAAAAACATTAAAACCTTCACAAATTCCCAGGAAAAGCTACAAGCTACCAGCTTCGGAGTGGGGTTAAGCCAGATAACCCCGAGTTAGCAACTTGAATGTGCATTTTTCACCGGAAAATCTATGAAATGTAAATCAAACATGGAATAGTGGTAGGGCAAAAATTTCCCAGGAATTTCCTGCAGTCATATTTCCCAGGAATTTCCCAGCTCTGTAGTGAGGGCTTATATGTTTCACTAACAAAGTAGCATTGTATTATTAACCATGAAAGGTACCAGTCAGTACCACAGATAACAATGCTTAATCTACCCTATATTAATGTTCTACGCTTGGCTGTTATTTTGGAACCATTAAAATTGACGTCAAGGCTAGCTCTCCAAGGACATTGGAATTCTGGACAGGAAAATATCCACTTACTAAATTATTAAATTGCCATTATATCTGATTGACAATATAGTGGAATAGTACCACTGACCTTCAAGGATGAGCTGCACAGAATATATTTACTCCATATAAAAATGATAAAAGGTGTGTTTAAATAAAAGTATAATACAGGTAGGCCTGGGCGAATTATTCGAATATCCGGTTAATGGCGAATAGGTTTTCCTATCCGTAACCGCGAATGCCTTTTTTTTCTTAACCGGATATCCGCATAGGGCGCGAATACCTATTTACAAACCGGATAATTCTGTAATTACAACCGAGTAACTGGATATTCTTTAATATCCGAATATCCGCGGACGTCGGGTGACAACTGATATGAATGTTTTGTCTGAATCCTTACGAAACTTCTATTAAGACAGCATAAAACAGCATATATTAAGTATTTAACTATGCTCACCTCCGTGAAGAGTTAAAACAATGACATTTCTGACGTAATTTGTTCAAAGATTACAAAAGTTTTCCTTCACGTAGAGTAAATCACGATTAAAAGAAAAAGCAAATCGCAATCTTTAAATTAGATCCGGTCATTTTTATGAATGAACCGAGTGACACTGTCTAAAACTAATATCAATCCGCCCATAAGATCTCATTCACAAACGAACAGCGCCCTCTAGCGGCAAACATTTTTTTTTATATATATATATTTTTTTTTAAATAGCGCCCTCTAGCGGCACAAAAACTATTCGAATATCCGGTTAATTTCGGATAGTTGGCCAGCGGTATCCGAATAACAAAATTTTACTATTCGCCCAGCACTAAATACAGGCACTTTCAATTTGAATAATTTTTACAAATTAATCTTAAGACATTGTGCAGTAGAATGTAGTGTGATAATGTTAACTATGATTGAAGAAGTAACTCCAAACGAGTTGTTCGCAATCACTGTTTAAAGACAGTGGACACTATTGGTAATTGTCAAAGACCAGTCTTCTCACTTGGTGTATCTCAACATATGCATAAAATAACAAACCTGTGAAAATTTGAGCTCAATCGGTCGTCGAATTTGCGAGATAATGATGAAAGAAAAAACACTATTACATGAAGTTGTGTGCTTTCTGATGCTTGATTTCGAGACCTCAAATTCTAAACTTGAGGTCTCGAAATCAAATCCGTGGAAAATTACTTCTTTCTCGAAAACTACGTCACTTCAGAGGGAGCTGTTTCTCACAATTTTTTATACCATCAACCTCTCCCCAATACTCGTAATCAAGAAAGGTTTTATGATGATAATTATTTTGAGTAATTACCAATAGTGTCCACTGCCTTTAATGGCAGTCAATTTACGATTCACTCAATTAGAACGTGTTGTACTTAGTTGCTTCACAACCACTGAATTTCACAAAGCACAGAGATTCATCAAAAGATGAATTCTAGATCCACACTAAGAAATAAAAAGCAAGACTGATAAACATTTATATAAGTTCAATCTTTGGTCTTTGTGTAATTACCCCAAAGCCTAACAGCTGCTAAGCACAATAAAGTTATGCTTACCAGAATAAGATTACCAGCCAAAGTACCATATCACATGCATCATCTGTGACTGGTATCCTGTAAATATTTGCTAAGGAGAATGTGTTTCAGACATTTTATGCATTATAAGCATCTCTCTGACATATATAGGGCCAAACATAATATAATTTATTGCATACAACAACATAACATAGGATTAAAACAATTGAACGTTTAAAAATCAAAGGTATACTTTGCCTTTGATTTTGTGCATGGTTTTGTTTTAAGGCAATGGGCACCTTTGGTTATGGTCAAAGACCAGTAATACCACTTGGTGTATCCCAACATATATGCATACAAATAAAATACAAATTCTGTGAATATTTGGAATAAATTGGTCATTGAAAGTTGCAAGAGAATAACTAAAGAAAAAACACTCTTGTCGCACAAAATTGTGAGCTTTCATTGCCTAATAAAGGCTTCAGGCCTGAAGTCCTTTTAACACTTGAGTTAGAAAATACCTCTTTCTCTAAAACTACGTTACTTCAGAGGGACACATTTCTCATATAAGATTTATACTATCAACAGCTCTCCATTGCTATATTTTGTTTAATTACCAATAGTGTCCAGTTTCTTAAGGGGAAAGCATAACTGCGTTTTGATACAGCATCATCTGTCACAAATTATTAGAAAACAAATTTGGGGGATCAATTTTAACAAGTTAAAAAACACCTCATCTATTTCTAGTATGAAGAACTCTTATAATTGGAAATAATTTTATTGTATGATTTCATTTTTTTTTGTTAAGTCTCATAAAACGCTATTTTTCCCCAAGTAACATACGATTTCAGAAACCATGGGACATGATTTCTGGGAGCGATTCATGTAGAGTACTGCTGCTGGAAAAATAAAAAGAATAGCCACGGAACTTGACGTAACAGTCCGCTAGACATCCCGTATGCAGATTAACACCAAGGCTACATTGTCCTATAGCCAACACTAATTATCTCCACAGCAAACAAAGGTGAGACTGCAATAGGAGGTGAAGATAATTCTCTTGTCTAATAATGAAGGGTTCCACAGAAAGCTGATTGAAGGCCGCAACTTGTCCTTGAAATGTAATGAGTCCCACTAATTCAATATACATGTACAAACATGATCATGCTGGGGTAGAAAACACATCATGCAACTTCATGGGAGACCAGTGTACTTTTATTCTCTTGATGGTATGACTTGTTGGCAAGGAAGCAAGCAAGACAATAAGAGGATAGATGCAATTAAGCTTGGCTCAAGGATTGACCAGAGGGATTGACCAGAGGGAAAGTAAAGACATAGGAGGGTGAGGACGGAGGGTGAGGATGAAGGGAGAGAGTGGAGTGGAGCATGTTAATGGGTGCACTGATCACACACAGTAGGACCACCTCAAATCTCATTTAAATACACTACATAAACTCAGTTGGTAGAAAACATGAAAACTACATGAACATTACTAGCACTTCATCACTGGTCCTCTTGAAAACCTCAAGAAAACAATTCCATCTTTCCTTACATTTCAAAATTTGATTTGAATAGACAAATCTAATCAATAAATACCATCTTTAAAAAAAAGAAGAAAAAAAACGACGATCTACTTATAAACCACCAGACCACTAGGCTTGTAGCTCAAAATGTTTACTAGCTCAGAAACAAGTCCAAGTTGAAGATTGTTTTTATGTGCCATAAGAGAAGTGAGTCTTTTTAAAGAACATTTATCTTATTTTGTCTTTAGTATTCTCTCATAATCAGTAGAATTATAAGGTATATTGTCTCAAAGACTCCAGGTCAACATTTGAACATCACTTGTTTTTGTTAAAATGTTACAGTCCCAGTTCTGTTGTTTAATTGAAAAACACAAGACTGCCGGACTCGTCCTGTCTGGAGCTTACTGGCCCGATCGATACTAAAATCACTGGTTTCTGGCCTGATGTCCAGTGTAAAACTCAAGCAAAAGGGTGGGGCCAAAAGGGGGAGTAGGGCACGGTCATCATGGACATGTTATAACAAAGATGTTTTCACTCAGGATGGAATCATGATTAGGGATTCTAGAAGAAAACAGCTTCATTAGGAAGTGGAGGTTGTCCCATTGAGGGGATCACACTGACAAAAGAGGGCATCACACAAGAGGATTGGAACTCTTCATAAGGCAGATGTTCCTGCTAATCCCAGACATCACTGTCTTTCCTATGGCAATAAATTAATCCAATTGTTTTCCAGCACAATAGCCATTAATGGTCAGACAGTCAATGTGACCTTATGACATAACCGGTGTCTGGAGGTTGCCACTGCATCCTGAGTTCTCTTAAGACTTATGTCTAGAATCAGAACATCTAAATCCAAGGGTGAATCTTGCTTGATAGTTACATAGGATCTATCAGTGTTGAAGTAACTTTCATAAATACCCAGGACAGTTCATCAAATTGGTCAAGAGGGCATCACATGGGGGTGTTTAAATGGATAGAATACCCACGGTAAAAGGTTTGAGGCAGGAGTTTATCACGTGGTGTTATTTTACGCGTAACGCATTTTGCCGGCTGGTACTCAATATAGGAATAAAAGAGTAATGACTTGGTCATAAACCTTCGGCTCGGGCCTTTATTGCACGACCACGACCCTACCGGTTTTAAACGGACATTTAAGATCGAGTCACTACTCTTTTATTCCTATTTATAAATGCCATTTTTCTTTAAAGGGACACACCAGGCGAATTGGGCTATTTGGGCTACAAAATAGCCTAAGATATGACTTCAACGGTCTTCCAGGAATGAAGAAAAACAGTCCTTTAAAAAAATCATCAAATTTAGCCGTTTTTGAGCATTTTAAGACAAAAAACGCAGGTCGCGTGATTGTTAAAAATCTAACGTAAGATTCGTATTCAAAGAGTCCGTGTAACGGAAGCTAGTTATATTGCCCCACGGCGTGGAACAATCAGAACGTAAGCCTCAGGGCATATACCGTGTCATTGAGTTTTAAAAAAATGGTTTCATAACATAAAAAGAAACAACTTTTGATCAGTGTTGCCACCCTGGGCAAAAATGATGAGTTCAACGAAAAAGCCTCAAAATTGTTACTGAGTAGAATTCATCTAAACTAGTTACATACATAAATCTACGATGGTTTGCAGTGAGGGGATGCCTTTTAACAAAAACAGATGAAAGAAAATATATAGGCCTTTGTTTAGGCCTAAATGTATATATTAACAAATAAAAGAAAAGTCTTGTAATCATAAAACAGGGAGGAACGAGGTGGAGTGACACTTAACTATTGTTTAATGAGCTAGTCTGTTTATTACACGTATGTACAACATGCATCAATTTCTATTTCTCAATCAATTTCTGTTTAAAATAAATGTTTAATGTGTAAGGAATTGTAGGCGGTCTTTAGTGCATAAATTTGTTGTGCATTTTAATGTTTTTAGACACGCAAAACAAAAATGCATTGCACTGTATATACATGTATTTGTGTATGTGAAAATAAAACAACTACACTAACACTTGTAATGTAAAAAGGAGAGATTGTAGAAATGAAAAAGCAACCCCCCCCCCCCCCAAAGTTATGCTTCCTCCCCACTTGCTCCCTGATCCCCCACCCCCACCCCACCCTCACCCCAAATCATCATGTGAATAACTATTTCTGGTTACGTCACTGGTGTAGTGAAATGGAATCATCTCAATTCACAGTCTACTTTATTGGTACATAGGAGCACTCATTAATTGTGTTAATGTATGTATTAATAAGCTGTTAACTTGCTCATGCATTTAGTGTACCTTCGTAAGTTTAGACAATAAAAGGGTGATAGTGGATTGTAATGGCTGCATTGGCCATCAGTAATTACAGATAATGGTTCTTTGCAAATCAGGCGGAGGAAACAATAAATAGGTTTGTTATTTTATGTCAATCGGGGTTTAAGTCTCAATTGCCTCACGTTGTCAACCAAATTTGATGGTTCCTTTTAAGAACCATTCTACCCTACTACTGGAAGACCTCAAAGCCATTGGACACTTTCGGTACAGAAAAAAATTAAAAGTTCACAGATTTACAAATAACTTACAGGTTTAACAGAAGGTAATGGTGAAAGACTTCTCTTGAAATATTATTCCATGAAATGCTTTACTCTTTGAGAAAATATTAAAACAATATCAATTCTCGATATCGAGAATTACGGATTTATTTTAAACACATGTCATGACACGGCGAAACGTGCGGAAACAAGGGTGGGTTTTCCCGTTATTTTCTCCGACTGTGAAATTTTCACAGGTTTGTTATTTTATACAGAAGTTGTGATACACCAAGTGTGGGCCTTGGACATTACTGAATACCGAAAGTGTCCACTGGCTTAAAGGGTCATTTGGGGTATATTTTAGCCTAAATAGCCCAATGAAGTCAGTATGTCCCTTTAATGTGGTAGTGGAATTACTCCTGGTCAGTCGTTAACATAATAATAGACAACTAATAGATGAGCCTTTATTAAAGTAACCTTAACTGACTAATTATTTCTTCTAGTAGACACTATTGCTGGTTTTTATTAAAGGAAATAATCTGAACCGAGACGTGACACGCTCAAACAATCAAATGTTAATTACTGATTTCCATTAACTGGTCCTTGGTCTGATTTTGGTTGAAGGAGAACTTTTGCACTAATTGAAATGTTACTCTGCATTTCTTTGTTAACATTCCATCCATTTGTTTTATGATTTAGTGTCTTTTAATACTTCTGTAAAAGTTAAAGACTGATGTACCTCTCTTAATAAACAAGTCTTGGGGAATCTGTATTCTTATAATCATTTTTCACACTACACAATTATCCTGGTGATTTTAACATATTTGTTGGAGGAGTTCTGGATCCTGGATTGTTAAATATAACAAGGATCCTGAGTAATTTTTAAACAAAATTAGCTTTCACATGACTGGCATTTTGTTATTTATTAACATCGATATAATGTGAGGCAAGGTCTCGTTAAAAATGGTCTTGTTTGAAAGGGGCGTTTTATTCCCACTTTGCATCAACTGAACCATCCCTATCTCACAACATGTTTTCATTCCCTATACAAAATTAATGAATGAATTAAACTGCTGAAACATTTATTTCTGTAGATGTTTCCTTCTTGATGCAGAACTGAACAAAAAGTACAGTTAAGGTCTTAACAGGGAAAGTTCCATGAGCTATCCGCTATCCAGTCAATGAAACTTATTTTTTTTTCAGGGGGCAGCTCCGGCAGCCTTTAATCCGCATGTTACATAACAGCTGATTATTTAGCTGGTGTCTACTGTGCAAATATTGAGAGTAAATATGAAAATCAGAAGGCCATTGGTAGTCAGCTGGGGGCTTTCCCGCAGAGTTTAGTGGCTGCGTTTGCACTCTCATCTCATTTATTATTCATAAGTATCGTAGAAAGCTTGCACGGTTCGATTCATTTTTTATCAGCTCACAAAAGTAACTCTGGAAAAGACATTTTCCAAAAAAGAAATTCCTGTGCACAGAGACGCTTTGCTCAGCAAAAATTGTGTTTGGTTGAAAAAGAAATTTTAGTGTCAGCCAAACTGAGAAGTATTATTGGATGTCAGTTTGTAAAATCAGCCTAGGTGAGACATGATCTCTCATTACAAATTAGATTCGTTCAAATTGATCCAATCAACATATCATACTCACCAGAGAGCTATATCAAATACAAAGACTAATTCTTTAAAAAAATAAACCCACTCTATCCTGTTGGTAATGACAAGTCATTGCGTCAAAAATCATCCTTTTCTTATGCCAGCCAATTACAATAATGACACTCTGAAAAGACCTTAATCTTTGAACAATGTAAAAGCCATGTCTTTGTAAGTAAAAGCCATTTTGTTTACTGGACCAGAATTGTTTTTACAAGACCAGATTTGACATGAGATCAAAAAATGCAAACACAATTTGACACTTGAACTGTTTAAATATTTTATGCACTAAAACAAGATTAATCTCACTTGTATTATCGGTTAGTATTCTTCAATACTAAACAAGAGACCGACAGTAAACGTTTGAATAAAACCAAATGACCGCTGGACTTGAGTCTACTGTTACTGGCCCATTGCTAAAACCACTGGCTCGGACCTGTGGTCTAGAGTCAACTTTGAGCTGTGCGCTTCCATTCTGATTCCATCAGAGTATGAGTGTGAGCAATGAGTGTGAGTCATGAATGTGAGTCATGAGTCATACGTACCTTGCCTCCAATGATGAGTGCAGCAGAGAAATCATGCTTCTTGCCAACCTTGCTGAGTACCTCAAATGTCTGATAAGCAAGCTCACGAGTTGGAGAGATGATAAGGGCACCCAAGCCATCCACTTTACTCCAGCGGTTTCTGTACAAGCATTCTAAGACCTGCAGAATAATAAAACACAATAAAAGTAGAAGTTTAGAGAAAAATTACGTTATGTAATTTAAAGGCAGTGGACACTATTGGTAATTACTCAAAATAATTGTTATCATAAAACCTTACTGTGTAACGAGTAATGGAGAGAGGTTGATAGTGTAAAACATTCTGAGAAACAGCTCCCTCTGAAGTGACGTTTTTCGAGAAAGAAGTAATTTTCCATAAATTTGATGTTGTAAGGAAGACTGTTCCAAGTCCTGGGGGCCGCGACAGAAAAAGCGCGGTCATCCCAACTGTACTTGCTTTTAGGAATGAATAATGCAGACCTGTCAGTACTGGAGCCACCTGACTGGAGCACACATTACCAAATGTTTGGAAGTGGGTTTTTTAAGTGTCTAGGAAAGGGGATTGCATAGCCTTTGATATCTATGTATTTTCAAGGATACCAAAGAATAAGCCATGAACAACCAATTTCACAACAGTTAGTTTGTGTGCTGTTGGAAATGTATGGAGTTTCACACTTACTGGAATCAAGAAAGCCAGCGTTTTGCCTGATCCTGTTTTTGCTGCTCCAAGAATATCATGTCCTTGAAGAGCCAAAGCTATGGTGGCACGTTGTATCTCTGTGGGTGTTGTGTAGTTTGCTGTCTTTAATCCTGCCTTTGTTTTTACCGACAATGGCAAGTCATCAAAACGAGTGATGGCATCTGGATTGATCTGTAAAATAGCAGAAACAAACAGAACAAATCAGGAATAATGCAATTTATAAGAAGAGTTTTACATTTTGGTTTCTTCAGCTAGGCTTACCCTATTGATGAGGAAAAAAAAGAGGAAGTTTTTCCCAACATTGTCAACTGCGTGTAAAAGTAGAACTTTTAACAGCTGAACCAAGATAATATTTATTCATAAGAGCAAATCAGACATGACAAATTTGACAACATTGATCTCGGTATTCACACCAATGGGAAAATAGGTGATAATTATGTCTTTTTAAAGCCTAATTATATATATTCAAAAAAGGTAAACAAATTAAAACACATGTAGTGTGAATATATCTCTTTTTTTTCATTTCAGGTACCTCAAGTCTTGAAGATTCAAGCAAGTCAGTTTCAAAGACATTAGCTGCACAATTAACCTCTACCATGGAAACTGAAAATGTGCATTTTATGTCAATAAACAATTGCTAATAAAGAAATATGGGAATTTGTGTGGTAATTTTTTTTTTAAACATAGTTACCTAGTATTTTATTAAAATTAGTATCAATTCATCAGAGTAATTTTGTTAACTTCTCTGTTTATTATGGCGCAAATTTTAAGCCCTTTTTTCATTTTGGAAAGTTAAAATAAACATTGCCAAACACTCTTAAACTTCCGCACTTAAAACTTTTTTTCATTTTTTATTGTGTTTTATTTGTTTGTCTATCTTATTAAACAAATATTTAAAAAAGTTAAGTTTAAAACACGTATGTAACCTCGAACAATGGAAAGAAGCTAAAAAAGGCCATCAGAACGAAATTTATTTTAACCCTCTCTGAATTGAACCCAATAAATCCCCGGGCGGACGTCGCCGCCAGGTGTTTCTTATTTGGGATATTTTTTGTGTATCAGCGAATTACATGAAATCTTTCACAGACTGGTGTCCACACTCACGCTTGCTGATATGCCATTTTTAAATCAAGGGACACGACCATTGAAATGGCAATTTGTGCGGACACGGTGTGTCGGATAGTCTTGGTGGGATCAGGAAATCAGAGAAACAGAGCGCCCGCTACGTTCATTCATTACAAGCGTGTACAGTTTTTGCCGTGCGTGCATAGATCGGAACCGCGCAACACCAGGTTCAAAATATGAACCTGGGATTTCGCTCCGGGATTTGGTAAGTTTTTGTCCATTTTTAATCGAAATATTTCCTAAATGGTGTTTTGAGTATTATGGCAGGCTGCATTAGACATTGGGGATTTAGTTCGTACCCTCAGAATTTGTGTCATGATTTTTGAAAGTGGTAAAAATGGGGCAAATCTGGTGGCTAGCTGTCGAAATGGTACGTGTTGGACCAGATCAACCGTTTCCGCTCGAAACAAACTCGTAACCCTCCGGCCTGGCGGCCGTCGGGAGGAGGGTTACGTTATCGCAACTAGCTTTTTCCAAGATAATTCGTTTTCTATGAATTTATTAATCTTTATTCTTCTGGAAAACTGAATCCTTGTTTGATTTGGACAAGGTTAACATTATCAATTGGTGAGCTATTCACAGCTACTTTTCACACACAAACAGATACGTTTTACAAAACTGCCATTTTGACAGACTCGCTATCATTGAAAAGTTGGTGGCGTGATACAGAAACTTTTTCGTTTTGTTTGTTGGGAAAGGCAGCATTGATTATCAAATGTTAACAATTCATAGAACAAGTCATCTCAGTAACATAACAATTAAAGGGAACCATTGTGTGTCACCCCAAGGCCCCACAGTCACATGCAGTTAGTTAAGTTTAGTGCTACGAAAGACGGACGGCCGGAAAGTAAAGTTGACTTCGTCCGGATACTGGGCAATTTTGAAAACAACATAATTTCTTCTCTGTTGACCTAACTTACACTTTCATATTGGGATATCAAACGTTTCCCCTCTTCCTCCTCAAGTTTCCAACGTTTCACTTCAAGTTTATGACGAGCGTTATCACTTGTATGGTGGAACTTCTTCGGTTTGTGCCCACGTTGTTGCAAATTCCTGCCACCCATGCGCTGCGCCATCTTGGATATATCCCATCAGCCATTGCGTTTAAAGTTGCTGCAATTCCCCGACGGGTGTTTACTGCGAATACGATATACGCAACAAACAGCCGTTGCTACCCCGTCATATCCGGAGGTAAGAAAGGTTTGACAGCAAGTCTATCTATTGGTCAAACATTAGTGCAGATTCTAACAATCAAAACTATCTTCATGGCTGCATGTTCCATCTGTTGTTCGTTCGGAAAAAAAGTCTCAAAAGGAATTGTTAGAACCACTAGGAAAACACAACTGCACCACCATGCCAGCCTTAGGCCTACATCTCGTTTTTTGAAAGTTTTCATTTAAAAAACTAATGTTTATTTTTTCCCATTATAATTAATACTTTGTTTGCAGATATTGTTAATGTACTTTGGAAATTGATAATAAAAACTAATACATTTTTTTATTACGAAAAAACTTGTCTCATCACTTTTTCTATACACAAAGTATTTGATAATGTTTTCAGACCCTGGCCCTCTATTTCAACACTTTAGACGAAACATAGACGATCCGAGGTTTCACGCGACATTGCCTATAGATTTCCGTGCAGTGAAATTACTCATACAGACTGACAGAATAGTCAATCTTCGTTTCGCTCTAAACATAATAAACTAGGCCTGAATGGGTGGTTGCGCATCATGTATTATAGAGACGGTCAATTCATTCAAGGGCGACTAAGGCCAAGGTTGATGTAACCCTGGTAAGAAACTCCATACAAACAAACCGGGTTTACACTATAGACTTGACTCAAGTCCAATCCCGTGAGAGTCCTCTTATTTTCAGTCCTCCAACTCAGCTACATTTTTTTTTATAGTTGGCACGATATGCTTAGGGACCGTCCCCGCATGAGAACGGGACTTGAATCAAGTCTAGGTTTACATAGACCGGAAACCAACCAGGGAGAAAGAGTTATGTTTCCATGGCTTCGTCATGGTCACCAGCTAAGATGAATAAACCAACGGGATACTTGGTGATGTGGGTTTTTTAACCATGGAAATCGGCTATTTTCTTGGAGGATGTCTCACAATGGAACAAGATCGATATTTTCCTCAGCTCTTATAGATTATCCCCAGGGTTCTTTCCATATCTAAAAGCGATCATGAACACAAATCAATGTCAAATGTTTGAAACAATAGCTTAGGCCTACTTCGAGTTTTTCTTTTTTAGATATAAAAACCCCAGATCTGCTGATCAAACGTTAAGTTATTTAACTAAAACTGGGATGTACCATCCTAACTATTTGATCAAGTTAATTGAAAATACGGGTGTTTGTAACGCTATATTGGTTAAAACGAAAAGGGTGAGATAAGCCTATATATCCTAGATAAGAAACTCCGCACATGACAAAACGGGTTGAATTAATACCGAGAACTTTTTTAGATATAAAAACCCCCAGATCTGCTGATCAAACGTTAAGCTATTTAACTAAAACTGGGATGTACCATCCTAACTATTTGATCAAGTTAATTGAAAATACGGGTGTTTGTAACGCTATATTGGTTAAAACGAAAAGGGTGAGATAAGCCTATATATCCTAGATAAGAAACTCCGCACATGACAAAACGGGTTGAATTAATACCGAGAACTTTTACGTCTTGATTACGTATGATTCTGCACTGGATTAATTGTTACTACAGGGGGCCGGGAAGAGTCCAAATAGGGTTAGATAAATCAAGGAAATACGCTGTCAATATTGATGTAATAAAAACAATAGCCTAAACTTTTAACAGGTTGGTTGCTTAGTGAAGCATCATGCCGGATACAGTTTTGTCGTCATTACAACTATAGTATTTTATGCAAATTTGAATTGGAGTCTGACTACATTGAACAAGTCCAACTTTTTGGTTTCTATACACCGTATACCTTTCAAACCGTTACATGGAAATGACGTGGGTTTACATGAATCGATCAGCACTGATTCACTTCATGCGATATCGGTTTATCAACAGATGTTGCAGCAAATTTCCTACGCAAAACCAAACAGTTACCATTGCATTAAACAGTAAAATGACGAATTTACCCTGCGGGTTTTGGAGGGAGAAAATACCATGAGTTGAGATGTTTGACCATGTCAACTCAGAAGCTATGATTTTAAGGAGCTGAGGCGAAAACTAATCGAAGCTTTGCACCTCCGTAAAAATAACACATTTCGAAATAAACGCAAATTATGAAATGTAGCCTTCAGACATCAATGTTTGTTAGCGATGGATCCAAATCGACCGGGGTTTATGGTGTATTATCATAGCCTCGAAACTAGAAAGCCATGGACACGTGTGTTCCAATTGACCTCAAGGTCCCTGCTTGATGAAAAGGTAATATTCTCCTGGAAATGATTCAAAGAACTCAAGGAAGGACTGTTTCTGCATGTATTGATAGCGAGGACTTCACACAAAACCCAAATTGCCGATCGCACAATGACAGCATAGCTTTTGTTTGGTTTCTAATTTGATTCGTTTGATTTAATTTTTGTTTTGTAGGTCACGAAGTATGAAAGTCAGTGAAATATGAAATAGCAAGTTACCCTGTAATCAAACCTTGTAGGTCTTTAATATCTAGCCATTTCATATTCTAATAATTATTCGTTTTTCAAGACCAAACGTAAAGGACGTCTGTGGTAGCACAATGACAATAATCCAGCGACAGTTGGCATTAAAAAGGTAGACCAGAGTAGAATTGTACAAATTGGAGTTTCAGCTATAGCAGTGGTGCTGAGACAACAAAGCCTGTTAATACGACATATGAATGGTCACAACTTAAATGAATTTAATTTTGCTATTTGATTATTAGGTGAAGTTAGGCCTACTGTCCGTTAGTAAAAAAGAAAAAAGGGGGAACTAGACACAGTATAATACTCAAATCAAGTTTAATTGCGGTATTCAGAAGAAATCGAAGACACGGTTCTAAAGCCACTCGAGTTTTGTCAAATTCACTTTACTTCGACTGCACTTATAATATTTCAATGTCAGAAAAAAAAACTTGAGGGAACAAACAACCAAACAAATAAATAGAAACTAAGAGCATATCCAGGCTAAGTCTACAGTTTCAGGGTCCCGTCAATAGACGTAAAACCGCCCGATGTGTTATTAGTTGATTTTACGTAGAGGCCACGCGCCACTGCCACGAGGCCAACCGTAAGCAACGCTTCCGAGCCCCACGAGGCTTTCATCGCTTATTTGGGTCGAGGCCATTTCGGACGGGCGGTTTTGACCTGGTTCAAAACTACACTTTAGATGGGTTTTAATTGGTGATAATTAATCCCACCTTGTATCATTGAACTTGACGTTTTCGGAGGTGAACCTTGGGTCAACATTTGACCCGGTCATTACCACCTGGTCAACATTTGAACCGGTCATTACCACCTTTTTGTGATGTATTTTTTTCTTCTTTCTGGAGCAGGGACCGAGAGGACAAGTCGCCAAGCGACTGAGGACCGGAAGTGTTCAACATGAGTTGAGAAACACAACAACGTCAAGAGGCAATTCAACCATGATTGGTCAATGGAAGTTATAACACCACCACACAAACTTATTGAATTAAAGTATGAATGAAATGGAAACCCTTTATTTGGGGTTTATTCAGCATGAATCATGGGCTGATAAAGACGCCTGTTGTGTCACTTTTCACCACTGAGGCGTAGAACTAAATAGGATGGTAATTTAAATTATTAAAGAAAATAAGTTAGACCCATTAGGCGCAAATTGTTGAAGTACATCATTCAAACAACGGTCATTGTGATAAGCGTGGCAGAAAGAACATTCATAAAGATCCTATATTCATAGTTCATATATAGTTCATAGTGCTTTGAGGGTTTCGGGTAACTTAGGTTTTTAGGGAAATGCTTTTATGATATTATGATATTAATACTAATAGGCATTTTGTAATGCCCCCAAATCAATCTAAAGATATGTTCAAGACGCATGAATTGTGAATACGCATTTCCCTAAGCCAGGCGTTTAGCTACGCCCGCTGGCTTCAGCTTCAGTGTCCATGACTGGAAGATGCGAATTAGCCAATGGCCGGAAGAGAGTCCGAGTTTTTGAACCATTTATCGGTGGTCAGGAATAGCCCACCTGCACATATAGGATAGAATGATATCAGTGGTCTCAATGTCATCTGGAATATCGTTACAATATTGACTCTTCAACCGCGAAACTTGTCTAATTGTATACACATCAGGGACACATGCCAACAGAATATATGTCAATTTTCAACAATTTCTATGATATGAGGTTAAACACAGACTGAGGCCTCTTCAAAATGGCGCCACTATTTTTGAGAGCGATGGCACGACCCTGACCTCATGTCAGGCCAAGTTGTCAGTAAGATGGTCAGCTATAAGCAGGGTTAAGTCATCAGACATCAAGCTGTCATGGTCGACACTGGAGGTCATACTAACCCTTAGTATTGTACTCAAAATTATTACACAAAGATTCCCTAATATTTAAGGATAACCATATTGCTCCATGGGTTAACATCATTGCAAACCGATTTCGTATAGATTTTACGCAATTGCATTTTTTGCCTAAAAAGGTTTTCCTTATTAATTCGGCGGCTCAGAAGAGAAAGGACTGGGTCTTTCCAGGTCTAAAATACAAAGACAATACATTGTTGGCTCATTGTAGAAAGGACTTGCACCCCATCGTGTTTATGTCCGAAACGATACATTTTATTTGAAGAAAAAAAAAACTTGTATCAGAATCCAACGGGTGTTTATGTACATTGTTGATAGTACTCCTAAGGGCCTTGTCACACGAGGCAACTTTTCCAGGCAACTTCGAGGCAACCAACTGCAGCACATGCTACACGATCACTTTGGTAGCACAGGAGTAAATTTTATAACATCGTCTAACGATCCACAAAAGACAAATTTTAACATTCAAATGGGAATGCCTTTTCTTCTTGGAGATTGCCTGGAACTGGTTGCCCGTAAATTGCCTCGTGTGACATGGCCCTTACATTAACAATTTCGACTGAGATGTGACTCTGAGAAAAACGAAAAACCAAGTTCGTAGTTTGTAATATTGAACTTGATTACTCTATAGTTGTGAGGAAAGTGAGGCAATAATTATGCAATGGGTTTTTTTAAAACTCGAATTTAGATTAGGCCTATGCGTCTTTTGCTGGAGAATCCTCAAAAATTCAACAATAATAATTGAGCAACATTTCATTATAATATTGCAGAAAATTATATAAATTTTTAAGATTGTAACAAATAAATAAATAAATTAAAACAACAAAATGTACCCAGTTCACGTCGCATGGTTTTCATTCTTTAGAAACATCTCCTTCATGAATTAGACAAAGGTATAAAATCTTAGCAGTTTAGGGGAAGATGGGAAGGCCTTTATCGGTGAATCATTACAATGTTGTCACTACCGTCCAAAATAAACTTCGGAGCTGTTGGTGGTAATTATTCAGGATCAATGACGCATGTTTCGAAGAAACTCTACTTCGTGAGAGGGTGCCAGCATTAGTTAAAGTAACTATAAATAAATCCCATAAATTAATCCTTAACGCCTGCAAATTTTCTTTGACTTATCTTTTGGGTCTGTAGGATCATTAACAGTCAGGCAAACAAGTTGTCAGTTATCCACCATAAAACTTGAATTAACTTGAGAATGTTTCCCTCTAAAATATTGCTAGGAAGAAAATGGTGCTTAAACCAGCTCTAAATAAATTGTCGTTTTTAAAGGAGTTTGTTTTGTTATTCTGCAGAGAGAGGGGGTTTACTTTAACCATTCACAGCGCGATCCCGTACACAGCATCTGTCATTATAATCATCACAGACCTATTTATTTATTTATGTATTCATTCATTTATTTATTACACTGTTTTACCCACGGTATGCCAAAACAGTTACAATTGGTTTCCATTGATACCCTGCATACATTGCTATACATATCGAGTTGAATATTTTACTACTTCGCGTTTGGTAATTATTCATAGTGCAGCAGAACATGACCAATTTCATATTAGATGCTTAAATGCACTGGACACTATTGGTAATTACTCAAACTAATTATTAGGAACAAAACCTTACTTGGTAACGAGTAATGGAGAGAGGTTGATAGTATAAAACATTGTGAGAAACGGCTACCTCTGAAGAAACGTAGTTTTCGAGAAAGAAGAAATTTTCCACGAATTTGATTTGAGACCTCAAAATTAGGGTTGAGGTCTGGAAATCAACCATCAGAAAGCACACAACTTCGTGTGACAAGGTTTTTTTTCTTTCATTATTATCTCGCAACTTCGACGACCAATTGAGTTCAAGTTTTCACAGGTTTGTTATTTTATGCATATGTTGAGATACACCAAGTGAGAAGACTGGTCTTTGACAACTACCAATAGTGTCCAATGTCTTTAAGCAGATAGTTTTGCTTAGTAGTTTCTGCTAAGCAAACAAAACCATGAATTTATTTTGGCTGGTAACCTTATTCTGAAAAGCAATGTTTGTGTTGAGCTACTCTTTTTGCTTTAGCAGTTCTAGGAAAATGAGCCCAATACGGACCGATTATCGTTCATTTACGCTGCTGTCATTGACAGGAGCAAGTGTATACGACATTGGGGTGGGGGTGGGAGTGGAACGGAAAATTGTTCACTTCAGTGATGTCTCTTTGGAGCCACCGTACCCTTCCTCACTACCAGTATACCATCATATTTTTATTTGTTTACAAAATGTTGGAAATATAGTATGGTTTCAAACTTGAGAGGCATGAGCATAATATGTTATATGGAACATCGTGATGTACTTTCCGAGCCACCGTATCAAATATCTTCGTACTAGTGAGGTGAGGAGAGTCTATCTAGGATTTTGAGTATCAAACATAGAAAGTCTTTCATCCATGAGCTCTGAATGCGATTGTCAATGAGTATCACTAATTTCTCCTATCAGTATTTTCCATGGGACCGATTCTCCCCATCAGAGCAAGCGACTGTGCAGTTATTGTGAATCGTAGTCGCTTGGGCGCCTACCCGCCAAGACCGACGCGCCACCACGCCTACTCATCAGCCTTGATCCAAACCCTGGCATCAATTCATACCACATAAACTATCTCTTGATTTCATTATATTGATGACATAATTGTTTTGTTTTCTCCCTCTCTCTCTATCTGAACACGTGGCATCATTAATACACTCAGGGTCGTTGTGGTGAGCAATGTCTGACTGCCACTATCAATGTGCTTTTTTGTTTTGTTTCAGGAGTAAGTTACGGGAATAAGCTACAAACATCAGAGCAGCCTGCCCTTCAAACGGCAGACGATTAGCTCTGTAGACGCCACCCGTACTGTTCATGATCCTCAAGAAAATATCAAAAATAGAATTCGTTAATTACCTTTCAGACAAACTCAAATAAATTGCTGTGTGTCATAATTACTGAAGGTTACATTGTTATCTATATTTTCTCCCAATTTTTCTTTTGTAATATGATCGAGTGGGCGAAACTAAACCAGGTGCATTGTAGCCTAGTTCTTTCTAGACCGCATAGCCTATATGCTCGATTTATTATCAGGCCAAACTTTGAGCCGTAATGAGATTGAAAACCAGAACAAAAGTTAATTGAACCATGCAGTGTTGTATTTGACACATTTTACTCTTAATTAAAACACAAATAATAAAAATATCTGCATCAGTAAATACAAATGATAAAGCAATACAGATTGAAACTTCGTTGTTGTCGTTGTTGTTGTTGTTGTTGTTGTTTTGGTGGGTTTTATGAAACTTTGGCCTACAAAAGTTGTCGGCAGTGCGTTTGCTCAGTGATTTGTGCATGAACACTGCGATCGTTTCGTTGTGCTCCCTATTGACAATCATACGCTATATATACATGTAGTAGTAGTGTTGAATATGGAAGTAACCCGACTATTTTGTTGCACATTTATATTTGGAAGAAAACTAACCCATTTTTATTTGGAAGGCGGTCGTCGTTTCTTGTTTTCAGCATCAGGTCGAGCAGGGATCAAGTGTTTACGGCCATTGCATTATAGTTAAAGCGAACAGAAATAAAGAACTTGGCAAACACCATTGGCCAAAATGGCGCCAACGACAGTGTTGTACAACCTTGGAACGATATTGGATATTAAGCCGTTTCCGAGCTAGCGGCTGCGGCTATAGATCACCTAAATTAACACGCATTGAAGCATAGGCTACCATTAGCAACAGCCGCAGCCGCAGACATAGCCGCTAGTTTGATCACTACCTTTAGGTCTATCTGATGGTTCAGAATTTGCATTTCAGTTACGGCTTCGTCGGTTCCTCCATTTTGGAGTAGTGTACCACTTTCACAAGCATGGTCTCTGTGTACCCAACCTCATTCCCACTGGTGATCGATCTCACCGCGCCATTTTTCCCAGCATGCCCATGGTAGCGGGGCTGCTGTGTACCAAATGCTTCACAATGTAAACACCCTATCCAGGGCTAGGACAAAAGCCAAAGCTTTAATTTGAGCCCCAATCAAATCGCTTTATCACAGCATTGAGCAACAGGAGCGTGCCAGCATTTACACAGACAGTGTTATAGCAAAGAGCTATATAGTACTCGCACTTGGTACTTGAACTCGAGTACCATTCCCCACTCGGCTTGATACTCGGCAGTACTTAGTGTGCTTGCCTGAATGAAATGTACTTGACAACAACACTGATAAAGGATACCATTATTTGTGGGAATTTGACATTAATATGGCATTATGAGCGCCTATTTCCGTTAATGCCAACAATGGAAACGAAAACCGACCGCATTTACAATGTTTTCGAAAAACCGGTTGCATTCAGCATCAGTGCACCGTGACAGCCATGGGCTCCAGGCGCAACGCACCATGAAGCGTGGCAAGAAAACTGCCGGGGAGGGGCTTGTTAACGCCTCGGTAACATGCAAGAGGCGACATCGGCACGAAGAAGGTACGCTGGGATGACGGTACGCTGAGCCTGCCGGCTCGTTATGCCCCGAGGCGCTCTGTCGCCTCTAGGGTGTCTGATACCAGGTGGTTTAGTTACCAACTGAGTCTTACCCTTACTCTATGGTCTTACCACTGTGGTTCGACAATTTGTTGAATCTATCCACGTGGTTGTGGTTAGGATAGAGCAAAAGTGTGAAGATGATTCTTAATTCATTGTCAAGTTAATGATGTTCAATGATATGGTTTTCTTGTTGAATGTGAAAATAAGCCAAAGAAGTCCTCCATATCTCTTTTCCCATTTGAGCAAAAGGGATTGTTTGGAGCATTTACAGCGACCATCGCCTGAAATTGGCTTGGAAGTACAGTACTACAGCTGTACCGTAGAAGAAAACAAACCAAATGGTTCCAGCCCACTGCAGAGAAAGGAGAAGAAACTAGACATAAATTTCTGTTGAAACCAAAACATGTCTAAATCAGCAGAGGTTACGTGAATTTAATTGTGGTTATAACAATGTGCATGTATTAAATGTATACATTTGATGAAGCCTTATTTAAAAACTGATGATTTCATCATGTCGTAGCTCATTTCTTAAAAAAACAATGAGATTGTTTAGTTCAGTTTCAAAACTTTTTTGAATGTGCAACAGGTTTTCAGCAAAATAGTTCCGTTATAGAAAATTGTCACAAGAGGGAGTTGTTGAAGATGATTACATCATTACACTTTTAATTGAAGGCCCATGGCTCAAACTTCAGACCAATTTGTTTGCTGACCTCAAAACGAGGCCCAGGAATGTTTATTTCCACTTCAACTTCCATTTTTGACCAGAAGTAAAGATCACACTTTCTGCGAGTTTTTGTGCAGAAAGTTTGGGGGGGGGGGGCAGCGGGGGTAAAGACATAGATTGTTTTGTGGATTCTGAAAGCGTCGGGTAAAACATCTTGAAATCTTATAATTAATCAGTCAGTGGATTTAAGTTTAAGAAACGGATATTTCCAAGATGTTACAGATGTCTCTAAATGAAAAGGTTTTCAGGGGAAGTTAAGACACGCCTTGAATTAGTTAATTGAAGAACAAAGACAGTGACGCCAACTCGGCCCAAGGACGAGGTCACTTTATGCACCAAATGCGCGCCAAAACTAACAACTTCCCTTGTCGTCTGCGGCAAACCTTGAACCCGGGGTGCTTCATATCATCTTCTATGGCCTGGTAATTCCTCAGGCGTCTAAAGTATAACCAATGCTGCGCACACTTGTGTCAAGAACCTTTTAATAGAACGGTGAAAGTTCAACTCGCCGGTATCTGCAACAACATTGATCGAAACACCAACAGCAAGTAATTGTTCCATCAGTTTGGGTTCGTCATGGGCTACAGCTAATCATAGCCAAAATTAACATGTAAATCCTGAATAAGTTAATGACGCCATAGATCTTATATAAACCTCCAGGCATTAATTACTTTAAATTAAAACTCTTTTCACTCGTGGCATTTTTTCGGGTAAATGTTCAGGGAACCTGATACATTGCATTCAGAATGTGATTAAAATGTTCGTGTTTCTTTCCTTGAGTTTGCCTGGCACTCATTGTCTGTAATTTGCTCTCAAGCAACATTCATTTGATGTGCACTTGAAACATTTTCAAGAAGCATCTTCAGTCAGCCATTTTGAATTCATGAGGAGTAAGATGCTGAAGATGTTGCTGCATCTCTAAAATCAAGTTACATCTCAAAGTGATAGTTTCTATAGTTACGCTTCTTGACTTGTCAATTCCCTTGACAAACTTGTAATTTCTATCAACTCGTCACTGCATGACGTTAGGCCGTTATGCAAAATATATCCTTCAAAATAATCATGTTTCATGCATATTTCCTGCGATATGTTTGCTCCTTCTGCTTAGGCTAATGGGCAATTTCCAAGGATCCTTGGACTGACCTCGCTTGGTAACCGCAGGGATGCTTTTACCACAAAAAGAATACTGTTTAAAAAAAAGTAGTCTCAACTGGCAAGAGCGCCATGGGCGAGGTTTTCTCATACACTGGTGAAGTACCCCTGAGGTAAATACAATTCAATACGATGCATTATTCATGAAGGTTATGCCCTCGCTTGGAAAAATGAATATTAATTAACAAATGGCGAGAAATGGCTACAATCTACTCGTCCTCATTGTCTTCAGGTCAGAAATCTGCCAACAGCTTCCAAGGCGCTGGAGGTGAAAATATCATTACGTTGTGTAAGTTGTCCTTCAGAGTTCAGCGTGAATCGATGCCTCTTAGTTTACCTCCATGGTTTATAGGGGGCTGTAGTAAAAGAGTGTGCAGAATCATCAAACCATAACATGGTCATTCGTCAATGTAGACAGTCAAAGATCGGGCCTGTGTGAGAAAGAGATTTCAAATCCATAAGCCCTTTGCTCGGATTGAAAATGAAACAAACAATGCCAACTATCATCATTGGCAAACAAGAAGGTGAACCCTGGATTTTATGAAGTATTTGACAATACCCTTTGTCTTTGCATTCAGCAACGTGGAGGAAAGAAACATGAACTATTATTCTGTACGATACAAATTTCTGTTCTTAAAATTCATAAAATAAAATAGGAAGGTAGCTGTATCTGAATGATAAGGCTTAAATTACTTGATTTGACACTGTTCCAAGGTTTGGGTGTTATGGAGTGTTTTCGCCTTGGTATGAATGACAAACTAAATAGATTATACCTCTCCGAATACAGACTCAGTTTCAGGGGCTGTCAGGATTTACACGCATAAAGCCAGATTCTTAATCAAATCAAATGCTCTAGTTTTGTTTTCTAAATAGATTATAAACTGGTTTCATAACAAAAGCTATATTCACTAAAGTAAATTATGAAAAAAAGGTGCGACCTGTGTCTCTGCAGACTTACTAACTATTGCGATGCTATTCTCCCACACAAGTTTGCCTATGAATGAGAAACTGTGGTTTTAGAACAATGGAGATCAACCAAAAGCGTACACTGCCCATTGTCTGCAGACTAGATTTTCTTTGAAGACAAAGCAGATTGGAGCGGAGTCAATGGTTACTAGACATAGGAAAGGATGGTCAAGTTCTAAAAAAAATATGTGGTTTATACTGTATGCACACCATAGTGATCCATTGCCAACTGCTCTTAAAGGCAGTGGACACTATTGGTAATTACTGAAAATAATTATTTGCATAAAACCTTGGTAACGAGTAATGGGGAGAGGTTGGTACGGGTAGTATAAAACTTTGTGAGAAACGGCCCCCTCTGAAGTGGAGTAATTTTCCACAAATTTGATTTCGAGACCTCTTATTTAAAATTTGAGGTCTCGAAATCAAGCATCTGAAAGCATACAACTTCGTGTGACAAGGGTGTTTTTTCTTCCATTATTATCTCGCAACTTCGATGACCCATTGAGCTCAAATTTTCACAGGTTTTTTATTTTGTGCATATGTTGAGATACACCAAGTAGTCTGGTCTTTAACAATCACCAATATAGTCCAGTGTCTTTAAACCAATGCGTTTGTATTGATGATTCAACCTCCACAGAAACAAGATTGACATGCAACCTTGTACCCATATATATCGATTGATGATTGATCCCCAGTGGTCATCAGTGACTAAAATAAAAACTACTCGTTAAAATATGACTATACTCTTTCCATGAAAGGTTAAAGAGATAACGCCACTGCATAATGAGCTTAATCTAATCTTTCTTTTCTAAAAATGAACAATTTTCTCCAAGGCCTGGATCTTTAAAATCATGATTGATAGAGCAATGGGTGACTGAATTTAGATTCAAGGTTCTTTATTTGTAACTTGCCAGGGTAGGGTGTCTATCTATTTTCTACTATTCTACGAAGCCCTCAGCCCAGACTAATTAGTGATATTTTAAGATCTGGTTGGGTTTAGATCACGGTGAAATAGGTTTTTTTTTTCTGGATATCAATCTAATGACCGGGTTGAATCCGATCGTAACCGTATCATTTATCTTATCTGAATAACAACGAAGGGAAGACTTCACCTTGTGCAGTTTGTTAAGGTTTTTACTTTTTATTTTTATTTTTTTAAACATGAATTATTAACATAATTCCTGTTTAAAAAAATAACAATAAAAAGTTTGTAACGAATGACCCCATGATTCTTTGATTATAGTAAATTAAAGAAAAGAACCGAATAACTTAAGTTATAGTTTTAGATCTAATAGCAGTTCCATCATCCAATTTTGGACAATTTTTAAATCTAATAATTGCTGTTAAAAACAAATTGTAACGAATTACCCTATATGAGATACTTAATTATGTTATTATGAAAAAGATCTGCTCCTCACTTTTGTGTATGCATCTTTTAAAAAGTCAATGTTTCCATTTCATTGACAATGAATTGTTAACCCACAGAAATCAGTAAGGTGTGGTGAGTGACTATAGATGATCACATCACAGTGTGTAAAGGAACTCCATTGTGAAGGTCAATATAAATTCATCATATCATATGATTTTCACCTTCCGTTATGGCCGAGGTTAGTAACCCAAGACTGGACAACTCTTGATGAAGAGAATCCTTTCTCGTCGTGGATACGGGCATTATTCTGATGAGTCATTGTTTCACACCAACCAGTACTACATGATGACTGAAGATTCTTGATGCGTCATCGCGTATGGTTGGCGTTTAGAGAGAGGCCAGTGGTCACGGGGTGTGTCTGCTCCCCCTTGGGTTAATCTGTGGCACACGGTCCGCACACCCATGGTGTGGTTCTTCAACACTCAAGAGAAGGGGGTTCGTCTCCACATTAGGGGGATCAAGTTGACGTAGTGGTACTTCTGTCTCTCAGTGGACCATGGTTCAATTCCATGCTGCGCCTGATGTGCCGATTGTGATTGTATTTGTAGTCACCACTGAATACGCAGGTTTTCCTGTGCTTCCCCTTACTGCACCCTTGTACTCGGTTCTCACTCACCCAAGCTTTCTTGATCAACCCCTTTGCTTTAAGAAGTCTTACGCAGAGTATGAAAATGCCCTAAATTACAAGACTTGTTTTGAGTACAGTATGATCAACATGGGATTATCTAAAAAGTGATGACATTTTATACAGGAGTTGGTTCACCACCGCACTGCTGCTTTTCAAAACCATCACATCTTTTTATACATTTTCTTGCAATCTCATAATGGATTGCTGTGGATTTATGAAGTCTACGGTTCGTAACAAAGGCTACTACAGCCAAACCCCAGGGTATCTTTAGAATAATGTTACTGAAATAGATATCAACCTTTCTTTGCTTATAAGTCTTAATAATTCCTCCGTAATTCAAGCCCCGAGTCCTGAGGCCAGTCAGCATAATCATGTGTTATTGGCGATGAAACATGAATGTCCCATTCAATAATAGCAGACATCAAACAAGGTTAACGAGGGCTGGGACCATTGAATTCGATCGTATATCAACTACTCGAGGTCATTCACAGAGCATCGATATTTATTGTTCAGAGCAGCTGGCGCTATCTTGGCTGAGACATTGTTTGTCTTAACAGGCTCCACTACTACGCCAGCCTCGACTCTCAAATTAGATGCTAATTTATTCTAATGATGTTATAAACTTTTGACCAATCCCCACTTCATCCAGCACAGTCGGGTAAAACTAGCATGCAAATTGTATGACGTCAGATAACTTTCAACCAATCACAGCTTCACTGTGGTGACCTGTTTAGTTATCAACCTCATACATACACACATCACGGTCGTACAACAATGTACATGTACATGTACACTACTGCATCATGAAGTCGTACTGTTTGGGCCAACCACACAGCTCGGCTGTGATTTGTGTCAAATCATTAGTAGCCATCTATGACATTGAACCAAGTCTCAAGATATTCTAAATAGAAAAAGAAGACCTGTATGTAACCAGAAACTTTAATAGATAATATATAAACGAATCTTTTCCTTGTAAATGTTCATTTTGATGACCTAAATATTAATTTGTTTTTATAGGCAGCTTTCTAATAATTTGGCGGCCACTCAAAGGGCAAGGATTGTGAAACATGTTCGGTCTCACGCAAGTCTTGGTCCATGACTTCATGAAACCCTTCAAAACTATATACTCAGATTGTTAATAACATTACTCCTTTGCTTATAAATAGTTTAGTCAATAACCTATAATTACTAATTGGTTTCTATGCAGCTCTTTAATGATTTAGATACTCAAAGGGCAAGGATGTGCAAATCGTTTGGTCTCACGCAAGTTTTAGGTCATAACTTCATGAAACCCGTCATGAAAACCGTTCTAAAAGTTTTTCTTTTATAGAAAGTGAATAGTAATCAATTGAAGCACCCGTTCTCTATGTGGCCAAATGTACTGTGAATAAAGACGTCTGCCTAGATAGAGGAAACCTTTTAACGACCGACCTATACAAAGTTTCAGCTCATTACCCTTTGTCGTTAACGAGAAAACAATTATAGACAACTCAGCCCACAATCTATAGATGCTGGAAACGACCTTCTTGCTCATCTTAACGTGGAATAATGGGCCCATGGAAGAAACTACCAGAGCGTATTGTGTGATTGTTCTATAATGAAAACTGTATAACCCCAAGGGTGGAGAGGAAGATTCCACGCAATAATTGCAGCAGATAGAACGAAGAAGTTTAAATTATTACCCTGGGAATCATTCAGAAGAAGGAATTGCTACGAGTCACGTTTTAAAATCATTCTATTTGTCTTTTCAGATCCCTCGTGTTCAAACAAAACAACGATGCAAAGAGCAGATTTACCAGGAAACAAATCTAACAATAGCTTCTCCAAGCAAATATCGGTCACCAATAATAACCAACAAGATCAGGTTTTCTAGTTGAAAATGGCCATTTCTATTACCTTTCTTCTTCTCTATAAAGTTGATATTCCGGGGGCGGCGGAAAGTTTATTTCATCTGTCTTTGTTATCTCATGTCCATAAATTAATGATATTGATTTCAACTCGCGTTATGTTCTTGATTCCTTCAAGTGATCATGCTGAATGCACTCACTCTGTAGTAGCTTGGCAGTCCCTCAATCACGTCTCACAATAATCTGAAATCATTAATTGGTAACGTTTTAAACTATGAATGATCTGGAGATTTAAATAAAAATTAACATTACTAGATTGCTAAACTATTTGAAATTTGATACGACGGGTTTATTTGCCTCTTGGTTTCATTAATAGTCAAATGCATCAGAATAACGAGAGGAGGTCGAACCAAATCCAGCAAGAAAACAAAGAGTAAACTCAAACTATTTGATTTCTTTAAGTGATGAAAACCATGAAGTGGGAGAGTGTTTTCGATGATGTGGGTTTGCTCTAAAGACCTTTATAGTGCTGCCAACATTTCCCTGTAGCCACTATCATTTATGGATGATAAAAGTCATCGTATACAAAAAGGAACCAGACTATTGCTCCTTCAGCCTCGGTTTGGTTTCATTGATTTGAATGGAAGTAAAACCAAGATGGCCGCACCATGGTAAAGGTATTTGGTAAATAAATATAGCTGCCCTATTCTACTGAAATCACAGCATCCAACCAAATATAAATACTTTTTGCGGACGCGTGGATAATCAGTCTTGTTCCTTTTGAAAATCAATACAACTATGTATAGGTAATTTATACACAGGTTTTCTGACTTATGATGGCCATTTTGTGATAAAGGTCAGCAGCAAATTTTCGGATATTGCTATAGTTACTTAAAGCTGATGGATCGCCGCGTCATCATGCGTTGAAATTACGTCATCATCCTTATAGCAACAGCCGTAGCAGTGGCAGCCAATTTGAAAACGGCCTTCGCTCGTCGTAATTTAATGGCTATGGCCGTTTTAGCCAACGGCTGTTTACTATAGCCGTAGCCGAAGTTGCTTGTTTCGGATGCGGCTTAATCAACACAAAGCGATCACAAAGCGAGTCTAACCAATATTGCTGATGACATTGCCCAGTTTACGGCCAACCATTATCGTTATTACCAAACAGTTACATGATGTTGTTCGCGCCCAAGATGTCCTTGCCGACCAAATTAAACGGTGATAATTGAGCTACCGGGCAGGAAATTTAATGAACGGACAAACAAATCGCTGGCGGGTTCCCTCTCTGCATTTTCATATCCTTGAAAGAAAAACAAACTGGTTACCAGTCTCCTCGGCGTTGCTACGCTTTAAAGGAAAAGCACATCAATGGTAATTACCTTGGAACACAAATTGAGCGAAACGATCATCAAACGTTTAGCTGAAAATTGCAATGCAAGATTGTTCATCCGTCAACTTGTTTACAAAATATGAAAAATAACATGAGATGTAACACTAAAAGTTCCAACTGGAAAATAATAAAAGCAGTTTATCATTAATTATCAACTTAAAGCCAATTGAAAAGGCCCACACTTAAGTTCAAATAAATGCTCAAAATATTAAAGAAGTTGTTGCACACCAGCTTAATTTAGATTGGGTCATTATGAATAGAGAGACTCTGTGGTTAAATGCGTGAAGTACAATCATTGGGTTCAACGTGCATTGAAACCATCGCAATTTTCCCCTTTAAGGTGATTACGCGAAACATAACGATCGATGCACGGGGGTTTTGCAAAACGGCCTTGTATACACGTTCGTTCAATATGAAGCTTTTAAGCAGAAATTGTTTTTAAAATAAATGTTACTTGCTAAGTGACACATTGTATCAATAAGTGTATCCTAGACCTGCCAAGCTTAACTTTTCGTATGCAGTTAAAAGAGGGCCATCTGAAATCCTTAGGAGTATGCAGCGCCAAGAGCCTCATGTCGATCATAACGCTCATCATAATTACCCCAACAGTCTCTATGACCTCCAAAGTACCAATCTGGGTGATGAGAAGTAAATTGTAATTTAATGTGTTACTGAAGGACACTGGGCTGTGACCGGGTCCAAACCCCGGCTAGATCATTTCGTACAGAACTAGCTTTTAGTGAATTTTTCGGGTTTTGTTTGAAGTGTTAGACGGTTAAAACAAAGCACAACTATACATACATTTATATTTACCAGAACGTGGATAACATACGAGGTTCCTACTTTTTTTCTGGTAAAATAAATAAGCCGAAAGTTACACGTTTTCTATTTTGAACTCTCTATTTTCATACAGTGTCGATTTTACACAACCATTAGGCTTTTCTTTCAAAGTAACGACAACTTCATTTATCGAAAAGAACGATGTGACTGTGAAGTATTCCTATATTAATATTAAGTCAAACTGAAATACAGTGTTTGTTTCCAAGAATCAAACTATGCTCATTATTCTATCACATCTGGACCCAGTTTCATTGAGCTACTTTAAGAAGTAGAGAGCATGCTTTATATGTGTTGCTAAGCAAACATATGCAGCAAACATATATATGCAGTCAAAGTATGATATTATGGTAATTTGGCTAGTAACCAATTATTCTGGTTAGCTAAATCATTTTGTGCTAGGCCCTGGATGTTTGATTTTATAGAGTTAATACTAAACAAGAATTTTCAAAGGTTTAAACATATACGTCCTTTAAGATGATAACCTCGAAGTATATCAAATGGTAACTGACACCACAACAAACAAAAAATACACTAGTATAACACAGGCTGTTCCATTGTGTATAAATCCTTGGTAGGATGCGTTAGACAAATTGATTTTTTTTTCTTCAAAAATAAAATCCTTGGAATGTTTTGTTCCCGGAAAACAAACATCCAGCGCAACATTAAAATGTAAGAGATATTGTAATTATGATAATGTTACATTCCCTACGATTCTTAACATATCGATTCAAAGAAAACAAGACGGTCAAACTCTTGCATTCTACCGGGGACAATACTTCCAGGGTACATTGAGTTACCGGTACCCAGTTATTACATAACACCCAGAAGAATGGAACATCCAAGGTGAAATAAGCTCAACTGTATTATGATGTCTGGGTTACCACGCGTAAAGGAACCGCTCTGCACGCGAGACCTCGAAGGCCGAAGTTTGTAGACATTATCTCCCTTTTCAACCTAGCAAGAGTGGTCTCGAAATTAATTTAAAACATTATTTAATAAAATCTCAAAATACATTTGTCATCAAAAGTAAAGCATGTTTCGAAATCAGTTACAAATCGTGCGAATTTTAACATTTGGTATGGCCTTATATTAAAATAAATTAAAAAGTAAACATTAGCTAAGAATAAAGGCACAAAAACAAAGTTTCTAAAGAGAAGAATGACGAAACAAGATTTTGTTACATCGACGCTCATGTGGGGCGTGGTAAGTGGTGAGGGGGGGGGGGCCTTACCAAGTTTTTTAAGGCAGGTTTAATATCGCTTACGCTTTTTGTACTTGTCAAAAATTTGGATTCAATCGGCCGGAAGTTGGAAGAAAATAATAAAGAAGAAAAAAAAAACGTTGCATAGAACCATATAGAACTTAGAAGTGTGTACTTTCAGGTGCCTGATGGGGGGCTTGATGAAGCCTTTCTCATTTGAAAAATGACCTCATCTCTAAAAATATTCTTCTAAGGTTGTCATTTCTAACAATGTTTTATATCAACGGCTCTCCATTGCTCTTTTACCAAGTAAGTTTTTAAGGTAATTAATTTGTTGAGTTATTATCAAAGATATCCCTCCCTTTATCCCATATAAATGTGTCGTTTTGTGACAAAATGGTGTCAATTTTAACGCCGAGTTGTTGCAGTGTTGTTACATGTTTCCAAAGGTTTGACATGCACTGCAACCTCCTAAGAGTCTTAGTGGTATTTTGGGCATCCGTCATTAAAATTTGGAACATCATCATGCGTAAGAACGACTTCTGAGCAAGATTTCTGAGACCCAAAATACAGACCAAACTGCAATGATATTTTTAGATTTCTTTTTAAAATGTGTACACCGCGGCTTTAAAATATGGCTTACACAAGAACCTTGTCTGTAAGTGTTGCTAGCTGATGAAACAACGCAGTCTGTTTAACCTTGATGAGTACACTGAGGGCGGGGCTAGCGGGGATGGAAGGTGCGTTTGCACGGCGAGGCCGCGCCGTCTGAATCCCAACAAGGACACAATCTGCCCACTCGTTGTTAATAGTCGCAAGGACGAATCTTTGCTCCCCGCTTTAAAACCAAACAAGAACGAAAGGAAAAACGGGGAAAAAATAAAAGCTGCTTTATCAATCGGTATAAAACTCAAAATGGACGAGAAGCAAGCGGTAGTTTAAGACAGGGAAGGGTAAAGATAAGATGTCAGTCATGCAAAGTTAACAGTAATTTAGGTTCACCTTAAGGCCTATTGCACAATCGCCCCCTCTCTCTCTCAAGATAGATCTACGCGTCCCATTTAGCTCAATGATTTGTTGGTGATGTTTTGTAACGGTAGAGTTTGTGTATTGGTTAAACAATTGGGTTTTTCTTTTCTTTTAGTGGGTGCATAAGTGTAATCTGTCTGTAAATGAGTTGGCCCATCAGTGGTGTGTGATGTAAGACAGCTATCAACTTTTGATTATGCAATAAGGTCGATGAGTGAAGTCAAACATTTTTAAAACAGGGATAGATTTTTTTTCTCCAAAAACTGATCCCTAAACATTGTATACCATACCACCAAGTACGCTATGAATAATTGAATTTTGAAATGTGGTTGCAAAATGACCGAAACCATGCCAAATTTCAAATTTGAATTCAAAGGCTATGAAACGCCGAAACGGCAAAATCATGTAATCGATACGAGTGGTAGACCTACGTCCTGGTATTGAGTAATATATAAGGCAACTTGCCAAGGACTTATTGTTATCGTCTCCATGGCTGGCTGTAATACATCGATATATCTACAAAACTGAGGGATGCATCACTGATACTCGGCACTCAGCTGTAGATTGATATAGCAGGGCGACGGGCACCAGTGATGACGAGTTTGTTTTTAGTAGACCGTCGATGACCCAGATATTTATTTATGGGACCAAGGTCACAAAACGAGCTGCTCTTCCACACAACGCATTAGTATATGAGTATTACAACACGTTTACCTTGCAGTTATGACAGTATAAAAAATGGGTGAAAATATACATCGGGAAAGCTAGATATTGTTCCAAGCTTTTCACAACACAGAAAGGTTAATTCAAGTTAAAGGGCCACCATTTATTTATAAAGAAGGGCCAATATATATTGTTTGCAAAATATGAAGGATAATATTTAGGTATCATATCCAGAAATACATTTAATTTATGTATTGTTTTATAACTTAGCCTGCAGCGTAATTAAACAGAGTGCTGCATGACCTTTGCAGATGTTAACCCTCATTATTGATTAAATAACAATAACCCCTTTAACAATGTTTAAAATTTTAAAACAATAAATTACTTCAAGAAAAAAGAAAAAAACCACCATTGGCAATTTCCGTATTAACCAAGTTCACTTTATGTACTTGATAGTTTTGTTTTTTAACAGCATGCGCTTGCAAAATGTTCTACTGGTTTTCAAGGGCATTCTTTTGTTTTAGTTTCGATTTCAAACGGAAATCTTTGTTTCAAATGGGTCATGGGAAACCCAAAGGCCATCTATCTGGAGTTTGGCTGGGCTAGGTTCGTTGAGTTTGTATTTATACTAGGCTGGATTCGAACCCAGTCCAAGAGCAACTATTTCGTGCTTAAAGTCTCTCGACACTATATTGGTAATTACAAAAAAAATAATGGTTACCATAACAACTTACTTGGTAACGAACAATGGAGAGCTGCTGATAGTATTAAACATTATACTGAAAAACGGCTCCCTCTGAAGTAACGTAGTTTTTGAGAAAGAAGTAATTTTCACTAAATTTGTTTGAGTTGAATTCGAGACCTCAGCTGAGGTCCAAATTTTCACAGGTTTGTTATTTTATGCAATAGGCCTACCCTTGGTGAGAATACTGGTCTTTGACAATTATCAATAGTGCCTTAAAAAAACTCTATGAAATTGGACCCTGGAGACCATTCATTGCCGTATTATTGCATTATTGCCGTAGTTGAATACAGGGAACCCGACAAAATGGCAGCGGTCTGTAAGGATTCAATATACACCAATGAGTCAAAAAAATCACAACATTTCAGTCTGGACTCCAGCTTGTTTTACAGTTCTGCTTTCTCTTTTATTGTAATACACCAACAACACAATAAGAGAGATTTTACAACAATTACACAAGACGCAAAGGAAAAAATCCCTAATAATAAAATCGCTGAATCTTTTTGAGAAATAAGACTCCTGTTAGTAAGCTTCTTTTTTTTTTAATTCACACAATGATCTGGGAAAACAAAAACCGAGTAATATTTCACATAGACACGAACACAACTTTATCTTAAGAATTCAATATATTATTATTTCGAGATCATGTAAATCTCTTATTACTAGCGCTACATATTTACAAGTTAATTCCATCTTCGAATCTTTCTTTTATTTTAGTCAACTTTAAAATTATGAGCTTGGCCTCATTTAGGTTAGACTGATTTATGGCCGGTATTGTTAGCACTGAATGAGTAAATGAGATTCCGACTGAAAAAAAACATCTAGCTTTTGTGTGATACCTTCCTTATTAAGAGTTCGGGCTTGCACTCTTCAATAATAAAAGGGTTGGGAAGATAGGGGTCCTACAGCTATCCTCTTTTTGTTACGTCCCAGAGCAACGTTTCTCTTCGAACAGAATTAGACACTCCCAGAATAAATATTGTAAATTATAATATTTTGTCTAAATGATGAACGACTTGTTCTCAGAGCCATCCCTTTATTTTAAATAAAGTAACAGTCTTCCACCGTTTTCTTGGTACCATTATTTTCTTGGTACTCTTAAACGGCAGAATTGAAAAGGTCATACTGAGATTCTAAAAGCTTCAACGTCAAATCTTTGTTGGAATTAACAGGTATACAAACACATTGCCAACTTCGGGAAAAAACGCAACACAAATATCTTCAAGTTTAAATATTTATACACTATACTGTTCTGAAGTATACAACTACAAATAAACACAAGCAGTATTTCAGATTGGCTTGGCTTCCCAATAACAACAAATATTTTGTTTTTATTCTTCAAACGTATTTTTTCCCTTTTTTTCTTCTTCGTTTTTTTCTGTCTTCAAAATATTGTTTATTGCAGCCAAATTCTTTCTCTCTTCTTCTTTCACTAAGGAACTATTGATCGTAAGCTAAAAGTGATATTTCAGTTAAAGTCACGCACTTACTTAATTTGCTTTCAAACCAGCAACTCATTACAAACCTATCAAAGAAATTTTGTTTTTCTATAATCAGTTTTATTTTTGTTCAACTGTACCAAACAACAGACATTTCTACCAGTCTCGGGAATCCATCTTGCAACTATAGGACACAAATTAAGGCATAATAATCAAGCAGAACGGCTCCACGTTATCTCTAATCATAAATAGTATTTTACTAATCACAATAAATAAAATGGGTTTTTTAATCAACCCACACAACTTTTCTTTATACAGCCGCTCTATCTCAGAACGTCTCAAAATATACCATTTTTCGAAAACTTTTCTTGTCCTCCTTACATCACACTGGGGAATACAACAAAACTAAACAAACCATTTTTGAAACTCGTTAAATAAGAGTCACACAAAACTGCACTGGTGCTGCTTTTGATGGAAAGAAGAAGAAGAAAAACCGAGTTCAAATCGATCTAGTTTCACAAACAAAAAGCGCAACATTGCATGAGTATAGGACAGTGTACTACTTAGTAGCATAATAGAGTGGAGTAAAACATACTTTTGTTTTCGATTTTCTAACCAAGTTTTCATTCAAAGCTGTATTAGGAAAATTTGTTTTAACAACTCAACAGAAAATAATTTTATTTTCTGCTTTTTCTGTTGAAATCATTTTCTTGATCTTTCTTTATACAATGCAACAACATGGAACCTAAACCTTGGTGCTGTTGGCTAAACTGCTCTGGTCAGCTCGAAAAAGATAACATAGCAAGACTGTCCAAGGAGACACAGTTCAGCCATTGGTGTATATATAGAGAGGTAATCAACATGTTGTAGCCACTTTTATAAATTAGAGGCTACACATAAGTATAGCTATGAGATGAAACTCAACAGAATCGCTCACAGCAAATGTGGCCACATAGTGGGCTTTTAGCACAAAGCTGGGCTCAAGTTTGGTAGGCAGATACAACAGCAAGGTTTGCAGCCAGACTTTGAACCACAATAAAAAATATCAAAAAATAGTTTGTAAATGTCTTGGACTTTACACTGTCTGGCTCCTTGCCATTATACCATTCTATTCAGTGTCCAGAATCATGCATGAGATGAGACATGATTTGAACACTATTCATTGCATCACAAATACATTACACTCAGTGACTTTCAGTCAAGAAAATACTACGAATGACACACACAGACATAAAATATGCTATCCTTAAGAAAACTCCAAAAACCTCTGTACATTCCTTATGACTTGTTTACATCTATAGGTGGGAAAAAAGTTACTGTACATATATGACAATGACCTAACATCATCCGTTGGTCATTTTAAATAAATAAACATTTGCTCAAATCACCAGTGTGCATAGATTTCCAAAGCCCTTTAAATGAAATATTTGTCCCCCACAAATTTATGTTGATTTTAAAATGATTGATTCGTAACCAAATATAATTTATTTGTCTAAACTTCAAAGTATTTGGAAAAGTTAGCGTCAATAGCTGTTTTATATTTGCTTTTCATTCTCAAAGTGTACTGTGCCACTTTATCATACATATGAAAATACGAGTTACAGGAATCTGTGCATGCATGTATTGCATGCACCAGATGCCAATTTCATAGTTGACTAAAAACACTTGGCACTTTTCATATTTTACCGAGAGAGAAATCTTATGCAGAACCAACAATTTAAACTCTTTACAATTGCGATTTTTGGTCATGGTGAGTTCACTACCAAACTCTTGATTTCTACATCAATAATGTTTAAAATTTCTAGCAGGAAAAAATGCTTGCTGCTTTCAAACTAGAAACCTACTCAAGCTTGTTTTATGTCACATTTATGTGCAACAAATTAACACTGATCTAATGTTCACATTCTGACAGTAAAAGATTGCTGGCATAGGGACCTTTTTCATGCTGCTGCCTGGGAAATGGACTGGTCCCTTTTAAATAATATGCTATCAATGAGATGACTGCACACAGGGAACCAACAAAGATAGCCCCCCAGCATGATAAAAGTCTATAGCCAATTTATTCCTTCACTAGAAATGCTAGACACAGTTGTTTATACGTAAAATATCACTTTGTACATGTATATGTATCTTTGAATTATCTGTGTAGAAATATTGGTCATAAAAGTCGGTGGCAAAGGTGGGCAATATGACATGTATGCAAGATTGAAATCTACTTGGGTTTGGTCACTTCTACTTACATCCGGCCATTCTTTAAAAAAAAAACTTTTTATTTATTCTAAATCTGTTATTTTGAATATAAACTTTGACTTTTCTCAAAGTGTGCAACATTGTTTTTATATTGGTAAAGTAATGTGTGAAGCAGGAATCCTTGCTTTAAAAAGCAGTTCTGATCAAATCAGAACCGTTGTAACAGTGACAAAAAGTGTTTTGTAAACCAAAGTGCAATATAAAGTTCAAATAAACGAACCTACTTTTCTTTGGTTCGAGATTGGAAACAAATGAGAGAATTGACCATCAAACCCAAGATAGATAAACTATAAAGACTTCTCTCTCTATGCATCACATCAACATCTTATTCTTTTTTTTAATTAATGTTATCATCTTTAAAGTTGCCGCATCTTCCTGATCAGCGAACGGCCAGCATCTGTTCCAGCAGATCCTCCATGGACACGGCCCCGATGAGGTCACGGAAGAAGAGCTGCGTGATGACACGGGAACGGATGTTGCGCAGAGGGGGAAGACTGAGGAGTACGCGGGCAAAGCGCAGGGGGTCCTGGGGGTGCATGGATGCCACGTACTCGCTCAATCGCAGCTGGGCTTCACTTTGAAGAGTCTCGACCATTGCTGGGTCTACTAAGCCTGGAATATCTGTACAGAGAAAGACACAAAGAAAAACGACAACATTACTGGGTGTGTAGTGCATACATTTTCTTTTGAGTTAAACAAAAA
This sequence comes from Asterias amurensis, assembly GCF_032118995.1. Taxonomy (NCBI): domain Eukaryota; kingdom Metazoa; phylum Echinodermata; class Asteroidea; order Forcipulatida; family Asteriidae; genus Asterias; species Asterias amurensis. The sequence continues at coordinate 19,112,204 of NC_092661.1, read as the reverse complement.
ATATGTGATCATCATATGAAGAAAAAGTTTTAAAAAACTCCAAGTGACTTAAATGTTTTTGCCATTTTACGGTGATGTAATGCAGTGACAGGTTTATAAACCAATGAAACAGAAACTGTTTGTGTTATCTTGGCCTTTTAAAACACAACAAAATCTGCAAGAATAACCTTGTGAGATATTGATTGCTTTGGTAAGAGTCGACTTTGTGGCTTCAGTTCCTCATACAGACTGGATTATTGCTTTGAGATAATCTTGCAATTTGCGGAGCTGAAAAAGGGACGGGGGGGGGGGGGGGGGGGGGGGTTGAGGTATTATAACCTTCTTTTCATTACTCTCAGTCAGGCTCGTTGAGAGCCTAAACAACACAGATACACAAACAAGCTTCAAATGTTACTACCAGCATTGTGTGCAAAGTTCAATACTAAGGTTATCTATTTTAAGAATTCATGGTCATAGTACTTTTACAAAAACATAGGAACAAAGAGGCAATTGTTCCTATCAACAGGCAGTATTGTACAAAAGCAGTTAACAATTCTACCAACTCTCGCTTTGTAAATGTCATCCAAGCGGTAACATGCATAAACCATACAATAAGTCAGTAATGCATGAAGTAATTCAGGTAAATAATGATATTAAACATAACACTCTCATTTGTTACAGAAGGTAGGCCCTACTTGAATCAAATATTCAAATATTCAACTCAATTTTTATTCTTAAAAAAAAACCAGCCTTTTTTTCTTTAGAAATCCCTTTACTTTACATAACTATTTCACAAAGTTGCTATTTACAGTCCATTCCACAGGAGTAAATATGAGAGGGAAGTCTAAAATTGAGCATTATATTTAATTGTTTAATAAGAATAGACATTTGCCTGTCAATCATGATACATGGACCAAACAATGAAGGGACAATATTAATATAACATTTCCTCATGTCACACATGTCATTATTCTATGCTTCCATACTCTGTTTACCTAACCCTCACGAATCCAAACCTTAAATAAAAAATGCTGAGCCATTCTACGTGGCCACCATTCTACGTGGGGGTTGGCGGTTGCAATATTTGCTGGAGTTAATTAAGCATGGTTGACGCAGACCCTAATTAATTGTCGGGTGATTTGAATGCGACACTGATGTCCGAGTGCACTATAACTGTTTGCAGTGTTCGGTTATGTCACGTCCAAATTAAGCGCTTTGTGGTTGGAATATTAATTTAAGGCTCTTTAAGACTGAGTGGGCTTGGGATGAATGCTGTGATGTGTAGTTGACGCATGTCAAATTCTGTCAGATAAAAACACTGAAAATTATTGAAATGTTACGCCTTTAAAATAATGTCAGGTTTGTCTAGTGGGAGTTAGATGGCAAGAGATATTGTTTATCTACTCTCATCTCTTCCTATTTAGGAGGACATTGATGACAAAACACAATGACAAAACATGCTGTTAAAATCTCATTAATCTACAATGCTCCAAGGAGAGGACAATTTGCAGCTGATTTCGTCTTTGATAACTTCAGCCCCCACTGTTTTTGTCTTATTACGAAGTGACCATGAAGGTGTGCCACTACTTTAAAAGATGAAGCACCACGCTTACTCATGCTTGCATGAAACAGAACAAACATGTGTATCCTACAAAAAAATACATCCCACATGGAAAAGAAGCTTAAATCTCTCACAAGAAAAAAAAATGACTGCTTGAGGGTTGATAATTGTAAATCAATGCTACAGATGTGCATTATGGCGTGTGATTGGTCAACAGATGCACGGGAAGTCCACCAATCAAAACCCTGCATGCAAGGACAACTGCGTTCTGATAAACATTGTGACAGCCAAAGAGAATGGAGACAGACATAGATATAAATATATATTATATATAATATAAAGCCTGTCACCCAAGGACATTTTGTTTGCTCAAGGACGTGCTGCTACGCAAGGTCATTATTACCGGTGGGAAGAGCTAGAGTTAACAACAAGGCCAGATGTTTATTATAGAAAGAAAAAAAAAGCGCTGTCTGATTTTTCCCCATCGAGGCCAACCGAGCTAGCTATTACAAGCAAGGTCAGGCAATGTTCTCCACCCTGCCTATGCTGGGGACAAAAAATAATAAAACTTGTTTTCGTTCTTTGTTTGCTGTCATTTCTGTAATTGCACTACCAAGGTTAACAAAATGTTTTTAGAAATGTATAATAGTGGTGGTGGAAGAGATATTATTTAAGCTCTGAAGGCAATGACATCCCTCCATTTACAAAACGATAATAAGATTTATCTTATGAAATTAAATTTGGCTGAATCTAATCCAAGGTAAAAAAAAAAAGAGGGGAAAACTTTCTGATGTAAAGCAAGTAGACCTAATATGTATCCTGCCTTAGATCATGGAGGTAGACTTAATCTCAATTCAAATTTCTTTATCACTGTTAAAATGAACAAACCATCAGTGATTGTATTTCGCTTTTATAAAATACGTCTCTAACTCAGTACGCATCTTGATTCAAAGAGACTTCGCAAACCAAAACCAGGCAGCCAATGCTGTACCGTATCTTGATTCAAGCATGCTGACATTACCAATGCATTACTCACACATCTACCAGTATACATTTGTCTAACTTTGAACACTGAAAACTTTGTTTTTATGCACTACTGGTTTGTCTGAATAGCATCATAGTTAATAACTAGGGCATATCAGACATGTGGGTCAAGTAATGTATGGCCTCCATGCAGGCAACCAAAAATCAGAAGAAAACAAAAAAACAAGAAAAAATATGGGAAAAAACCACAATATGCCCCGGACCAGACAACCCCAGCAAAGAGTATTGTTACAGAGTGACGCGACAGCCTGTGACACCAGTGATGGATCATGGTGTACAATGAGACAGAAATAAACAAATTATGAGTAATGATGTTTTAGAGTCTGTTGTGGAAACTTGAACCCGTGGAATGTGTAGGCCTACACACCCGAATGAACTAGATGTAAATTCAGCACAGTAAAGAACTTTCATTCAGACATAAATAGTACATACAAATGCATTCAGACCTCTATATTTTTGTAATTCAAACAAGCTTCCAAACATCAGTCTACAATGTTTTTTGTTTCTTTTTTTTCTCTGAAAGCCAAGACTGGTTGGCATGCCAGGTGTCTCACATTGTATGATGCTCAGAAAAAGTGATTACCCTAGAATTATACCTCTTACAACGTTTGATTTGAATCTGTCACAGTTTGTAAAAAATCAGTGTTTCTTAGATATCTACCCTGTGTACTTTTTCTACAGCCTTACAAAAGCTGTCTTTTAACTGGACAGAACGAACACTTCTAGGATTACAATTCCAATTTGTCTTGACTCAAAATCTTTGGACTCAAAAATTAGACTCAAAACTGGAGTCTAACTTTTGGACTGTTTTTGTATGCATCACATTGAGACATTGTTCATCTTCATTAAATAAATGGAGTTTGATTGAGATGGTATGATCTTTAAGTAATAATATTCTTGACTGCATAAGTGTTGTAAGAGCAGATAAAATGAATAAAGTACAAAGCATGCTGTGGGGGCAATGTTACATTACTTACCATATATCACTATGACTTAAAAGTGGCACAACAAACATTACAAACCCATAAACTTATCTAAACAGTTTTTCATACTTCCACAAATAATGAAGGAATACGTACTCATAGCATTGACTGGTGATTATCACAAAGACTCTGTCTCTTCTAGTTACGATTGCACAGCTTGCTTCTTTGACTCCTCCAAGAGGATTTTAAGTTTGCTCTCACGTGGGCTCGGCAAACTGCTATGACAATGGGGGCTCGAGCATGAGCAAGGTACCCCACTGTAGTAGTTGTCCGTCAGCAACCGGTACAAGATGGAGCTTTTAGAGTCTATCTGGGGGCAGGGGCAATTGGAATCAACATGGTGCATGCTCCGCTGGGCAGCAGCTCTCGCCATCATCTTTGCTTTGCTCTTGGACGGTTGGACAAGGTTCAGGGGTTGACCAGACTCAATGTATGCTTCAGACATGATGTACATTGCAGATGAACAACGGCTCTCACCGAAAGAACAGACTTTGAAGTAAACAGTCTTGTCAGCCTCTTGAAAATGTTACCCCAATAAAACACTACCAGCAAGCTCCTTTGATCTGATGAACAATCTGCTTTTCAAAATCTAGAAGAAGTTGAAACTGATATCTTTGAGGATGTTGATCTCGAGTTGAAAGTTACTGGTATGTGTATTTCCTGTCTGGAGTGAGGCACAGTTGTTACAGCATGACAAACCAGAGCATATTATAAATTGTCATTCCCTATGGAACACAGCCCCCTCAACAAAGGCAAACAAAAGTTCACTTCAGCACCCAGTGTTTTCTTGTGATATCCTGAAGTGCTCGGCTTCTTTGCTGACAAAGAACACGTGAGAAGCAAAAACTACAGTACAGCAATCAGTAGAAGACCCACGTGTGTTCTTTGCTCTCTGCCCACAAAAGGTGTCCAACTGAACAAGTCTGTCCGATTATATTAGTAGAAGAGAAATGATCAGGCAAGTTTAACTGGTGGTCTAGCGTGTGCATACAGCGTGTATGGTGCAATACCTATAGAGAGAGCCAGGTAATCAGAGAAGGATGTATCACTGTTGTCCAATGAAAGGCCTTGTTGTAGCCAGGGACAAATCTCTCATATTCATGCATGGCTGACCTTTTGTGCTCAGGCCTCATAGCCTTGATGAATAATTCATCTATTCAAATGAGTATATATCACTGTTGTCCAATTGGAAGCCACAATGGTTTCCTCCTTCATATTCATGATTTGTTGTTAATGTTGCCAGAACATAACCTTGATGAATAATTCATGATTTTCAAGCAGTACAAACTAGATGTCCTTGTATTATAAAATTGGTCACATGGTGGGCAGTCATGTCATAATAATCACTGGAGCCAGCTTGATTGAGTAATCCAATCTAAGTTTAACTTAGAGTGCTTATTTATACATGAAGAGGAACAGGCAATGCCAGCATTTTGTTTAAGGACACCACCATTAAATCAATGTATCAAGAAATCGGCCCTGAAATTAGACACTGCCTATCCAGCACTTGTCATTCAATGGAACATTAAGATGGACAATAAGTCATCTCTAAGGTATTTGATTGGCCAGGACTACAGAGTAGGAGGAGTTACAGAGAATGAATGAGTAACTGTTACCCAATCAAGTAGTTGACAGCTATACAGGAGATGAATGTATGAATAAATACAACTACCTTCCTCTCTTGAATGGGTTGTACAGTATCAGACTGTAGTTGTTGATCAATGACCAAGGCTTACTTGACAGTCCTGTTATTGGTTCAAAACAAGAATAACCAATGGCCACTACAATGGTCACAAACAAACATTATGTAAGACTACCTAGGAGGGATATGATGCAACAAGGCATGTTGCAATGATGGTTTGTATGATTCCGTATCTACCAAAGCATATCTTAAAGCATGAAACTCAAACCTTTCTTTTATTCAATCAAAATAAACAGTTGATCAAAATATTGATCAAAATATAGGATTAACAATTTACATCCCTACCTCGATTGTGTAGTTTTCTATAATATATTTTACTCTATGAAACCACATCAAGCTGTTTACACAACACATATTATCCCTCACTAATTTAATGAAGTGGGCCAGACTAAGTTATCAATATGCTTGCCCTTTAAGACGAGGGAACCTT